>NC_060267.1:106204374-106537653 GCF_021613505.1 Equus quagga | reverse complement strand
GACTTAAGACTCGCACTCGGGCCAGGCAGGACACAGAAAGGGACGAGACAGGCCGAGCAGGAACGTGGTGAACTGGAGGGCACCTGCCCCTGAGGTCTTCCTGGGTCCCCATCTATTCTGGAGGACGATGCTGACTTGCAAAGCTGGAGGGGTTGGGCAGGCCTGAGTCAGCATGAGAGGCCCCCGGGGGAGTGCCCCTCACTCACCTTCATCACTGGTGTGAGGCTCGGTGCCATTGTCGTGGTCAACTTCATCGATGGTCCCTGGCTCGCTGTGTGGGCTGTCACTGCAAGGAAACACGGGAAGGGGACTCGCTGGCGGGCTTTGTACCCTCACGCTGTCCTCAGCCTCCACAGGCGCCAGCCCAGCCTGCCTCTGGGCCTTGACCCAAATCAGACACAGGCCCCCTTCATCCCGTCTTTTCCATCTGACCACCCACGAACCTTGCTAATAGAAAACCACTCCCAGCCTCCTTTTCTGGAAGCTTCCCTGAATAACCTCCCCCACCTGCCGCCAGCCTTGGAAGTTGCTGAGCTCTCTTCTTGGTAAAGGTTGTTGATGCCTTGGTGTTGTGTAAGATCCAGAGGGCAGTGTCAAACCCTGGCATTTATCCTCGGAAGGACCACAAGCCAGAAGAGAAAGGAATTGTGGAAGTACTGTGAGTCATCCAGCTAGCCTGGCTCCGTGTCTCACAGCGGAGACAACACGCCAGCGCGGTGGCATGAAGCTCACAAGCAGCAGGGTCCCTCAGGGCTGCCCCATGATGCTGCATGCAAAGCCCAGATCGGTCCAGGCGCTGCGAGCAGGCCGGCAACCAGGATGGGCAGGGCGGTAGACTGCATCCAGGCCCGTCAAATTTAGGCATTAGTGCCCTGGGAGAATTTCACCAGCTGCTACCGCCTCACTAGATTCTAAGCTTCCTGAGGCCGGGATTCATTCACATAGTCAGTCAGCTTTTTTACTGAGCCATTGATTGAGTCCTAATACACGCCAGGCACTGTGCTAGGTAGGAGGGACACACAGATGGGTAAGGTGGACCCGGGCCCTGCCTTCATGGGCCAGGAAATAAAACTGGTGCCAGCTGAAACGTGTTATGTAGGAACAAATGAGCAGAGGGGACCTGCAGAGGTGGTCAGGATGGCTTCTGGGAGGAGGTCACATTTACATTGCCATTTAAAGGAATAGGGACTTTATCACGACAAATTCTCCGTTGCCTCCTGGATAAGGTCCAGACTGTGCATGATGGGTTGTTTAAGACCTTTCATAACCTGCCTCCTGCTGGCCTGTGGAGGCTTCTCCCTTACCATTCCCTCGTCACTGTGGCCACATGGAATCACTTTTCATTCTATTTCATGCTCCAGGTCTAGAACATTCTTTTGCCCACTCCTCACCCAGCAGACTCCAGTTCACCCTGCAGGTCTCAGCTAAGTCTTTACTTACTCCGGGAAGCCTTTTCTGACTTCCCACCAGTGGCTCAGGGGGCCCCACTTCTGGAACTGTTTCCTCTTCCACCAGAGCCCCCTGCCGCGGGGGTTAATCCTGCTTGGGTTACGGCCCTGCCCTCTGGCCCTGGGCCTGGCCCAGGACAGATGCTCAGTAACCATTTGCTGAACGAATGAAAGTTGTCCACTGTGATGAGACCCTCAGCCAAATCCCCCTTTTTGGCTTTGAAAATGCCTCCCAAATCACCACGTAATTAATAATTTTCCTTTCTCATGGGACACAAATGGGATTAAGAAAAGTGTGGTTATTGTATACTGTTCTTTGAGAAGTACACTAAGATCTGCACGTCCCTTCCCAGAACGCTAATTATATACCTATACCGCAGCAAGAAAAGAAAACCAGTAATGGTTGCAAAAACTGTGGGAAAAGCTTCTCTTTGTCCAGAAAGCGTGCTTGCTGGCTGTTTGATGTTTCTGTTACAGAACAGAGACAGACCCGCTCCCAGTGCCTCAAATGAGGTTAGAGAGCTGTGATGAGCCGTCCAGTGAAGAGCTGCAGGGAAACAAAGGCGCTGGAACGTCCCCCTTCTTTGAAGCGGCTGCCCAAATATGTCCAAGAATGAAAGTGATTTAAGAGCCCAGGAACGCTGGGATAATCAAAAGACCAACTCCCGGCGGGCGCCAGGCTGAAAGCACACAGGTGATACCTAAATATAGAGCTGCGTGCTGTCCTGGACTGGGAATAAAGACAGACTGGGGACCTGTGACGGGTCTGTCAGTTGGGGTTCTGAATTTTCTGTCTTCACCACTTTTTTTAAAATATGTCCTATCTTCACTACATTTGATGGTCTTCGCCTGGGGAAGGGTGCCAGCCCTGATCTTCTTAAGGTCCTAAAATATTTCTCCCAAGACTCAGTGTAGCACCAGGTATGCAGAGGTGCCCAACCAGCAACTGGTGTCCTGGTGTGGAGCTCTCAAGGAAAGTGAACTCACTTTGTCTGGAAAAGACAACTCCTAGGTGGGAGGGGACAATGGTGACAAGTGTCACTCTCAGTTCATGAGGTTAAGGTGGGGATTATTCACTCCCCTGCTGCCTGCGATGAGCTTGCGACACACCTGGCCAATGATGGCATTACATCTCCTAACCAGGGTGATTAGTTCACCAGACCCAAGCCTCAGCAAGGAGACAATTTTGGAGCTTGTGTTGAAACATTGGAGGAGAAGCTCTTTTTCCCCTGGGGATGCTGAGAGAATGGGCTGTAAATCTAGAGTTGCTGGATGCCTTCTTGAAACCACCAAGGGAGAGGCTGCCTGAGAATGAAGCCAATGCAGAAGAAAGTAGAGCTGAGGATTGCAGGACCAGGTCCTAATGATAATAGCTGAATTCCTGGATCCAGCAATACCTGAAGGTATGCGCCCAGACTTTTTATTTAAGTAAACCAGTAAATTCCTCCTTGGTTTAAGCATTTTGAGTTCGATTTCTTTCTCTTTCAAGCCAAGAAAGCCTTGAATGATGCACCTATCTTTCATATCAGGCTGCTGCAAAGCTCCAATGAGAAAATGTGCATGAGAGTACAGATTATAAAGCAGAAAGAAAATCAACAGATTTCTAACTGTTCCTGTCCAACAGCAGCAGCAACAACAATGATGACAATAATCATAATATTAAGAGGAGCGGAATCTTACCAATATTCTTCCCCTCCTGCCATGCATTTTTCATACACGGGTCCCTCTAGCTCCCGAGGGCTGGGAAAGATGGCTTCATGATGGATGATGATGGTTTTGATGACTTCGTTGACGTGTGCCTGGCAGGACACAGGGTCTTGCCCATCAGGGATGTGCATGAGGGTGGGCCCGAAGCAGATGGCCAGGTTGTAGGGGTCCATCATGTTTTCGTCACTATACTGCGAGAGGCTACAAGAGAGCAGGGACACACAAGTCACCTGGAAAGGCAAATTCTCCCCCTGGGGTTTCTTTCTTCTGGGGGCTCCACTCAGATCCCAGCGGTTTCCATGTTCTGTTTTGAGAACAGCTGCACCTAGAAACGCCCCAGGACACACCCTCCCAAAGGAGGCCGGGGCTGAGGCAAAGAGGGGTCCCCCTGGCCAGGCAACTCACTGGTTGAGGAAAGCGAAGAGGTATCTCATGACCACAATGACCACGCGGGGAAGGGTGACGAGGATTTGCTGGATCTGGTGCACCCTCTCAGCTGGGTTCTCCAGTTCTGTAACAGAAAGGGGCATCTTTCATCCTCAGAGAGCCAAGGAGCCGCCATTTGCTGGTCCCACCTCCTAGGTCAGCCCATGTGGTCCAGGGCAGCAAGTTCTACTCTCAGTTCTGGGGGTTGATGGGTGACCCTCACCTGGCCGCAGGGGTGGACCCAGGGAGGGGTACATGGCCTAATCAGAACCAGCTGGACTCGATCCTTGGGACTTCGGGCTGGAGAAACCCAGGAGAAGCGCCCTCTAGAAATTGGGGAGAGGGAAGTCTGGAGAAGCTGGGGGCTCCCAGGAAAGAAGACCCTGCCGGAGAGTGAAGCCAGCACAGAGATGGGGTCGGGGGCAGGGTCCTGCTGATGCTGGGTGAGGTCTGGGTAAAGCTGGCCCTCAACTTTTCAGCTATGTGAGCCAATCCATTGCCTTTTACGGATCAAGCCAGTGTAAGCTGACTTGCTGTCACCTGCAACCTATGAGTCCTGAAGAACACAAGCAGAGACCATGTTCCATTAAACCCTTTGTAAACACCAGCTGCAGCCCAGGCCTGGCACATAGTAGGTATTCAGGAAGTGACTGCTGAGTAAATAACCACCTCTCGAGCTGTGTATCAGCCCCTAAGCCTGGCAGATGCTTGGGGTCTCATCTCTGACCCATTTTCAGGTCAATCCTCGAGAAACAGACATGGGTACTTTCATCAGTTGGGCCAGGGTGGGAGGCTTGGTAAGGAGAGACAAGTGCCTCGTAGAGAGGGAAAGTGGGCGCCAAGGAGAATTTAGAATGTTCTTCTAAAATACAGCTTCTCCCCTTTCTCCTCTGCATCCAGGGCCCTTCACGCTGGGGCTCCCACCAAACTTGCCTGCCTCATGTCCTAGCCACCGCCCCTTCCCAAAGTATCTGAAGATGATTTAGAGCTGTGCTTTGCAAATGAAGTGATGAAGCACGTTGGGAGGCATTTACAATATATGAGGCATTCTTTGGGGTTGTCACAGTGACTGGAGGATGCTACGGGCATTTGAGATCCCAGGGCCCAGGGGCTAAATGTCCTGAATGTATGGGACACACAACAAGGCACTACTGTACCCTACTGAGAAACCCTGTACCACGCCACCTTATCCACCATCTCCCTCTCACAAAGGACTCTGCTGCCCCTGGGCCTTTGCACACACTGGTGATCTCTCATCACTGCCCGGCACACTCCAGCCTACCCTCAAGGTCTGGCTCCAGGAAACCTCGCCTGAGCCTCCACATAGAGCTAAAGGCTCTTGCACACATATTGATTCCATCACTCCTCATACAGGTCCCTCCACGTCCTCAACTTCAGTCATCAGTGCCCTGGGACCACCTCCACTATTATTTATTAATTTTATTTTCCTTAAATACACACCTGGCTCTCTGTCTGGAAGGGAGATTGACGTGTGAGGTTTAGTCCTTGATGTAACCACAGGCTTTGGGAGGGAACTAGCAAGGGACTGTCTTTCTCATGCTGTGATTCAAGGTGCGATTCAAGGTGTGCAATGTTGTGAACTTGCACCAGAAGTCAATGTCCTTGTTCAGTCAGGGCCCTGCTCAACTGGACTGTTGGGGCTTCTGGAAACATGGGCCGAGCAGCTGACACGGGGCTCAGACAGGGTTGGGCCTTTGTGGCCAGGAACGTGCTTTGGAGCTCGGAGTGGATCTGGAAGGCCGAGCAGGGAGCAGTGTGGAGGGCGGGAGGGTGCGGGAGGGTCTATCAGCCAGGCAGGCAGGAGGTTCAACCCTCCGCAGGTGCTCACCACCTCTGGGGCAGCTTCCTGGCTGCCAACCACTCTCAGAGCATTGAGAGAAGCATGCCTAGTGAAACCGGGTGGGGGGAATTTTCTGTAAGGCGAATTAAATTTACAAGTTTATTCCAAAATACTAAAATTCAAATATTCTAAACTTCAAAGTTTATTTTAAAAAATATCCCCCAAAGGTTGCCTTGGAGTTGGGCATCTTACAGTCAAGGTGCCTTTACTTCAGCCCCCTAGACGGGGCTCCTGCCTTTACCCACAGAAACACCAGTCAAGGAGGACTCCGATGGCTCGCAATGTCAGAGGAAGCCCCCAGCCAGCTTATTTTCACCACTTCCTTTGTTTGTCACGTTGCTGAGCTGACTCCCAAATCTTCCATGGCTCCCTATTACCCAATAGCTCTGGAATCCTTGCAGGCATTCACGGTCTTCCCTCTCTTGCTCCATTGTTCCCTTCCAGCCTCTTGCACTATGCACTGGCCAGGATGCCCTCCTGCTGCTCCTATTGGTCTGTGTGTCCCCAACTCTTCCCAGGATCCCTGCGTCCACTCCTTCTGGAAGACTCTCCTCACATCACTCTCCCTCAGCTGTGATCCGTGAAACCAAGTCTCTCTCTGCTTCTCCTCTGAGCTCCTTCCATACCCAGGTGTGTACCATGCCCATTAGCCCCGCCATTATCAATGATCTTGCTATTCGCACAACTAGGCTTTAAGTTCTATGAGGACAAGGGCCACACTGCTCGTGTGGTGACGAGCGCATAGTGCAACTTCAATAGCGATGTGTCAAGGAACTGATCATCCCACCTGGGAAATACTTACTAATAGTAGATATCAAATCTTGAAACCTTTCCTTAGGAAAGAGTGGGTTTTCCAGTCCTCGGAAATACAGTTTTAAAACCCCAGCGACCGAATTGATATCTCGTTCATTTTGGTCATCCACAAGGGGGTCTTCACCTGAGAGGAGACAGGAGATGACGATTCAGCTCGGTAAGGAGGCAGGGAACGTGCAGACGGCAGGAGAGAGGACCTGGCCCAGCCTGAACTAGAGGAGAGGCCGGCGGGACAGCCTCCCCAACACAGCAAGCTTAGAGTTCTCCTCGCAGCTGATCTTGAAAATGTTCAAAACTATAGAAATGTTGTAAAAATAAAACATGAACACTCATCACCCTCCACTTACACACATCAACTTACACTCACCTTGCCGTATCTGCTTTCTCTTCTCTCTCTACTTATGTTCATTATTGCTCAATAATTTGAGAGTATTTTGTAGACATCACAGTGTGTCACTGCTAAATACTTCAAAACATTTCTCCTAAGAATAAGGATATTCTCCTACATAAGCAAACAACACTATTACACCTAAGAAAAATAACAACACTTCGAAAACACCATCTCATGTGCAGCCCACATTCAAACATTCCCAATTGTCCTGTGCCTTTCAAAGAATTTTTTCAAAAGCTAAGATTGAATCAACATTCACACAATTCATTCAGTTGTTCTCTCAGTCTTTTGAACGTAAGACTCCAACATTTTTTATTGTTAGTTTGCTTTTTATATTTATCATATTGCCTGTTTGGAAGAGTCCAGGCCCGTTGCCTTGTAGAATGCCTCACATTCTGGGTTTTTCTGATTGTTTCCTCATGGTTAGATCCAGGTTGAATATTGCTGGTAAGAATATCCCATGGGTGATGCTGTGGACGCCACATCGCAGCTGGAGGCACATAATGTCAGCCTGTCCTGCTACTGGTGGCGCTGAGTTTCATCACGGGGCCAAGGTGGCGGCCTCCAGATCTCTACATGGAAAGGTATATTTTCTCCTTTGTAATAATAAGTGTAAAATATAAAATAGCTTTGAAAAAAAATAAGTGATCTATGTACATGCCATCGCACGCAACATGCTGCACTCAATGCTTTTAGCATCCCACGATGATTTTTGCCTAAATCAATTATTACCCTGGAGTTGAAAACGGTGATTTTCTAATTCCATCATTCCTTCCATATTTATCAGCTGACATTCATTCTTCCCTAAAGAAGAGCTTTCCCATGTCCCTTCACTCCTCCTATTATTATTTTTTGGCTTCTTTACAGACTTTTTTTGCAATTTTTTATTCAATGTGTTATAATCCATTACCATCTCTATCCTTGGGGATGCTCAGATTGTCCCCAGTTTTGCCAGAGGGAGTTCTTTTTTATGTCCTTCTGATGTGACCTCTACTGAGCACTTCCTTGCTTTCTGGCACAAAAGACGTCCCTGGGTCACCTGTACTTTCCTTCTCGCACATCTGGAATCAACATTTCTCCAAGAAGCTCTGTTTGCTTTCCGTGGGGAATGGTACTTAGAAACCACGACCTAGGTTCTCAGTGTGCTCATTGCCACGGGAGTGCCAGAAAGAGCGTCTAGGCCCTTTTAGGGAATAGAGCGAGAATATGTTTTTCATGAGTTCACACTGATATTTCCAATTCATATTTAAGATACAAGGTTTTCTTCACCTTCATTTATTTTATATTTGTACTGCATTTTTCTTATAGTGAAAATTTTGGTTCCAAATAACATTAATAATTAATATATTTATGTACTTGCCTTATCTAATAATAGACTTAAAGTGGTTCCAGAATTTTAATAGCAATATTACCACTAACAATACACCTGATACATAAAATTTAGGATTTCTTTGCGGGGCTTTTGTTTTTGTTTCTGTTTTTATTCCTCAGAATGTATCCCACTAAAGATGTACGGTCAGAAGACCGAGTAGATTAGTGGTTGCCTGGGACTGGGCGCTGGGGGCTAGGGGACATATGGAACAACTACAAATGGGTACAAGCCTTATGGTACATAGCTCAATAAAGCTGTTAAAAACGTATGACTTGGGGCTGGCCTGGTGGCACAGCGGTTAAGTGAGCACATTCCACTTTGGTGGCCCAGGGTTCGCTGTTTCAGATCCCGGGTGTGGACATGACACCACTTGGCAACCCATGCTGTGGTAGGCGTCCCACATATAAAGTAGAAGAAGATAGGCATGGATGTTAGCTCAGGGCCAGTCTTCCTCAGCAAAAAGAGGAAGATTGGTGGCAGATGTTAGCTCAGGGCTAATCTTCCTCAAAAAAAAAAAGTATGACTTTCTGTGTGGTTATCAATTTGATACAGAGCTTATTTGCTTCTATTTATATTCAGTTTTAGGGATTGATTTTTTTTTTTTTTAGAAATCCTTTTTTTTAATTTGCAGTTTTGAAAATATAAAGCATTTACATGGTTTCAAAGTCAAAACCAGATAAAAAGTTGCACTCAGAGAAGCCCTGTCCTTATCCTTGTCCCCTCCACACCACACCTTTAACCATTTTCATTAGTTTCTGGTTTGTCCTGCTGTGTTTCTTTCTGCAAAAACAAGCAAATACATATATACAAATTTTTTATTTTCCCTCATTTCTTACACAAGATGTAAGTAGCATACTATAATACTACATATACTTCTTTCTTCTCTTAATAAATTCTAGAAATCTCTCCACATCTATTCATGGAGATCTTCCTCATTTTTTTTTTTTTTTGATGGCTGCACAGTCATCAAAATGACTAAATGACTACTCTACTTCATGGATAGACCATAATTTAGTCACCCAGTCTCCTCTAGATTGACATTTGACTTCTTTCCAATATTTTGCTATTACAAATATTGCAACAACAAATAACCCTGCACGTGTGCTTTTGTATTCGTGGAGGAGCGTCTCTGCGGTAAGGTCCTGACCTGGGATTGCCGGGTCAAAGGGTAAATACATATGCAGTTTCATCAGATACAGGCAAACTCTCCTCCATGGGGGCCGCATCCTTCTACACACTCTCACCAGCAACACAGCAGAATGCTTCTCTCCCATGGCCCCGCCCACGCGATGTTGTCAATCTTTTGCATTTTTGCCAGCTGGAGAGGGGAAAATGATATCTGAGGACAGCAGCGCTTCTCAACCTAGTCGGGGGGCTGCTGAGCTACTGCCCCACCTGGAGATTCTGCGGGGGTGGTGACAGGAAGCAGGGAGCAATCTGACACCTCCCTGAAGGCGAGGAGAGATGTCTGCATAAGGGGTTCTCCTCCTCCTCCCAGAGCAGCCCAGAGCACCTCTAAGACGGGCAAGCAGTGAAGAGCAGAACTGGAAATTCATTCTCGGCTCTCTTCACGCCGCCTCCGCAGGAAGACTGCTACTGGCGGGGCCTTTGCTAGCCCCAATATGCTTTAGTGCATATTAGAGAAAGGCCTCCTTGCCTTCCTGAACAGGGCTTGTGGCTTACAGAGCATGAGCCAGAGTTCAGCTCCCACCTGCTCTCTTGGTTGAGCATCCTTGAGCAGTGCCCAGCCTCAACAACTGTGTGTGACAGCCCAGACACTAATGTTCCATATGTCAACCTCTCAGATGTCCCCAAGGGAGGAGATGAAAACACTTCCTCAACAAGACTTTCTCAGGGGGAAGGAAGAGAGAAAACATAAAAAATTAATGCCTATACTGCTATAGCACTTCTCAAGTGAGAAGCACACTTGCACATCTGATGTCTCTAAATCCTCACAACAGTGCGGCATGGCACTGAGGGAGGCCCGGTTCCAACGCCCCCATCCTCACCCGCAAGAAAGCTGAGGCCCCAGCAAGTGAACAACTTGCCACATTCGTGCAGTCAGGAACAGACACCAGCAGCTCCCAGGTCTCAGAATGCCTGGGAGATACGCTTTTTTTCTACCCATGGTTTTCAGTTCTGCCTGCCTGCCTGTCTGCATGCATGCCTAGCCACCCGTCTCCTTTCCTTCTCTCCTTCCTTTCTAGCAGAATCCCAACCTTTTCTTTCTTTCTCGAGAAAAAAGTTCCTATGAATGCTCAGCACAGAGAACAAAGCTGTCTCGATTGAACTGGGGGAGAGGCCCCAGTGCTCCTTCTCAGCCCCTGTCTATCCCTGTCGCAGCCCTTGAGGCCCCCTGAAGGACCACAAGAGTTCGAAAACTCTGCACTGTATTAAGCTGTTCCCTGTCACTGCCATGCATTAGTCTTGTGCTCTCACAATGCCGAAGCACATGGATTTTCCCCTCTATATTATGTATTAGCTCCCCCGGTAAGCATGATTAACGTGTCGACTTTACACACACACCGCATTAGTCCTTGCTCTTCCTCAGAACGCACTTAATTCACTAAGGAGCCATCCGACACTCCTTCCCAGGCCTTTGGCTCTCCACAAGGCTAGTCAATTTTGGCTCCCAAAACGAATGGAATTCCAGAGCTCAAGATGAGCAAGATGGTTTGTGTGAATGATGGATTCCTCCAGGAGGAGAATTAGAGCTAAAATTCCAGGCAAGTCTGAGAGAAAGCTGTGTTCACACTTCGCTAGCAAATGTCGCGGGGGAGGTGGAGTTGTTCCCAAACAGCCTGCCTGCAGCTTCCTCGTGGCCAGGTCACCTGGGCATCACTGCACCCAGGGCAGAATGTGAATGCGCAGTGTGTGCATAAGGTTCCAGGGGACCTTGCTGCTGGCTGGGGGCCCAGCAGGCAGCTGTGGGAGGTGTCTCTTGCAGGGCAGTTCTCTGTGGCCACAGGTCCACCCAAACCCATCCTGAGGTTCCTCCCAGCGCCTCCTGGTCATACCCTCTTCCTGGGACAGGAAACAGATCCCAGAGGGGCCAGGCCCAGAGTCCAGCAGGTGTCAGACGCTACATGACCTTTAGCTCCAAACCCAAACACTCTTTTTTTTGTGAGAATGATTTGTCCTGAGCTAACATCCGTTGCCAATCCTCCTCCACTTTGTATGTGGGACGCCTCCACAGCACGACTGCTGAGCAGAGTAGGTCCACACCGGGGATCCGAACCTATGAACTCAAGCCACCAAAGCAGAGCGTGCAGAACTTTAACCACTCAGCCACCAGGTCAGCCCCTCCAAACCCTATCTACATCTGCACAGGGTGAAATGGCCACTGATTCTCTTCCCAGCCACCCTCCACATAAGGAGAGACCACTGGCAGCTCCCTCATCTTTGTGTACAAAGAGGAGAGCAGATTGGTTTGTGGGGAAAAACAGAGAGATGGAAAACCAGCCTGAAAGACAACAGCACCACAGCTCTCTCCACGGCCAATTCCTGCCTTGTCGTGATGTTTTCTCCTTCATTTTGCCAGAAGATTACAACATCTCAAAACTTTAGTGGTGACTTTATGATTTATTGGCAGCAAAAAAATAATGATAATAATAATAATCCCAACTAAAACCCTGGTTGACTCATGTCAGAAGAAAAAGAAAGGGAGTTTAGGAATCACAAGCCAAGAACGGATTTCCAACATGCTGTAATTTTTCAGAAGCTTAAGGAAAAGAGACCTGTGCTCCTTTCAACAGCCTTATGCCAGGAATGTAGGCAACAAATTCGCCCCAGAGAGAGACAGAAGAAAGAGACCCAAATCTCTTTGAACAAGTGGCAAAGGATAGGCAGCCTGCACAGATTAGAGGGTTTAAAATTTTAAAAAAGGAAGAAGGGAAAAACACACAATGTACTGGTTTAGAGAGAAAGTTCAGTGACAAGCTAGAGTGTGTGGGACGTGAGGAGTGGGCGAGAAGAGGAATACGGAGCCGCGCCAGCTCGGGCCACCTGGTTCCCGGGGGAATGTGGAGAGATATGCGGCTGAGCCAGCAAGAGGGAAGCTACTGGTTTCAGCAGAGGTAGGAGGAGGTGACTCTGAGGGTCAGCTGGCTAATTGGTTGGTGAATGTCAAGAAGCAGAAAAGAAGAAGTGAGAAATCTGGGTACTAGCCAGCCCAGAGAAGCCAGGATGTTCCTACCAGAGACACACCAGGAGCAATTCTTTTAGAATAAGCCATGCTTCACTGTAGGCTCGGGTGGAGCAGAAGGGCAAGGCCAGAGAGCGAATGAGATGCATCTGGGAAGGATGGAGAGCTGCAGAGGAGCCAACTGTGTACGTGAGGCCAAGAAAAAGCAGAAAATGTTTCCTGCAGGTTGCGATCTGGGTCAGCTGATCTCTGCCCAGCGGGGCTCTGCCCAACACAGTCCAAAGCTTATTAGGAGCGGAGAATTCCTTTAAATTGCACATCACCTCTGCAAGGCACCCAAGCGAGTGACAGAGGCATGGACCTTCGAAAATCACATTCAGGAAGGACAGAATGCAGCACTGCTGGGGTGGTGCCTGGGCGGGGATAGGGCCTGGCTGCCTGGTACAGCGAGGTGACTTCTAGGACATGGGGAAGCAGGCAAATGCAGGGGGGGAGGGGAGTACCAGGCTGGAGGCCGCGTGTGGTGAGTTTACTCATGAGATTCAAGGAATTCTGTATAATGGGATGAGCCCAGGAGGATGGAACCAGCAAAGGTTCCAGACCACGGCTCTGTTTATTTACAGTGAACACAGGGCAGCAGGGGTGCTAAGGTATTGGGGGAAATGAAGAAACGAAACTCTAGATTGGGCTGTCCAGGGTTGCCAAGAGGAGCTCAGGGAACGATGAACGGTGCTTCCATCAGGGAGGCTGATGGGGGATACCTCTTGCTCTGTGGCCTCTGCACATGCTGTTCCCTTGGTGTGGACCACCCTTTCCCTGGCTCTTACTCTTTAAGCCTCAGCTTAGGCATTTCCTCCTCCAGGAAGCCTTCTCTGGCTTTGTTGTTCCTCCTTGCTCCATCCAAGCCAGGCTAGGGGCTCCCATGCTCCCCAGTGCCTCCTCTATGGTGGCACCGACCATGCTGTCTGTTTACTAAACTGGCTCCCCCACTAGCAGGGACTGTCTTGTTCATACTGTATTTCCAGGCCCCAGTCCATTAGCTAGCGCAGTTTGGGGCTCAACGCATGCCTGTTGAGTGGATCAATAAATGCAAGAGGAGCTTGCAGCAGGGGAATTCTGGGACAACCTGGTTCTAAGTTCCCAAGATCCTGGAGTGGCGCTCCAGAACTGAAGCTCCCCCTGGACCTCAGAGGGTCATTGAGTGTCACATCCAGCCAAACCCTGCTCTCTAGCCCTCGTTCCAAGCCAGAGCACCCAGGACTGCAAAGGTCTGAGCTGGGGGCTGTGGTGGTGACCACCTGGGGCTGACAGCACTTCCTCCACCCTAGCCCTCAGGATGTAATAGGGGTGGGGGTGAGGGGGTGAGTTTGCCCAGGAGGCAGCCCCTCCAGGGGAAGCCTGATAATAAGTAGGAAGAATTCCAGAGCTGGAACCCCCTGGGAGAGGCTGCTCAGAGCACAGCAATGGGGACAAACCATACGCACCCCCAAGGCTGTTAGGAGGGTGAAGTAGAAGAAAGTGCTCTGTAAACTGGGATGCGATAGACTGCGGGGAAATGGTTTGGGATTGAGGTCCTCAGATCAAACAATACTGGAACCACTCAGAGAAAAAGGCAGTGGGTCAGAGTCAAGAAGGATAAATGAGGGAGATGTGATCCTTCCAAAATGCCGTTAAGCTGGAGGCAGAGATACTGTTTAGGATGCTACAGACGAACTCTTCCTTCCTCCTCTGGGATGAGGATATGAACTTCCTAATGCCGGGCTTAGTTCAACAACCCGGGAGTGTGATGTTTAAAAATGTTTCCCTGAATGGAAACGCACGGACTTCCAGCTCTACTGTAGTAGTGAGACAAGCACCGAGGATAGAAAGGCAGAGGTGGAGTAAGAACTGGGCTTTTCCCGACCCAGTGAGTCCTGACTTTGCATGGACACTGTCACTGGCCGCCTGTCCCCATCAGGGATTCTGAGGCCAAGGGAGGCTATATCAAATAAGCCAAATGTACTCCTGGTCTGGTGGCCACATCATTTCCAATACGCTTTTATATCCTCGGGGGATGACAGTGGGAACCAGGGAACATCACCAGGGGTAGGGAGGTCTCTTCCTCCCAGTATGTAGCTCTGCCAAGAACACAGCATAAAAAATTAAGAATTAGGATATTCCAAAAGCCACTCAGTGTTATCTGTGTTCTTCCAACTTTCCTAAAACACAGCAGCCTTTACAGGCTCATATAATAATTCCGGGGTGCTTTACGAGGCCTTCTTTCCCGGGAACCACTGTACAGCCCACCAGAGAAAGTCACCCACGTATGCTGGTAAATGTTTAACATTTTAGCTCTTTGGAGGGGAAGAAGAAAAATAAAAGATCTTAGCGTTCGCCAATTTCTGTGGCGTAAATACTCCCGCCTCGGCTGATTTCAAGCTACCAGGGTGAAGCTGTGGACGCCAAGTGGGAAGGAGACTTTGATACAAGCCAGCCCCAGCACACCACTGGCTCTAAGACACACGTTCACACCCACCCTGGCTTACTTGGCCACAAGCTTGAGATGGTCGCTTTGCACCTACCTCTCTCAAAGGAATTTTTGATGTCATTGACTTCGACCTGAGATCCTGGCACTCTGAAGATCCCTTGCTGCTGGAGTCCTGAAAGAAACAAACAAACAAAGGCCAGGAGGTGCTGAGTTCATCAGACTACTTGGAACATGGATGACTCTCCCCATTACTTGTCTCTCTCTCCCACCATCCTTTATAGGAGTCCTTCCCAGTGAAGGTCTCCCGGGAGGAGCTCCACGGTAGCCTTCGCAGTGAACTTCAGCTGGCCAAAATACTCAGACACATCTTGCTTCATATGTCTGTGATCTCTTGTCTGGGCTTGAAGGAAAAGGCCACAAGAAGTTTATATCAACACTGGACCAGTGAATAACTTCCAACTTAACCCACAGGTCAGCTGAATCAAATAGCTGGTTGGTACACTTCGCCTCCCGAGCTCACCAGGTCCATTGGTACCAACAGCTTGGCCTGAGTTTGCAAATGCCATTTGAGTTTCACAGCCACACAGATTTTGAACAAGCATGATTAATATCACTCCTTCAACCATTCCCGCCCCCGACACGGACATCTTCTTCCTTCGAGAAAAGCTCGAGTCTAGAGTGCATGCTGGCCTGGGATCGAGGAGCCTGGGGAGATTAAATTATTAAAGAAAAACAATTGCATATTTGTATGTGTTTCTACAAGGCCATAACAAAGAGGAGACCCTGGGACCTGACATGAGAGTAACAACACAACAGCAACCTGCAGGACTGAAGGAATGAAAGGGCCTCCCTAATCTGAAATGGGACTCAGTCGGGGAGACTGGCCGTTCTCTCCACCTGGACTGGATGGCTGGCTTCTACTCAAGCATCAGCCCCTGGAGGGCTCTCTCCTCATCACCTTAGCGGAAGCAGCCCTACCCCCTCCAGCCATTCTCTATCCCCTTCTAATTCATTTCTTGGCATTATGACTACCTAAAATTATATTATTTATTTCTCTGCTTGTTTATTCCCTTGCCCTTCTAACTGATACTGTCAGCGACCTAGGGCTTGCACCTCACCCGCCTTGCTCACGCCTGCATTCCCACTGTCCCCAACAGCACCCGCTATGCACTCTGAAAATATATTTTTGGAGGAATGAATAAGTGAATAGACAGAGCACAAGTCAAGCATTGGGGATACCATGGTTAGCAAGTCCCAGACACTGGATTTCCTTCATGGAGTTGACTAGGATCCAGCAGTATTAACTGACTGAGTGGCCAATGACATTCAGTCAATGACATCCAAAGCACAGAGCTCTGGGGTTAGGTGGGAGCAAGGAAGGAGCTAAAATGGTTCTCCTGTCTGGGCCCTCCCTGCTCCTCGGTTTCCCTAGCCCCTGGGTCTTCTCCCCACCACCTTCCAGCTCCGACACACAAGGCTCAAAAGACAGTGCTCAGGAGGGTAGCTGTTCCACGGAGCGTTTTCCCTCTCAGAAGCAGAGCAGTGACAGGAAGTCTTCCAAGGTGAACTAGAATCTCATTTCCTACAAGAACAGCCTAGCACCTGTTCTGGAGAGAGCTGAAAACACGGCCCCACGAGCGAGCTTACCGTATAAATTGATGTATCGGATGCAGCTCTCAACTACGAGTGGGATAGCTTGTCCTGAATCCTTAAGAAAAAACATTGTGAGTTGTATTGGGCTTGGCAACCACCACAGGGAAAAAGACACTGCAAACACAGATTATAAACTCAAGCCAGAATATTAGTACCATCAGATTAGTAGGAAAATAAGCATGGAACTGCTAACCCTAAAGGCTCCACCAACAGTGAAAATAGAGTCTTCAGTTATGTGCAGAAAAAGGCGTAGCCAGGATGCTTGTAAAGAAATGCTCTGTCTTCTCTCTCAGCTGGGGAGGAATCGGGGCTCAGGAGGCTTGGGGGCACATCTAGGAAGGGGAGGGACCCACCGCATGGAGGGGGCTGGAGTCTGCTCCTCAGGAGTCCTCTGCCTCCCGGTCCACTTTGCCCCAGCCCAACCCTACTCTCCCAGCGCTCAAGGATTGAAAGCCTGGCTCCAGGCCCCCTCCTAGGTCAGCAGCCCCCGAGGCCAGAACTAAGAAGAACCCACGATGGGAAAGCAAGGCTGCCCCGGGGGGTCCTTCTGAGCTCTGAGACGAGAAGACCAGTTCATATTACAACCTAAACATCCATACAGATATTTGTTTAACAGTAAACATGGTACAAGGAAAAGTTCTAGAACAACTAATGTCAGCTCTGGACCACTGAGTAGCCAACCTTAGTCACAAAGGCCAAAGAAGATGGAGTTCTAAACATATGCATCTGGGCTGCGAAAGCATTTTCAATTACGTCTTTCTAGACCGGCCCAAGCCACAGAGAGCAAGGGGTACTTTTGGATTCCACAACTGGTTGACCTCCCTTTTATTTCAGGCCACTTAAAGAGCATAACATCTTTTTAAAACATTTTTTTAAAAGGGGCCAAATTAAGGTACTAGTCTCCTCAGAAGGTAAGGAAACAAGAAGATATATGTAACATGCTCTTGTGAAGGGACAGAGGAAAACCCATGAATTTGGATGTCTCATGGCGCCTCCACACCCCACCTGTGAATTCTTTCCTTGATTAACTACAGTCAGGGAAACGACAGTAAAATGGACCCACTGGTGACAGGCAACGTGGGCCCTGTTCCAGAAGTGAGTACTCAAGGCAGGTTCCATCCGGTTGAAGGGGGCTAACGGACCTTTCTAGTAAATACCTGGTTCCTGGCTCGAGCATTTCTTCTTCCTCTGATAACAAAACATAAACAGGCAGCAGAGCAGGAGAAAAAGAAAAGATTACGCAGGAGTGAGATCAGTTAGGGTAAGCAGATCCTTCGGCGTCCGCGAATGCCCAAATGCAGTGGCAGCCCACCAAGGTCCTGGGGAGACCAGCAGCCATCCTGCCGGGGGGGACGGCCACCCCTGTGCCCCTGGGCCTCACAGGACTTCTGGGCCCTGCCCCCAGCCAGCCTTCCAGGTGGCAAAGGAGCCCCTGTGATTCCTTGTCTATGGAACCTGTTCAAGAAAGGGTTCCATGTTGACCTGCTTCTCAACACAGGGGCTGTTCATTCACCAGTGGACAAGAGCCCACCTAAGACCCCTTCCAGTCAGCCCAGCTGCCCACACAAAGGACGGACATAGACCTTCACATGTCTACTGTAACGCTGTCCCTGGAATTCAGCTCAGGAAACTTCATTCTTAGTAAAAAGCTAATTTTACCAAGATCGTGTTGACCAGGGGCCCTCTGTATGGGACCCAAAGGATTCGCCTGATTCTAAAGTCCAAACAACTTCCAGTGTTTTCCTACCAAACAGGCTCGGGAGTTTTTCCTGGGTATCCATTTGGCTTTTCTCTCCTTCCTACCCGCTGACCCTTGCACTGGCACTGAGAACACCTCAGGGAAGCCCAAAGGCTGAGGAAGGCCTGGGAGAGGGAGGCAGGAGAGAGTCAGGACATCTTCGGGATCTTGCTCCCAAGAACTGGAGCCCCTGTGGTCACTAAAGCCACTGAAGCCGCCCCTCTGCAGGGGAGCGCTGTCTGTTCTTCCTTCCCACATGTGCAGTGGGTCAGGCTCTGGGTGGGTGCTAGGTCTCATCCAGGCTCCTTGAAGAGGCCGAACTGAGAAACTAGGGGAGGTGTAACTTGCAGCTGGTGTCATCTGCCCAGTCCCCCACGTCTCATACCATATGTTGGCTAAACCTACCTGAATCCCAGAACTGAGCAAACAGCACGGTCAGATGGGGCTCATGAGCAATCTCCTAAAGCTAATGGCAAAGATAACAGCTAACACGCCCACGGTGCTCACTGTGTGCCAGGCAGCGCTCCAGAAACACGGCGTACGCCAGCTCATGTGATCCTCGTCCCACACTCATGCGGTCGGTGATCATCATTTTCATTTCATAGAAACAAGGTGAGGACTCTACCCCCCCCCCC
Source organism: Equus quagga (assembly GCF_021613505.1). NCBI lineage: Eukaryota > Metazoa > Chordata > Mammalia > Perissodactyla > Equidae > Equus > Equus quagga. The sequence continues at coordinate 106,518,998 of NC_060267.1, read as the reverse complement.
CCACAGAGGTAGAGCTCCTGGGCTTCAAAATTTATAATAAAAATTGGTTTTCCTTCTATCTGAGGAGAAAAAAAAAATCAAGGATTTTGAAAAGGGTCAATTCAGGTAGGGTCCTAGAAATTTATGAACGTAACTCCAACCACATTTATCCATCGTTCCTAACTTAGCAGTGCTTCCTTGTCCCTCTATATCATCATAATCATGGAGTCCCAGTGATGTCATTTTATTGAAAAACCTTTCACAGGTTTGGCATTTCAAAGCTGGGGAGTCTGAGTTCACACAGAATCTTCTTCCAGATGGCGTGGGAATCACAAGAGAAAATTAACTTCCATCACCAAGGTGGAAGGACTGACTGGCTTTTCATTCTCTGACAGTTAATAACCCTGGAGAGTAAGACCACGCTGTGTGCAAGTCTGTCTGCGCACCGCCTGGCTAACAGGGGCGCAGAACGGTTGTTGAACTGCACTGATAGGATGTGGTACAAGCACAGTGTGACTATAAAGAAATGCAATTTAACAGATAGACCTTTTATTTTTCAGCCAAACAGTCCCTTGAGGAGGCTGTGCCCTTATTCCAACAATGTGCCACTCTCAGTGCTCTGGGGTGTCCTTCTTCGGGCGCTCTTTGCAGAGCCAGCCAACCAGCCTCACTCTAGAAGACGCCTCTTGCCCTTCTGTACGTCCAGTGATGCTGCTAGGCTGAGCTCGGAAAGGCGCTTCTCATTCCACAGAGGCCAAGCTGTCCCTTCTAACACGCAGTTCTGGCATCACTGACAAAGGCCGTGCTGCAGGCTCTAGAGGAGACTGACCAAGGGCAGCAATGGTGACATATTCAGAAGAAGAACGTGGCTTCCCCAGGCGACTCCCTCCAAGGGGCAAACGCTCACGTGGTTGAAGAAGTTCCGATGTGTTTGTCAGATCCCCGGAGAGTCACACATTTTACGCAGGAGCTCTCTCTTAAAAGACTTCATTAAACAGAACGCCTCATTTTCAGATCCTGGCCCATGAGTCAGCCCCTTCCACGTGTCCTGACTGGTCACCCATCTCCAAAGAGCTGAGCAAATGAGGGAAGGCGTCCCTGTCTCTGAGCCTCATTTGTTCTGTTCCTCCTTTCAGGGGCTCCTCGGTCCCACTCCTGGACACCTTACTCCCACCCTTCCTTCCAAGCCCCGTCAGAGCCTCCTGTGCCCCGGTGCTCGTAGCTTTTCCCGCTCTGCACTCTCACAGCACTTGTTTCTGCGCATAAGCCACTGAGTGTTGTCTGACTCGCCTCACACTGCCAGCTCTCTGTGTTGAAGACCTCCCGAGAGGGCAGGGGGCACAGCTGACATGGCCCGTCTCAGCCATGGAGGGTGGCACTTTTGAGGGCAAGCGTGGCCGAGAAGAAAGGCTTGGAGGAGAGAGGAGGGGGGATGCAGAAAGACTCTGACACAGCCCCATCCTCCATGACCTACTGGATTGCAAACTGCTCCCTCAGAATCACCTCCAAGCACTCTCTCTCCTCCTTTTGGGATCCTCTATGCCTCGCTCCTCTGAGGTACCCCAAAGCAGCCCTTGCTCTTCCCGGCCCTGGGCAATCCCAACTTGTACTGTACTGTCCCACTGTCCCTTTCCCCCACTGTCCCCTCCCCAGAACCCAGCCCACAGACAGAGACAGTCCTGGGACCCAGGCTGGTCCTTCCTCCTCCTCCCAGGCCTGAGACCAACCCTCCCCTACTGCAAGTCCTGTGTGTACCCTGTCTGAGGATGGAGGAGAGAGGGCTGGAGCACGGGCAGCCTCCACTACTCCTGAACTGTCAGCAAAGCCCAAGAGCCTTGACTTTTCTCCTGTGACACTAGTCGTCTTTCCTTTCTGCAAGGATCTTCAGAAGATGGTGGTGGGCTCTCAAATAACTGGCAGCGGTCTTCTCTCCTGTTCCCCCTAAATAACGTTAAGAGTTCATCTGCCCTTTCTCCAGTCTCTCTTGACATGCTGCCCTTTTCAACTCCATCACCACCTTAATTTGCCTTGGGCCATTCTATCTGGGATGGCTGGATCCTGTACCTTTTGCATCCAAGAAGCAAGTAACGAGAAACTCACCTAGCTGAAACGCTTGAATTTTTAGTTTAGGGCGGAAAGGGTTAACCTGCAATTCTGAAGGGGCGACCTCAGCTCTTCTCCCTCCTCCCAGACCACTTAACAAGAAGCAAAACTGGGTGGCACGGTTTTCTCTTATACAAATCGCACATGTTTCTTTTGCTGGTATATTCTCAACCACAACCAAAAAATCACTTGTATAGAAACATACTGTTGCCCACAGGGATTTTCTTTGTGTTGCTTCCAACCAACCTCCTCTTGGGAGATGCAGGTGTGAAGCGAGGTGAGGATGTGGGTGTGAAGCGAGGTAAGGATGTGGGTGTGAAGTGAGGGAAGGGAGTTTCTCTAACTGTCCCTCGGGCTGGTTAGGACCCTGGTTCCTGAAGCAAGAAAGCCTGGCTGGCAGAGACCACTGGGCTGGCATTTCAACCCCACTGCCTTCACTGGGTTTCTTCATGGTCACATTCCTCCCCTGGGAACGAGAATCACGGCAAGGCACTCAGGAGCAACTGGTCAGAGACAAAAGCTGCTCTGATTAGAAGCCCTTACTGAAGCCACGAGCAGGCTGCAGCGAGGACCCAGCTCCCCAAAGGGCCTGGCTGAGGGCACAGACTGAAAGTTCTGGTTGGTGGAGGCAGGGCTGCTGGCAGGGGAGGAGGTGGAGAAAGGCTGCCATTACATTGGGCGCATTCGCGGACTCCATGGCTCCCCAGCAAGTACCTTAATGAACGCTTCCATACAGCCGTTAAATAGTTTATGGCTACACACTGAGAGAGGCCTAGGTCTCCTCATTTTCTGTGGCTTAGGGGGAAGACAGGGGGGCCTAGGGGAAAACGGAACAAAAGAAATCAAGAAAGCAACCAAGGTAAACATACAACTGGGAAGGACGCTCTGCAAACCCATGACGGGAGGAGAACACAAATGTAGGTGGAAGCCCTGAGCCCCCAGCACATTGGCGTCCAATGCTCCATCTGAAGGCCTTTGGATGTTTAAGGGGATCTTAATGGACCCGCAATGTGAAGCAGGAGCAATTCTCGTATAACTCAAGTGCGTTCTAAATCATAGGGGGAAATGGCACATGTCCAGGAAACCAGTGAAACTCCCATCAGAGGCTGTCATCCTGCACAGCTGACCAGATGGAGGGGGAGTCAGGGCAGAGAGACACTCTGTAGCCTGAGAAAGCAAGAGACTTTCAAACATGATTGGAAGGGTTAATTTTCATTATTTTGGCTTAAATTCTTCACCCAGTCTCAGCTCCCAATGGACCAGAGCACTGATCTTCCTAATGCCTCTTGGCATTTCAAATGCACTTGACTAATCTTTATTTCATTGACCTAAGCACCAGGCAATTATTATTCTTATTTTAGGGATGAAGAAACTGACGCCAAGAGGGAGGCTGCAGCTTCTTTGGGGTCCCTGGGTGACCCAGGACAACGACTACATCCTGTTCTTTAGTCAAGTACACTTTCAGTTAAAGCGCTTTCAAATCCATGACCACATCCAAGGTCAGCTCAACCCTGTACGTATGGCCTCATTTTACAGAAGCAGAATCTGAGGCCTAGAAAGGGGAACTGGCAGAGCCAGGCCCCAAACCCAGGCTTCTTTGGCTCCAAGTCCACAATTTTTACCACCGGGCCAGTCATGGAGCCGTAGGGCACTTTTTCATTTCCAGCCAAGGATTCATCCATCCCATTAACCCTTGCCAGTGGAGGACCCATGGGGTCAGGTTGAAAGTGTCTTGCTTTACTTTAGGATCTCCATTCCCTGTGCTCCACAGTTGGCCACAGGGAGGGGAAACCATAGCATGGTTCACTAGGAACAGTGAAACAGCCACAAACACTGGACCAGTTTCCAGAGTTGCTCACCATGCATATACCTGTGTTGGCTTATTTGCTCATCTTTCGCCACCCAAGTTGGCCTGACTCAATGCTGCCAGTCTTCCAGGGCAAAATGGCTTTATGAGGTTAGGAGGAGGGCCCCTAACCAAGAGAGGCAGTCTGTTTTCAAATGGCTTAGTTCGCAATTTGGGGAGCAAGAAGTGGGGACCCAGCCTGGCACAGATAATGTCCACACGTGACAAGAAAGACCTGGTCCCCCAGGTCTTGATTGACTTTCGTGAATGGGCAAGAAATCTTCCGGACTTTGGAGCCAATCAAGGTGAATGAGATTCATGCTGCCTCTGCTCACTGGCCTCGTTGAGCCCATCTCCCTCAGTAGCCCAGCCCTCTGGGAAACTGCAACCAGCTCCTCCTAGGCGTTTGTGTATTGAGCAAATGTGGCTAGCTGCAGGACATGCATGGGCAAAGACACAGTTGAATCCAAATATCATGCCACCCAAACATGGGAACCAAAATAACAGCACAGACCAAAATTTTGAAATGAAACAACAGGCAAGATTATTTCAAGCCCATCTTGGATCTCTGTCAATTTGGTTAGCTAGGTCCATGTCATTTCTTTTTTCTTAAGTTACCTATTTTTTGAGGATGTGGGTAGATGGAGGTGATATTTCTGACAACAGATCTGCTTCTGAATTTCCAAATGCCAAAAGAGAGTGCCAAAAATGTGACACAAGGCCATAGGTTTTAAGTCTTGGGATCAGGAATAACTTGAAGATAGCAACTTCGCCACCTTGTTTTCATAGGGTTTTGGGTTTCTGTTTTTGAACATTCTCAGGTCATTTCCTCACCTCACATTGCATGATACCCTCACAACAGCCCTGTGAGGTAGGCAAGAATTATTAAACCCACTTAAAACGTAAGGCAAATGAGCCCATGAGAGACTAAGAAACTTGCCCAAGGTCACACAGATAATATGTGATTGAGGCTGGGGATAGAATTAAGCTACTCAGTAGGAAGACTACTTAAGATTCTAGTGTGAATATGTAATTGGGAAGTTGACTTTATCTCAGAACATCCAGCAGTAGCATTAAATTATCTATTAAATTGGCCAGCAAGAGTGGAGACTCTTAATGCAGATGTTGGACACCCAATATCAAAAAATCTAGGGTGCCCAGCTGGAGGGTTTCCTTAATAAATCCTAAGGATTTTTCTCTCTTTAAGTTTACAAAATGGACTAAAGGGAAAATAGGATGCTTTTTCCCATGTCTCCTGCCCAATCCACAAGGCAAAGGGCTGTTCAAATCACAGAGGGATTTCTTTCTCTGTGTGGTGCTCTGTGCACTGACCGGAATCTCTGACAAGGAAACGTAGCTATCCCAACTTTGCAGGACATCAAATCGAGACCGACTTACTGAAGTGCTGGGTGGGGCACAAAGTGGGGAGCAGGGGGGCAGCTCAGCCAAGGAAAGTGGGGCAGCCTAAGCCTTCCATCTCTTCTGCTGCTCAGTTGCAGAGCAAAAAGGAAAGAAAGAGAGAGAAAGAGGCAGGGAAAATAGGAACAGAGAAAGCCACGGAGAGGAAGAAAGAGAAACCAGAGACCAATGTCCCCTTTCTGCCTTTGAACCAATAGGAAAATTAACATACATTGGCAACACAGGAATTGTCCTCAAAATTATTCTGTGACCAAAAGGATGGTGATTAAAATTTTCCCTAGACAACCCAACAGACATGGGTGTCAACATCCAAGATGGCGGCAGTTCAATGGTGGTCAGGCTCTCGGAGGCTGTGTGTGGGTGCATGTCAGGCTGCATCTGTTTGGACAAGAAATCTCAAGTGATTTCACTGCTAATCCAGACCACAGGGGCAAGTCAACCTGGGTTAGGGAAGCCAGTCTTTAGTCTGAGTAACCATAACCAAACCTTACGTTTGCATCTGGCTTTGCCATTTACCACACACTTTTCAAGTGCATTATTGCATCTGGTTGGCCTACTTACACGGTTATTATGAATCTGGGCTATTCTAAGGTTCTTAAGTGTGAGAAAAAATATAATGTGTTGCAGCCTATGTGCAAAAAATTGGTCTGTCTATACACAGCCAGCAGCAACTTGGCTAAGGGGACCTGCTCAAATGACCATCCAAATGACACCAACCTTGGGCAGGAAACTACGGAACATACAGAAAGCCATAGCACCCCTCTCACCCCGGGCCTTTAAGATTTATTTTAAAACCACTTCCAAGTTGGCGATGCACTGCACAAGTGAAAAAAATGATTTTTGGAAGTAACGGGAAGCTTTTAGTTTACTGACAAAGTTGCCTTTGACCTTGGCCAAGGGCCCGAGTGCAGATGGCTACGTGTGCAGCATAATGCAGCATATCCAAGTGGGAGGTCTGTAACCTAGCTTGGATTTCCCAGGCCCTAAGTCAAAGAGGGTGTGGAAAGACAACATCTCAGAGGCCTTTATCTAAAAAGACAAAAACAAACAAACAAAAAACCCTCAACTTTTCTCTGAGGAAGACCTGGGACGTGGCCAAGGGTTTGATTAGAGGCCTCTCCTGCAGTCTGCTGGAACCGTTTTCCCCCACATAAGTTCTAGGAACTAGGAGGGAGGAAGGGACGGCTCCATCCGTCCCCCATCTGTTTTACTATTTGCAGACTTTGGTGTAAAATGTGGCTTCTGTTGTTTTGGGACTATGACACCATCCTCTTGCCAGAAAATAAATAAATAAGGAGTTTGTTTCTAAAAGGTTCTTAGAAACTGACCCTGCACATCTGCTGCCCCATGTGCTGGAAGGTCCTCGCTTGGCATCATGAATCACCTGGATGTTCCCAGACTGCTGGGGCCCAGAGGAACCCCTGCACAGGCTAAGCTTCTGGAGAGCCCTGAGTCTCCCCCATCCTGGGCCCAGCAAACTGAAAGCCCCAGAGCTTTCCAGGACGCTTCCCAGCAACTCCCTTCCAGATGAGCAGGAGAGAGTTGAGGGTTCTTCTCTCTCCTGCCAAGTATGACAGCTTTCCAGGATTCTGGGCCACTGGGAAGAATTTGTGGGGAAAGGATGTCATTGGGTCATTGGGCCAAAAGGCAGCTCTCAACTGCCACACCAGAGAAAAGTGCAGGCTGAGAGGCCACTGGCTGAACTCACGTTGGGCAGGGGATAGCTACTGCTGGGAACTGGGACACGGCTGGCTCGAGGAACCACCCCGACAGCGACAGGGCTGCTTATGGATCTAAACTCTCTGAAAGTGGAGGAAAGGTGCAGTTGCTGAAAGAAAGCCCATCAGCTATCCGCTGCCGAGTGGAAAGTGTTCACTGGCTCTGGTCTGCAGAGGGGAAAGCGCAAAGGGTAATGTCGAGCAAGCTGGAAAGAAAGCAGAAGGTGCCCGTGTGTTACTCTCCCAGCAAGGGAGTCGGCCACCAGTCCATCCAAGGGCCTGTGAGGTCTGAAGCCAGGGTGCGGGCAGCGGGCACAAATGTTGAGATGCGCATGCGTATGCCCAGATGTGTGCGATACGAGCCAAATCCAAAGCCTTGGCAAATGGGGAGCCTAGGCTGGCCCCACGCCGGGGCTGGGTGTTTTGCTCAGCAGCCATGTAACAGATGGGGAGTCAGGTCAACAGCTACCCCACAGCCTCTGGCCTCCGCTGGTTGCCCGCAGCCACTCTGCAATGTATGTATGTCCACCCAATGGACAGCGCGAAGGGGCGGGGAAATGCGAGGGGGATACCCCACTGACCACGAAAGCCACCCCCTCCACCACGCCTGAGGGGGCGTGGCTTCACCAGTCGAAGGCTAGAAAAAGCAGAGCAGCCCGAACACTGCATTTGCCTCCCCTCTGAGCACAGCCACGCCAACCCGCAGGGACGTTGGTGAAGAGCTGTCCCACTCTAGGAACAGCCCAGCATCTCGGAGCTCTCAGCAGGTCTGTCTGCCCACCTTCCCGCCTCTCCTGCTCCTCCCACCTCATCCCACTCCCCACCCCAGGCAGCAGGTGAAAGAAAACAAGCTCCCCGGCTCTTACCTGGTTGTGCCGCATTCTGCTCTCTCCCCTGGAAAGAAAAGTATACATTGAGGTTTACTTGTTGTTGTTTTAACTCGAGAACATTCATCTTTTTCTAAAAACAAAAAAAAAATGTGAAATGGGACATCTAATTATGCCTACGGTATGGTCTGTTGGAAAGAACTGAGTCTTATTAAATCCCCAGGGCCTCCCATACATTTCATTTTATATTGTCCACATACATTTTTTCCAATGATTCTCAAACTACAGCCTGCTGACCACTTGCATCAGAATCATCCGGGGCTCTTGTTAAAAATGCAGATTCCTTGGCTCTTCCGTGGTCCTCCTGACTCAGAATCTCTGAGCTAAGAACCCAGGAACCTGCATCTGCACAAGCACCCCAGGCGATCCCTTCTGTGCAGAGCAAAGCTCAAGGACTCGTGCACTGCTGTACCTCAACCAAGGTTTACTGAGCACCTGTCATAGGCCCCGCCCTGAAGGGCACCAGACATAAGACAGCTTCTTCTAGTTCCTCAACCCTGCTAGCCTTTCATCCCCATGCCTTTATTCTTGGCTGAAGACCTTCTCACTTCCTTCCCTGGAAAAGAAAATCAGTAAAACAGGTCTCAGAGTGTCTCCGTGAGACCCAGCCACCTACCTGCACCTGCTCCCGCCCCCTCTCCCCCCACAGGGTGCTCTGGAGGAAGCATCCTACTTCTGCCAAAGCCCAGAGCTTTGAATGTGCTCTGGTCCCACCTCCTCCGCCCTTCTCGAGGGCTCTGTTTCTGCCTGTGCCTCCCATGTCTCTCATATCTTCAATCTCCTCCCTTCTGGGTCATTTTCATCAGCATATCAACATGTTCTGGATACGTATACCCTAGCTTTTAAATCTCCCCATGACCCCATTTCTCTAACTACATCCTCATTTCTCAGCTCTCCTTTACAGCGAAATTTCCTGAAGGAGATGTCTAAAAGCACTGTTGCTTCCTCCTCTCTGATTCGCCCCTCACTCCATTGCAGTTGGCCCCTGTCCTCACCACTCCATGGAAACAGTTCTGTGTGGCTGAACCCAATGTCTTCTCTGCTCTTATCTGACTTCTCAGCATCATCAACTCGGGTAATTACTCCCTTCTTCTTATAAAGCTTTCTCCTCTTGATTGGCATAATTCCACATTTTCCAGGTATCCTTCCTGTCCTACTGGTCATTCCTCAGTTTCTCTTGCTGTCTGATCCTCATCTCCCCATCCTCTAACCTCTAAATGTTGGCATGCCCCCAGGATGCCTACCCAGATCTTCTCTTCTCTTTCTACGCACTCTCTCTAGGTGATCTCAGATGCTTACTGAGGGCTCCCTAATCTTATCTCCAGATGGTACATTTCCCTGGAATTCCAGACTCAAATCACTGCCCTCTTTTATTTTTAACAGCTTTATTGAGGTATAATTTACATAGCATAAAATCCACCCATTTGTAGTTTATTTTTAGTAAATATTCAAAATTCTGCAACCGTCACCACAGTTCAACTTTAGAACATTGCCATCACACAAGAAAGATCCCTTGTGCCAATTGACAGTCACTCCCTCTTCTAATCCAACCACTAATCCACTCTGTCTCCATAGAGTTGCTGATTCTGGACATTTCATAAAAATGGAATCATGCGATGTGTGGTCTTCTGCATTTTGGCTGCTTTCACTTAGCATAATGCTCTTGAGGTTTATCCATAGAGCCTGACTCAGTACTTCATTCCTGTTATGGTGCCGTGAGAGCCTCCAGGCCAGTGCTCTCCAATAGGAAGTATAATGCAAGCCACAATTCCTAGTAGCCACATTACAAAAAGTAAAGAGAAACAGTGGAGATTAATTTCAATAATGTATTTAACCTAAAATATCAAAAATATTAGCATTTCAATATGTATCAATATAAAAAATTAAGATGTTTTTATATATGGATACATCTATTTATTATATATGGATATATATTTATATATGTGTAAATATATATATTTATATACATATCGTACTAACTCTGAAATCTGGTGTTCATTTTACACATCTCAGATCAGACTGGCCATGTTTCAAGTGTTCAATACCCACATGTGGCTCATGGCCACCACACTGGACAGCATAGCTCTCAACTCCAGAATCCCATTCAGCATCACGTGCAGCAACTCTTTAAAAGAAAGAACCGAGCATTTATTTTCTCTACAGAAAACAATGCTGGATGGGGCTGGGGAGAGAAATGGGGGGAGGAAGAGAGTCACAGAGGTCTGAAAATAGAACTTGGGGTGAATCAACATACAATTCCTTAATTCCTAACCAAAGCCACAAGCAGTTACAAAAGTGACTGCAGTTTGTTGAATTGCAGCCAAAGACCAAAGCAGGAAAAGAGAAAAGTTAGGTAAAACAGACAAATTTGTTCTGCTTAATTTGATTGCGTGTATGGGCTCCGGGGCAAAATCCTATCAGACATGAGTTTGAGTTAAATTTTCATGTAGACCCAAGACCCCAAGTCGGAGCTCGTGGCGGCCCGTGACAGGGGCGAGCCAATGGCCTGCATTGACTATAAAACATATGGTTTCGTTAGGGCTGCAGTCAACTGTGCAACCCTGACTTACAAAGGGGACCTGCTCCGCCGCCTCCTGGTTCCAAAATTGCCCACTCCTCCATGTGCTCACTACAGCCTAGTCACACTGCCCTTCCTTAATGCTAACTCCCACATCCCTCTCACCTTTGCATGTGCTACCCCCTCTGCCCCTGACAGCCTTCCCCAGTTTTTCATGTAGCTGGGGCCTTCTCATCCTTCAGTCTCAGCTTAAACATCACTTCCGCTCTGAGGCCTCTCTGATCACCCAGCCTAAAGCAGGTCCCCCCTCACACCCCTATGTGCACAATTGTTCTCTGTCTGAGCCCAGCTTTCCCATCCATGCCACTTATCACAGTTATAATTCTTTACTTGATAGTTTGTTTACTGTTTGAGGTCTCTCTTCCCCATGAGGGCAGGAACTTTTTCTCTCTTGTATACACTGTACCCCCAGTCCTGGCTGAGCACAGCACCTGGGCTTCTAGATAGACAGATGGACAGATGAACGGATGGCCAGGGGCAGGGAGGGAAGAAGCGGGAGGTAGGAATGAAAGGGTTTAGGTCCTGGAGTGGAACGTCAGAACATACTCCGAGCAGACTTGCCTCTGGCAAAGCATCTCATAGATTCTCCTTCAGCTTTAGACTCACATTCCAGCCCTCAAGAACCCCATTACCAACATCTTTTGGAATAAATTGTCTCAAATTCTAACAAACAGCAGAAATAAAAAAATGCTCTGCCCTTTACCTTCTGAGATCTGTTTGGATTTAAAAAAAAAATATTTTATAGTTGGTGGCTCATTTTCTAGAAGGTCAGACTGTCTGGTCCTGGTGGACGTTTTGCTCTGTAATGGGCTATTAAATCTTGGCCTGAAAAGGTTATGTCCCATCCCTTTTACAGACAATGCACTATTCATCCTTGAGGGGCCAGAGTAAATTGAAAAGCCACTCGTATCCTGGGTATAAACCCCGGAGCTCACAGACTACCCACAGCAATAAAAAGGTCAGAGAGCTAAGACTGAGAGATGATGATAAACTGAGAATCCTCTGGCCAATTAAACGACATAGCGACAGCCAAGGGCGTATACGGCTGTGAGCTCTTGTTCCCAAGATGCGGCAGTGACATTTCTAACTAGGAATGCCAATTTGCAGGGTACCTGGGAGCTTTCTGACTTGTGTGTCTGGGGTCAGTCATGTTCAAAAATTTGCTTCTAAGAAAAAGTGGCCCAAAAGATTCCACGCTTCCTCTAACCTGTGGTTTCTTTGAGCCATGCTGTCAAAAGAGTACTTGAGGGAAACTGAGGCACATGATACTTCATTTCATTAAAAAAAAAAAAAGAAGCCAGTCAAAATATTCTGCCTGGCCCCATATTTCTCACCTGTTTTCAAGATTTCCAGATTGTCCCTCTCAATACAACAGAGCCCTGAGACAACATGACAGGCCATGGATGCGGGTGTGACTACCCTAGCCCCACTCTTAGGTAGCTCTACTGACTGGAAGGGTCCATATGTGCAGGTAGGTGAACCATTTGTTGACACCAGAAGAATGAATTAGCCAAGATTCTGAGCTGTCTTTGGCTTGCTCAAGTTTCTCATGCCCCCCTTTACCCAACAGGCAAGAACTTTATCACCCAGGAGAACCAATTCTCCCAATGCGCTAGAATCCACATACACCTAGCCTGCCATGGGGATACAAAAATGACTGAAGATTTAGTCTCAGCTTCAGTTTTTTCAGTAATTTTTAACTTTAGCGAATAATCATGTATCGATATTCATTAATAGTGACAAATATACCATACGCATGTAAGATGAAGATATTAAAAATAGGGGAAATTGGATGTGGAGTATGTGGGAACTCTGTACTATCTTTGCAAATTTTCTGTAAATCTAAAACTATTCTAAAACAACGAGTTTATTAAAAAACAAAGTAAAACAAAGACACGAGAAGAAAACCTTCCCAGAAATGACTAGTCTAACAAGACCCATCCTGGTTATGAAAGAAGCCCGTGGCTTTTCCACTGCTGGCTTCCTAGAAAGCAGGACGATGGAGAGTCTTCCAGATGACTCTTTCTTAGCCGCCCTTGTACGTCTGAAGCTGCATTTTCCTGCAGTTTTTTGTTGCTGTTCAGCTCAAAACTTAGAAGAAGGACTGGTAAACCACATCTCAGAGCAAGGTGTAGCTGAAGGCTAAAGGAACTTGGAAGACCAAATGGGTCAGGAGTTACGCCAACCAAAACTAATTATTAGTATTATTTCATTAAGGCCATTCAGACAAGGGCAGTAATAAAAGGTTGCATCTGACAGCCCTCATGGGGGAGCTGGAGAGAGGCACTTTCTCATCCAGGATCTTATTTTTTAAAAGAACATCTAGTTTTCTAAATCCAGGGCATCTGATTTCGAAAATACAAGTAGCCACCAACTCACAGGGACTCGCTTTCTGTTACACAGCTCATGAGAAACAGCCCCAGCCCCCACTCCCCTGACCGTAAAAATGGATCCTCCTCTTTAATGCTAGCTGTGGAAGCTGCCTCCATTATACACTCACGCGAGCTCCTCTTTAGAACTTTCTGGCTCTTCATTTTCTCTCCATTCTTGCTGTTTTGGTTCCCTCTGTTACCCACACTCCTGCCCCACTCACCTGGCCCAGTACCAAAATGTCAGGATGAGTAGAATTTGGATGGCAGGGAGGGGAATGAAGAAAAAGCTCCTTGCAACTCACTCTTCCCCACCCTTACAACCTAGTCAGTGAGTTTGGACAAATGTATACACCTACGCATAAACACCCCCCAAATCAGGACATAGAGCCTTTCCATCAACCCCGAAGTTCTCCAGCTCTCACCGGCTGGAACACAAAAACTCAACTATGGTGACAGAAGTCAGATCAGTGGTTGCTTGGGGTAGAGATGGGGGGACTGACTGCAAAGGGGCACAAGGGAACTGTGGGTGTGGCGGGGATGTGCTGTATCTTGATTTGAGTGGTGCTGGTTATACCCGTGTGTATATGTTTGTCAAAAGGGATTCTACACATAAAATGGGTGTGCTTTATTATATATACATTATATGTCAATAAAGTCGATTGAAAAAATTCCCTCGGTATTAGCCTTAAAGCCCTGGTTATTCCTCCTGCTTGAAAACCTTCCCAGCACTCCTGGGCCCATGCTGATCCCTTCCTCTCCTGATTCACAGCCCTCCGAGTCTGTGCTGTTCACCTGGCAATTCACCCAGTATTTCTATGTGACAGTGTTATCGCTATTTAATTTTTCATGAATTCATGAGTTGTCTCCCAGCTACACTACAAGTGCCTCGGGATGGGAAATGGTTTAATTTCTCACCGTTTCCTCTAAAGCATGGGGCTCACAAATGCCAAGCACCTGCAGATCCCAGCAGCCTCCTTGATGGCCGCCGAGAGGACGGTATCAGGGAGGACTCGTGTGGCCAGAGCACAGCCACTGGACAGTGCACCCACAGGGAGAAGACAGTGATCCAGAGAGGGGCAAGGACGTGCTGTGGACAACAAACCCTCGCCGGCCAACGAGCGCCAGCCCCCAGCACAGCTCTCGTCCTGTCAAGCTCCTCCTTCCCCGAAAACTCCTGGGTGATCCCAGGCCTGCTTCCATCTGTCATCTTGGGATCTACCGGCATCATCACCTTAGAAATTCCCTTCATCTCTCTCATGTTGGCCCCTATTTCCTGGATCCTGGGTCCTTTTCCTTTCAGTGGAGCACATCCTTCAGCCAACAGCCCTTTCCAAACAGAACAGAAGAATGTATCTGGATGTGGGGCTCATGATACTCCAAGCAGGGCCCAGCAGCTTCAGAAACCCCAGCTCAGCTGCTCCCCTCACAGCCGAGCCTCACACCAGGACTTGCTGCAAACCATCCGTGCCCTTGGGGCTGAGTTCACGCCCTGGTGACCTTTCCATTCAACATTCATTCAGTCACTATTAACTGAGTGCCTACTCTGAGCCAGGCACTGTACTAGGCATGGGAGATAAAGTGGTAGGTAAAATAAGCCAGGAAGTCCCCACTCAGGTTGAAGATATGATACTGCTGGGCGTGGGAGCATGACCAAAGACAATAAGCAAATGAACTGGATAAAACAGGATGATTTCACATGATGATGAGCGAAAGGAAGAAAACCAAACAGAAAGTGTTTTGGAACAGAGGTGGTGATTCCATGAGGTTGGGTGGCAAGGAGAGGCTGGTGGAGAAAGTGATATCTGTGCTGACAGCTGAAGGATAAGGAGCCATCCATACAGAGATCTAGGGTAAGAGCACTCCAGGCAGAGGGAACAGCAGATGCAAAGGCCCTGGGGCAGGAATAAGCTCCATGAATTTTGAAGGGCAGAAAGGAGCTCAGTGTGGCTGGAGCACAGTAAGGGAGTGGAGAATGGTATGAGGTCAGGGAAGCAGGCGGAGGTCAAATGACATAAGGCCTTGTGTGTCATAAGAGCAATTGGGATTTTATTCCAACCATCGCTGGAAGTCTTTGGGTAGATTTAAGCCTAGTCCCCAGGTCCTCAAGGACCAAACCCTGCCTTACACATCTGGATTTTTCTTTTTTGGACCTAGAATCCTAGCCAGGCACTCCGATAGTATTCCTGGTAAGTAGATCTGCTGAGAAGCATCAGTGTGGACCCCTGTGTTCCTGAATTCCCACCCCCTACCTATTGTGGACCCTTCTATCACTTTGCCTTGGACCCTCCCCACAACCTAAACTAAGATGTGTGCTTGCCCCGTATTTTCTGCAGCCAGACTGGACCCTCTCAGCATCTGAACCAGGGCTGTAGACTACAGACTGTACCAGCCCGCCCCGTCCTGGAGGGCAGCTCCGGTACCAGGCCTGGTTCTGCCAAGTGCCCGATGTCTCAAGCTGAAACAGCTCAAGGGGCCACAACAAAACCCAGTGGGGGAGGCAGCCCCTCATCACAGGCCTGCGCCACCCGACTCACCTTCACCCAGGGTCTGCTTGAGCAAGTCGTGCTTGGCCTGCAGCTTAGTGATGAGGTTACTGCCGTTCACATATTCTTTAAATTTCTGTAAGACACAGGCACAAGGACATTACAGACTGCAGGCCTGAATCCTCCCGTCTCTGCCTCTGGAACGGCCCGCCAGGGCAGGGAGGTCAAAAGGAGACGGCGCCTCCCTCCTGGACCTGGCGTGGGGCAGAGGGGGGCCTCTGTGCTTCTCCATCAGGCCCCCGGCTCTGCCGAGCCCAGCTGTCGGGTCCTCTGAGAGCTCCAGGCATTTCGGGTCGGTTTCGGGAACACAAAGGAAGCTCAGGGGAGCAGCGAAGGGTGCTTCTGCCGGGTGAGGATGGCGGGAGCTCCCAGGGGAGGGCTTCTTTGGTTTTCAAAGCTCCTCTCTGGGCTTCAGGGCCGACAGCAATAACGATGGGAACCGCCCCTGGGGGCACGCAGAGCGCTTTATCCCATCAGTCAGAGAGGAGCCTCGGAACAAGTCTGTCTTTCATCTGGCCCAGCTCTGAAGGAGGACGGGCTGTGCAGGCCCCTCGAGACGGTCCGATTAAAATAACCTGAACTGCACTGGGGGATACGATTTTCTTCTTTTTACAGAAGAGACAGGTGAGGCTGGCACAGGGAAGCGACTTTCCCAAGGTCCCCAGGCTGCCTCTAGTTCAGGGGTCCAGACAAGCACAATGCAGTTCAGAGGAGCGTCGAGGGGGCCATCCAGAAGAGGTGGCAGCTACCTCCCCCAGTTCAGCCAGGCCTCAGCCACACCTCTGCACAGGTGCCAGCTTCCCTCACCGGCCACCCACTCAGCATCACCGAAACACAAGCCCAGAGCGTGGCCTGCCTTGGCTGGACTTGAGCGGCCCTAGGTGCCAGCCATGCCCAGTTCATGGCTGGATCCCCAGTGCCTGCAGCTGTGCTTGGTATATAGTCAGCACTGAGAAATTTAGCTGACTCCCTGACCTGGTGGGGCGGATGTGGCAGAGTAGGGAGAGAGACAAGAAGCTAACGATAAAAGTCAGTAACATACACAATTGGTCAGATGGTGGTGAATGCTACGGATGAAAATAAGGCAGGGACGGGGGCCTAGGCGTCAGGGTGGACCTCGTGGCAAAGCTGACATTTGAGCCAAGGCCTGAAGTCGGTGAGGAAGGGCCGTGTGGGCACCCGGGGAAGGAGTGCTCTAAGCAGCCGGAATGGCAATTGCAACAGCCCTGAGAATGAAGGCACGGGGGTGGGTGATGGCCCCAAATCTGCCAGCCACGTTCTCAGGAGAAACCCATTCTATCACCCCAGCCAGAATGCTCAGAAAGGGGTGCAGAGGAGCCACGAAGTGAGCTACAGAGGCTCAGGACACCCCAATAAGACCTGTAAAGGAGCGTCTGGAACATCAGCATCTCCCAGTTGAAGACGGGTATAGGGTGTAGGGTGCACGCCCATGGGGTGGAGCAGTGACATGTGCACAGATAAGACTGGGGTCCTTCACCCTGGCCCCACCTCGGAGGGCTCGGGAATGGCTGAGCCAGTGGGAGGGTGTGGTGTCCCCTCTCCTTGGCCATGGTCCTTAAGCTCCTAGGACCTTGTCCCTGGGTTGTTAAGCATCACTCTCCCTTGTATCTGTAGAGAACTTGACAATTTTCAAACATGCATTTTGTCCTCACCACAATCTCGGACAGCAAATGGGGGAAGCATTGTCACTCCCGTGCTCCCCAGAAGGAGACAGAAGCTGGGAGCTGCAGCCACTCAGTGAGTGGCAGGTGACTGAACATTTCAGGGCCTCTCTGCCCCCTCGGGGTGAAATGACTTGGTGTTTCTCCAGGTGTGGCCTCCTACCCAGCCGGGGAGAGGGTCACAAGGCACCTTCCTGCTCTGCAATACTGCGAGCCCGACCCCTTATTTTCATCTGAGGGCACCGCAGAGGCCAGCAGTGTTCCCATTTCCAGGGCCCACCTCGCAAGGGTGGTAGTCTGGGAACCCATGTGTCTAACCAGCTTCCCACACGATTCAAATGCACATTTCAGTTTGATACCTACTCACCTAGAGGCTCTCTCTGGATGCTTCCAGTAATAACACCCCCTGATTTTATCACATGTTTAAGAACTCATCACAACAAGCAGAGCTGAGGAATAAGGAGGTATTTTCTCCACGTGCCTTGCTGCCCCAGTAGCTGAAGCTCTGATCCCAAACACGGAACTCACGCCTTGGTGGGTTGTTCACTGGTCAGTGTGAAGTACACCCCAGGCTCTGGGGTCCATGGACTCTGCCCAATTCTTCCAAGCTTCACGCAGGCGTCACATGAGACCCATGAAGGGGAGAATGCCATCAAATGGTATGGATGCAGTAAAAGGAATATTATGCCCTTAAAAATACCTAAAATAATGTCACAACACAAGTCATGAGGTGTACTAGCCAACCAGGTTGATAAATTGAATATTAAGATTAAAATATAACATCTATGAACCTTAATCATGGATGTTGCTGAATTCTGTCTTTTTTTTAAATGTGTGTGTGTGTGTATATGGGTTTGTTTTTTTTTTTTTTTTTTTGGCGAGGAAGATTGTCCCTGAGCTAACATCTGTGCCAATCTTCCTCTATTTTGTATGTGGGATGCTGTCACAGCATGGCTTGATGACTGGTTGTAGGTCCACGCCCGAGATCCAAACCCGCAAACCCCAGGCCACCAAAGCAGAGCACACAAACTTAACCACTATGCCACCAGGCCGGTCCTGTGAATTCTGTCTTTTACTTTCAAGCAGACTGGACCCCTTCTCTGCTTCTGCCACCCAGATTTCTTTGCTTCTGCTGCCAAAGTGGATGAATACTCATGTGCACTCCTCACTTATCTTTGTAAGCCACAAATTTTCTTTGCAAAGACAGCAGGTCCCCAGTAGAAGTGGGGAACCCCAGAAATCGGTATAGGCTGATTTGCTAAGCTAGCTTTGTCTTCTTTCTTGAAAACAACAAAGTCAAAGACTGTTGATGAAGGAAATGCAATATGTGTCAACTATTGGTTTTTGAGAAAGGATTTGACAAGGCCTCTCACAGGATGGAGCTGGATGTTAGAACTGGGTGGGCCTGTGACTGGTTGAATGACCACAGCCTGAAATGCTGATTCGTGGATCAGCATCAGTCTAGAGGCATGTTTTGAACAACTCTGTCTTTGGCCTTGGCCCTGCCATACCCATTAGTTTTTTTATTGACAAGCTTTAAGGTACAGAAGCCATGCTCAGTGAATCTGCAGACGCCACAAGGTCTGAAGAGACAGCATATACATTGAACAACTGGATTAGGATCTTGACAGGCTGGAGCCACGAACTGAATCTATCAAGAGCAAATCTAACTGGTGATAAATAAGAACTACCTAAGACATCGCCTATACATCCTTCAGGAGGAGGGTGGCCTGGTTTAATGGCAGTACATAGGGAACATAGATTTAACTTAGCTCAAATATTAACTTACTTTAAAAAAAAAAATGAGCATGATCTTAGGACATATGAAAAGGAGCATACAACCTACTGTAGAAGGAGGTGAAAGTTTAGCTCTCTTCTGTGCTAGTTAGACCACTGAGGGGGTCTCACTTTAGAAGAGGCCTCGACAGACGGAACATGTTCAGGAGAGAATCCCTAGGACGCTGAGGCAACTCAAAATGAAAGCTTAGGAGGCAGGATTGAAAGAATCAGATATGTGTAGCCTGGAGAAATGAAAATGCAGCTCCCTGCAACCACAGCAAAGACTGTCATGTAGAATCAGCGTCTCTCTGGGTCGCCCCAGAGAACAGAATCAAGATCAGTGACCGGAAAGCCTAGCGAGGCAGATTTTTGAAGATAACACAGATAAGGGAAAAGGCTCTAATATCGCTAGCCAGTGTCAAGCCAAACAAAAGGGCTGTTTGCGGGAGGAGAGGAAGCTTTCAATCCTGGGGTGCGTCCAGCAGAGTCAGAAGAATTTTTGGCAGGGCTATGGTTGAATGGGATCAAGCATCAGATAGAAGATGGAAGGTCCCTTATAACCCTAAAATTCTCCGTTCCCTGACCACGTGTTGAACTGAAGCCCCACGCTCGTCCTCGTTCCTCCCCGCCCCTGGCCGAGTGGGATGGAAGTGATCTGGGGTTTGACTGAAGGGTGGCAACTCACCAGCCATCTGCAGGGCTCACCGGGGGTGCGATTTCCAAAGCCCACACCCAAATTTAAGACAATTCAACAGGACAATCACACACATGGCCTCAGGGTTGTTCCGGGGCTTGCCCGGGCACTGTGAGCCATGTTCCTCTCACCCTACTGGAGACAGCTCTCTCTCCGGCTTTTTTCTAGAGCAGGAGAGCTGCAAAACCATCAACCCCGGGTGAATGCCGACGCTACCCACTGCTAAGTCACTTTCTGCATTTCACAAAGCCAAGCCAGGCAGCTCGACTTGAGAAGCACGTTGGAAGAATTTTAGGTCTAACTCACCCGCGTGGTTTAGCTGGTTCCTACAAGCTTGAGCTGCTCCCCGAAAGTCACAGACAGACCCTGGGTTCTGGGTGCAGGAGGCCACTTACTGTAAAATAAAACATTTCTGTTTCCTGCTGGTTGGCTCTCCTTTTGGCAATGTTGATCTTGCTCATGTAAGTCTCAGAGGCGGCCGACTTGACGGACTCTGTGGATCGACTGTGTTGGAAGGCGTCGGAGACGTCAAAGTCCTCCACGGTCAGCATGTCCTGTAAGGTCTGCATGGTGGCATCCAGGGTTTTTCTAACCTAGGGAAACACAGCATGTCAACAAAAACCCTTCAGCCGCAGAATGCCTTTGACACCTCCAAGTCATCTTCCCAGCCACTACTTTGTTTCTTCCATATAAACAAAGCCCCTAGGAGGCAGGTAGGACAAAGGTGATCATTCCTATTATATTGATTTGCAAAGTAAGGCCAAGTAGCTGGCTGGGGTGAGAACCCAGGTTGCCCAATATAAAGTCCTTTTATTGGATTGCTTCCGCCAGAGAGAACCTCGGAAAATGTTGTGATGAGGAAGGAACTCGAGTTTCTAGCTTGTTTCTCTTTACCCAGTTATATAGCCCCAAGCTAGCTCCCCCAAATGGAGGCAGGTCCCTTGAGGAGGGTCAACACAAGAAATACTCTCCGTTCGCTTCATCCAGAGAAGGGAAGGGACAAAGTCTGGGTAAGGTGTGTGGCCATCCTCCAGGAATGAACGCTCCAGCTATTTGCCACCTGAGTCCTATCCAAAGGCTGACCGAGAAAAGAGAACCTTGAGGAAGACAGATGCTGAGACACACGCGGTCTAGTCAGTCCTCCAGGACACCAGTGTCTCTCCTGGGGTCAAGTGGGACCCCCAGGAGGCCGCACATGCAGAGCCTGACCTCACAACACCCCTCACTGAACGGTGCCCAAATGGCGGACCCTATCCTTGGATGGAGGCTCATTCCGAAAACGGCCCAGGAGAAACTCATCTACATTCGTTGTTAAATGATTGTCAGTCAAAGTCGCTTTCTTGTCACTCAGATCTCAACTCAGATGTTACCTCCTGGGAGCATTAGCCCCCACCCCCCACATACCATTCTCAACCCAGTGCCTATCACTGTCTGATATTTGCATACTCACTTCACTTATTGGTTGACCTGTTGCTGTGTTTTAACTATTCTCTGCCTTCTCTCACCAGAACATAAACTCCGTGAGAGGCGGTCCTGTGTCGTCTTGTTCACTCACATCAGTCTGCGGCGAGCACAGTGGTTAGTGCACCGTGCGTGCTTAATAAATACCTAAATAAATGGTACTGGAATAAACACTCGTTGAGTGAATCAGTTCTTCTTTCTAGCATAGCCCGACAGAAAGTTCAGGTTCAACATTAAGCATTCCCATGGCCCTGAGCAGCCTATACGGAGGGACACTTGCTTCATTCTCCTTCCTGTGGCCCTGATTTCCAATTTAAATTCCATTAACATTATTACCCATATACTGCTCCATGTAAACAATTTAAAACACTTCAGGGGAAGATGTAGGGCATAAATAAAGAAAGAAAACACTCTGTTCATCTCCTCTCTCTTCTCAGGTTTGAAAAGCAATTATATAATTTGTCTCCACATAACCTCTCCCCAGGGCCTGCTTTGACTCGTTCCCATCCTGTGCAAAAGTCTGCCTCACGTTCATCCCAGCTCTGTCCTTTGTGGCGACACAAAGCACAGCTGCCCTCTCTGCCCAGGACAGCCCTCCTGAGAGGTGAAGACACGGTCCATGACTCTCCATCTCCTGCCATGACCGCCCTTCTCAAGGATACACCTGCTCATGATCTCAAATGCCACTCCCACATCCTGGTGTCCTCCAGTTGGTGGACACCCTCCCTGCATGGAAGCATCCAGACTGGAAGAGGATGTTTCGTGTCTGGCCTCGTCAGTCCACGTCAGAATGGAACCATCACGGCTGCTATCTCCGTTGGAACCCTCCCAGTGGTAACCTGTGTCACCAGCTGATGGGAGGTGTGCTGGCCATGGTAAGACAGAAGATATTTGGAGCTCAGAATCCATGACACATTTAGTGTGCTCTGGGTTTCTTTCATTGTGTAATTTTAAATACTTACTATTATTTCTGATGATAAAAATAACAAACTCATTGCAGAAAGAAAAGCACAAAAAAAAAACCCAGAAACCATCTAAAATCCCACAAACCAGATATAACCACAATTAACATTTCCAGGTATTTCCTTCCAGTCTTTTTTCTATGCCTGTGAATACACACAGATACACAAGCACATGTTTACCCTGGTTAGGATAATACTGAACACAGAGCTCTAGTTCCTCTGTGTTTTTCTTTAATGCCTTCTGAGCAGTCCCCCACGCCATTAAAGCTTCTCGGTGTGCGTGGTTTTCATGGTTGTGTAATATTCCATCTTACAGATGAGCCCTCATTTCTTATGCGTTCCAGGGCAAGTGTCGACTTCCCAGGATAAGCCAGGCCCTTGTAAGGAAATCCTCCCAGGCAGAGGGCTCACTCACCTCCTCATTCTCTATCTTGAGAGTGGCCAGTCTGGACTGCAGCTGGTGGTACCGCATGAGCAGTTCCGTCTGGACGGGCTGCTGAGCGCTGACCTGGCACACCTGCAGAGACAACAGCCACCACCTGTGGTTGCCCAGGGCCCTTGTCACCTGTGTGCAGCTAGGGCAGGAGCTCTCATTAACATCCCTACCAACAGCTGAGGAAGCAGGCTGGGAAAGGTTAAGTGAGCCGCTCAAGGCAATGCCAGGTGGAACCAGGGGCCACCCTCTCGCGTTGCAAGGTGTGGCCTCTCAGTTGTGGTCTACGTTTGCACAGCACTTGAGGGTTTTCTAAGAGCTTTCACATCATCTCATTAAGTGAGACTAGTTAGTTTCCGGGCAGGAAGTTGTGGTAAGAAAGCAACCACCTAAGAGAAGCCAATGAAAAGAACGATGAACGGGAAACAAGCAGCAAGCGCTCCGACTCCGCAGCAGGAAGATGCTGCAGACGTGGCTTGAGGCGAGTGCTCTCGTGGCCCTGCTTCCCGGGGCTGATTAGGTGAGAGGCGGAGAGAAGACTGTCCTCCCTACGCCCGTTCCAGCCAGGGCTCTGTTCCTACCTGGGGCTGGGTTGCCTGGTGTCGCTCAGCTGAGATCATAAGGCACAGAACGGCTCTGAAATTTACTAGTTGTTTACCACTAGCTAAGCAACCCAAACTTCACAGTTACCAGTGGTAACCACGAACCCAGAATCTTCAGGTCCAGTTGATGGGCCAAAAGGGTTGGACACAAGGGTAAAGGGGTGGGGCGGGAACTGTGGGGAGCCCTGAAGAAGGCCTGTCTCTTGCAAATGAAGAAAGTGGTCAGAGCCATCCGGAAGGTCCAGCAAATGCCATCTTCTAAGGTGCCTCCTTGCCAACCAGGTACAGCAGATGGCCCAGCTGAGCTCCCACGGGGACCCAGAGGTTGGTGGGGTCTGGTACAGTGTTGGTCTGAGTCCCCCCAGCTCCCCTGTGCAGGGGTGGGCTATGTCTAGGCGGAGGGAACCGGGTCACTAGGAGAAAGTTCTGTGCACATATCCCTAGGGGTGCAGATGGCAGAGATGGGGAGGCAGATGTTACGACTACTGGCTGTCCTCGCTTTGGTTCCGGGGACTAGGGCCTGAGCCCTAGAGAGAGGGAGGAATGACATAGAAAAGCTCAAGGAGTTATTTGCGTAAGGGATTTTTGTGACACTTGGATAAGCAGTGTGCTGCTGTGGGGCCAGTGACAAGTGCCTTCTGCCATTTTTCCCCCAGACCATAGCAAGGATCTGAGCCGCACAAGTGCTGAAAGAAATCAGCCGGCTGGTCTGCCAAGGACTCGCAGCACTGGAGACAGGCCATGCCCTAGCGAGGGAGCTGGTCGGAGTGGCCGTGGGGAGGCTTGGCCCTCCGTGATCCGAGGGCATCAAGGGAAGAATGTCAGACGACTGTTCGGGGTCAGATGGGGGACTCCCTGGGCGTCTTCTAGACACAACTGGGAGAGCTTTGAAGGGGAGCTAAGGGCCTGCAATTCTGCGGGTGGGAGGCCTAAGCAACAAGATCAGCGCACTAGTGGTGAACTCCTCGGCTGGGCAAGCCCATGAACCAAGCGCTTGACCCCAGGCCTCTGAGACACGTGTCCTGCGTGTGCAATGGGGCTGACACTCCCCTTCCACCGGCATTCCGGGAGCACGTGGGAGAAGAGGCCGAAGCAGCCTCAGCACGGGCTCCTGGGAGACACCCACCTCATCCCCCATGTGGGGCTGGAACTCGAACTTGAGCGGAGGGCAGAAGACCTGGTTGCACATGTCCATGACGGTGTGCTTGTCGCTTCGGGAATCCAGGTTGTCCACTGCATTCTCGATGACATCCAGCCCCTCGTGGCGAGAGGTTTCCAGGTTGTACTCGGCGGAGAGGTAGGTCCGAAAGGTGCGGGCCAGGCTGGCGTGGAAGCCCAGGTCACAGCACTTGGAGAGAGGCACAGGACAGAGGGTGAGGGGAGGGCTGTGCCATCGCGGGGGACCACAGCCATTTCCTGCCCCATCACTCTGACTCGTGATCACTTCCCGCTCCACAGTCCAATCTTTCCTCCTGGAGGCCCTTGGGCACTTTTGAATCCTATGGCACAAATCACGCCAGAGCCCTTAGAGGGAGCTGGACGCCGGGATTCGGGCAACAGCAGAGCTTCCCTCGGCTCCCCAACTGCACCACGTCCCTCCTCATCTCTAGGCTTTCCCACACGCACTCCTTCTGCCTGGAAGACTCTTCCTTTCTCTTCCTGCCTAAATTCTCTTCCTTCAGGTTTCAATTTAGAGGTCACTTCCTCCAGGACGTCCTCCTTGATGTTGTCCCCACTCAGAGTTTACAAGAGATGTCCCTCCCCCGGAGTCCGCATCTCCCTCCACCTCCTCACTGTGACACCTGCACTTGACATTGTCATCGCCTGTTAACAGGTCAGGGGTATGCAGACTCCCTGGCTCTTGTCCACCGCAGCACCTCAAGACTGAGCTAGTAGGTGCTCAATAAAAATTTGGCAAGTGAAAAAATGAAAGGGCTAGAAAGAGTGGAAAGGAAAGTTGAAAGGTAGGAAAGAGGAGGAGGCTGGCCTAGGAATGGCCCGGGCAAGGCCAAGCAGCTCCCTCTCCCTGGGAAGGTGATAATGGGTCCCCTCTGTTGCTATGGGAACAGCAATGGTGCTCTGCCTTCCTGATGGGACGCACCAGGGCCAGAGGAAAAGGATCCACTAGTCTGGGACCTTTACTGAGCATCGACTGGGCCAGATCCCTGTCTGCGTGGGATGGGGAGACACGAGAAACAGTTCCAGCTCCAAGAGATCACACAGACGTCCTCCCCGATGGCACTGCTCACGATGTTCCTTCTCCAAGCCCGGTTTTCCTCCAGTGTGTCCACATGGTTGGTACCCAGGCTTCAGTGTTCCATTCTCCTTTCCCTTAAACTGCCTGATTTCTCCCAAAATAACACCCTGACATAAAGCTGATCTGGGTAATGCTGTCTCATTCACTATTTTCTTTCAGGTGTGTGTGTGTGTGTCTGGCAAACTAGACCTGAGGGCACTGAACATACATATAAACGTCTTTACCACACTGGGCAGTCCCCCACGGCATGAACGGTGCACCATCACACCCAGCACAGGGCCTGGTGTGAAGGAGGACACCTGGGACATGCACGTTGAACACATGACCTCCTGACCCCACCACACTGGGGCCATCAGAGGCCCAGTCCCACCCACGGAAGCAGAAACCAGGAGGTGAGACTCATCTCCCAGGTCCCCAGGGCTCACTGCCCTTCCCCTCCTTCTGGGCTCAAGGGACATGCCACCCTGGCACATCAGCTAAGGACAAGGGCCAGCCCCTCCTTCAGCAGATGATCTGCGCCAGCTCAGGCGCAGGCCCCATGCTCACGTCAATCAGGTCGGAGACATCGTGGATGTAGTATTTGCTTATGGCTGCGTTGGTGGCCGCCAGGTTCAGCAGGTAGTCGTTCCGGGCTTTCGTGCATTTCAGCTTGTTCTCAGAATACTTTGCCTGCCTCTGGAAGAAGAAAAGGGTAGGTGTAAGAGCTGAGCCGTTGACGGGAGGGATTTGAGATTTTTTTTCCGGTCACGGCCTGCGATTCACTCTCCCGCACACCTCCGGGACGCCTCACTCCACATGCCAGGAGGGGGAGATGTGGACCCTGTACTCAGAAAGCTCACCTTCCATTGCACGTGTGCAGCCAAGGGCGCTAGTCGATATGCAGCAGCCTCGTCCTGGTCTCTATCAGAGCAGAGTGTAAATAAGGCCTCCTGAGTGCCCTACTCCACACCCCCACAGCTGCCCAGACTGTGACAATGGCCTGTGAAGCCACCTGGCTCCCGTCCACCTCTCGAGCCCCTCTACCTCCATGCTCCCCATCACCACCCGGCCTCCTCTGCCTATCCTTTAAGAGGCCAAGTTCATTCCTGCCTCTAGGACTTCAGACTCATTCCCTCCTCCTGGCAGGCCATCCTTCCGAGTCTCTATGTGGCTTGCTCCTTCTTGTCATTCAGGTCCTTACCAAGGTCACATTGTCAGATTGGCCTCTGATGGCAACCTTGTCTAAAATGTGTCCCCAGCATCTCCACTGCTTTCCCCCGCGCCACACTTGCTATCCCCTTGCCCTCCCCTATTTTTTTTCATTTATTTAATCCTTATTCAATTTTCAGCTATTATTTTCATTTTTATTTAATTTGTTTGTCTTTATTTTTTTCAGAGCAGTTTTAGGTTCACAGCAAAACGGAGAGAAAGGTACAGAGAGTTCCCATATACCTCCTGCCCCACACACAGCCTCCTGTTATCAACACCCCCCACCAGAGTGGTATATGTGTTAAAGTGATGAACCTACATTGACACGACATAATCACCCAGGGTCCATAGTTTACCCTAGGGTTCACTCTTGGCGTTGTGCCCTCTATGGGTTTAGACAAATGCGTAATGGCATGCATCCATCCTTATGGTACCAGACAGAGTCATTTCCTCTGTGCTCCGCCCACTCATCCCTCCCTCCCATCTGACCCCTGGCAACACTGCTCTTTCACCATCTCCTTTTTACTGCTTGCCTTTTCCAGAGCAGCCTTTTCAGACCGGCTTCTTTCACTTAGTCATGTGTGTTTACAGTTCCTCCATGTTTTCACAGCCTGACAGCCCACTTCTCTTTGGTGCTGAACAATATTCCATGCTCTGGAGGAACCACAGCTTACCATCCGTTCACCTACTGAAGGATGTCTTGGTTGCTCTATTTTTCTTCATAAGCACATATAATCTGAAATTATATTTTTTACCTCTTTGTTTACTTGCTGATTTTCGGTGTCCCCCACTAGACAGTAAGCTCCGTGAAGTCAGGGCCCTGGCCTGCCTTGCTCATGGCTGGGCCCACAGCACTAGAACCCTCCCTGCACGGCAGGCAGTAAATGGCTCCCAGCGGTCTGGATGGGAGTGGGGAGGAGAGGCGGGGTGGGCGCCGGGCTTGCCTCGGGGCGACTGCCTCCTGGGAAGCTGCTTCTGGTCTGGGCCAGCCTGGGGGGATGGGGTAAAGAGTAAGTGGGCTAGAGAGCTGTCCCCTTGCGCCTGTCAGACTGATGAGTCCCGCTGCTGGGCAAAAGACAGCGCTCCTTAAAGAAACAGGGGTTTCCTCCATCCCCTAGGCTCTCTTAAACCCTCCTGACTCCAGATGGAGTCTCCTAGCCAATTAGGAGAGGTGCTCCTTTGTCAACCTTTTAGTTCTCTTCAGGGATCTCCTATGACCTTTCTCCAGACTCCTTTTATTCTGGAAATTTCCAGAAACAAACTTCTCCTTGCAGTTACCTCCTGTGCCAGCCATGTACCCAACCCCCACAGAGAGTTTTGATAGTCCTGGCCCACTTCCAGGAGGGTACTATGATCCTGAGACCATTTTCAGCCCTTCATGGATTCATAAAATTTTATACCTAGAGAGGACAGTAAAGGTATCTTAGTTTAATTCATCCATTTTATAGGTGAAGAAATGAGAACTGAAGAGGAGCAGTGGCTTGTCTAAGAGCCCAATGGTTAATTTGCAGACAACCCTAAACTGCAAATCAGTCTCCAGACTCCCCAGCCAGCACGCTCTCTAACCCCGGCTGTACCCGTCGATGCTGTGGATCTGTAATTCCCTGCCTGGTTATCTTATCTGTATTTATTCACTTTTAGAATATTCATAGAGTTGCACAACCATCACCACTATCTAAATAGAATATTTTCATCACCCCAAAAAGAACCGCTGCACCCATTGGCAGTCACTCTCCACTTTCCATAGAATCCTACAATATGTGGCTTTTTGTGTCTGGCTTCTTTCATTTAACATAATGTTTTCAAAATGCATCCATATTATAGCATGAATCCATTCCTTTTTATGACTGAATAATATTCAATTGCATGGATATACCATATTTTACTCATTTATTTATCAGATGATGGACATATGGGTTGTTTCCACATTTTGGCTTTTATGAATAATGCTGCTATGAACATTCATGAACAAATTTTTGTATGGACGTACGTTTTCACTTCTCCTGAGTAGACAGCTAGGAGTGGAACTGTTGAGTCATGTGGTGACTTAGTCTATGTTTAACATTTTGAGGGACCGACAAACTGTTTTCCAAAGTGGCTGAACCATTTTACATTCCCCCAGCAGCATACGAGGGTTCCAATTTCTCCACATCCTCACTAACACTTGTTATTGTCTGCCTTTTTTATTTCAGCCATCCTAGTGGGTGTGAAGTGGTATCTCACTGTGGTTTTGATTCGCATTTCCTTAATGACTAACGATGCTGAGCATCTCTTCATGTACTTATTGCTCATTTATACGTTCTTTAGAGAAATCTCTGTTCAAATCTTTTGCCCATTTTTTAAATTGGGTCTCCATCTGGTTATTGTGAGGCCTATTTTTCTTTGCCTTCAGAAGTCACCCAGAAATTTCATTTTATTTGCCTCTGGTTACTTTTCCACCATATCCCTGGTCCTGTTGGATTTTGTTCCCACCCAACTGCCTATGATTTTCACAACTGTAGGATCATAGAATCATAGAATTAGACTCATAGAGGCCCAAATAAATGTCTGGTGCAATGTTTGGCACAGAGAAAGAACTCAGGAAATGTTTGCTGATTGCATGGAATGAATGAATGTATGGAATTCAATAAGAAAATCACAATCTTTTAAGAAGAAAGGAACCTTGAAGTAACCTAGTCTAGGATAATAAAAAGGCAGCACTGCACTGCCCCTCTTAACTCCCTGGCCATGGCAGACAATCATTAATGGATCACAGCACTGTTTTGGGGGTTTTTTTTGCTGAGGAAGATTGGCAAGCTAACATCTGTGCCAAGCTTCCTCTATTTTGTATGTGGGTCACCACCACAGCATGGCTGCCAACAAGTGGTGTTGGTCTGTGCGGGGAACTGAACCTGGGCCACCGAAGTGGAGCGCCCTGAACTTACCCACTAGGCACGGGGTGGCTGTCACAGCCCTGTTTTAAACTAAAGCCTGGAGGGGGCTCACAATCCTCAACACAGAGCTCTGGGCAGCCACTGCCAATAGATCAGAGCTGACATGAGAGGAAATTTATTTGCCATCGTTGTCAGATTTTAAAACTGAAGTTCAGAGAAGGGTTACAAATGTGACATTTTCAAAACCCAGCCTGCCTCCAAAGCCAGCACCCCTTTCACGATGCCCTACACTGAAGCACTTTTCCAGCACCAAGACACAGGGCTTCTAAATCGCCCATCTTCGGCTTGGCAGTGGCACTTTCAGAACGGGCTCTTCTCTGGGTTCCCAGGTGCTGGCTGGTAGCCCAGTGCTGTTCCTTCCTGTTGGGACACAGTCAGTCCCAAACAGCCCCAAACAGCACCCCCAGCCACCAAATTGACCTCCAGGGCCAGCCCCCGCCCCCACTAATGCTTGGTGATTCCCGCCCATTCAAGAATGTGCTCTCTGCACGTGAGTCTCGTCACAGTTCCACTCCCTTGTCAGCTGAGCCCCTCTCCCTGCCTGTTGACCCTGGTGCGAGGCCAGGCCTAACTAGTGCTGGCAGAGGCATGGCCAGCCCTGGCCCCTCCAGGACACTGACCTCCAAGAGAGCAGACGCTGGCAGCCTTAGTCACCCCACACCCCTGGGGGTGCAGAGTGCAGAGGCGGAAGCCGGGGCTGTCACAGAGAGCATGGCCCGCCCCTTCCTGCCCCGCCCCCAAAATCCCTTCACTCGCCTTCTCCTTCATCTTCTCGATCTTCTTCACGGAGCTGCGGCGCTGCGGCCGGTCCTCGTGCCGGAGCAGGTTCATGCTGAGGTCTCCCGATTTGTTGAACTGCTTCTCCTCCTGCTTCTCGGCCTCCTTCAGCTTGCTTTCCGCACTGATGCTCTCCGCGTGGTACATGTGGTAGGTTTTCATGACCTGGGGACACACAGTGTGGGAAATCAGCAGCCCCTGATGGCCCAGCGTGGGCGGCCGCGCGCTCCCAGCTCCGTCCCTGCCCTCTTCGCCCCACACGCTCTGAGCTCCCGCAGTTCCTGACTTGCACAGGCTCTCTGAGGACTGGAAATGATCATGATCATCACAGCAGCTTCATCATCATCATCATCATCATCATCATCATCATCATCATCATCACCACCACGATCACCACCACCACCGTCATGAAATCCTTACTATGTGCCAGGAATTTAAAGAGGTAATTAAAAAGGGCAACCACAGCCCCCTGGACATTTTGGGGTCTCAGAGGTAATATGGCAAACTTGGCCCTTCCGCAGCTGCCCTTTCTAACCCTGTTGGCAATGAGTGTGTCCTTCTCCCCCTCCCCCCAGTGTCACGGGGAAAGACCCTGCTCAGGTCTTCATGGGACTTCCATGGGAAAATCCTTGTTTCTCACATACCAATCGTTTTCTCAGCTGTTTCCTTAAGTAAAATGGGCTAAAATGGCTCTGTCTCCAAAAGGAGTATTATTGGGTAACCTAAT
The DNA here is from genome assembly GCF_021613505.1 of Equus quagga. NCBI lineage: Eukaryota > Metazoa > Chordata > Mammalia > Perissodactyla > Equidae > Equus > Equus quagga. The sequence goes on along the minus strand of NC_060267.1, from coordinate 106,488,058 downwards.
AGATATTCCAGAATATTATATTCTAACCTATAGATATTCGTCTATATTAAGGAAATAAACCCATCCTTGGCTATTAAATGAGTTCCTATAAAGCAAATTGCACTTTGCTACTCTACTTCCATAATAAAAGCTGGATATTCTTATAACAAGGGGGTTTGTTGTTTTTTTTTTTTTAAAGGATTGACACCTGGGCTAACAACTGTTGCCAATCTTTTTTTTTTTTTTTTTTCCTGCTTTATCTCCCCAACCCCCACCCCCACACACAGTTGTATATCTTAGTTGCAGGTCCTTCTAGTTGTGGGATGTGGGATGCCGCCTCAACGTGGCCTGACGAGTGGTGCCATGTCCGCGCTCAGGATCTGAACCCTGGGCCGCCGCAGCGGAGCGCGCAAACTTATCCACTCGGCCACGGAGCCAGCCCCACAAGGGGGTTTTTGAGTCAGAAGAAATCCTAGATGTCATCTAATCCAACTGCCAAGTTTTACAAACAGGGAAACTGAGGCCCAGAAGGGCAAAGTGGTTCATCCAAGGTCATACAGTATTATCAGCACAGTCTCCAGACTTTACATCTGTGTGGCCAATCAAGATATAGAATATTTCCATCACACCAAAAATATCCCTCCTGCTCCTTTGCAGTCCATGCCCAGCCCCTACCCCAACCTCAGGCAATCACTGCTTAGCTTTCTATCACTGTAGATTGTTTTGTGTGTTCTAGAACTTCATCTACATAGAGTATAAACTCTTTTGGGTCTGTCCTCTTTCACTCATGAAATTCTCCCATATTGTTGCACATATCCCAAGTTCTTTTTTTATTGCTGAGTAATATTGTATTGCATAACTACACCATAATGTGTTTATCTGTTCATATGTTGATAGTTATCTAGGCTGTTTAGGGTTTGGGGCTATTATGAATAAAGCTGCTATGAATGTTCACGTGTAACTCTTTGTGTGGCTATATTATTTCATTTCTCTGAGGTGAATACCTAGGAGTGGAAGGGAGGATCATGGTAAGTGTGTATTTAACCAAATTAGAAATCTGGTCTCTGATTTTTAATCCACCACTTTTTCTATCATATCATACTGTTCCCTCAGTTCGTTACCATTTGCTCAGCAGACGTGAATACTTTTGGCAGCCTTAGAGCAAGCTGGCCAGTCCCACACCAACAGTGCCCTGGCTCCTGGTCCCCAACTAGGAGTACACTTTTCATCAAATTTAGGATCATCTTTCTATGCTGAGAAACACAAGGAATTTCCGGAATTCATGGCTCCTGAGACATGTTCGTTCTCTTCTCCTGTTGTTGGCATAATTACAGCAGCAATGAAGCAGAGGCTTCCACCCACGGCTGGGACGTGCTCCTGCCTAACCAGCCCCTTCAAGTCAGGGAACTTGGAATGAGTTACTGGTCAACATTATAACCTTATTCATTCTCATGTGAAGTAAGTTTATTAGAACAAGGACTTCTTCCATGACTCTTATCATTAAATCACAGCCATGATCTGTTGCTCACAAAGTTCCCTTTGCCATAAGCCAGGAGTCAATGGGAGCAACATCTGTTGTAGAGTAAGGTAGGTAAAACTGTGAACTCTGGACCCCAGTGTCTGGGCTGAATCCTGAAGCCACCACTTGCCAGCTGTGTGACCTTGGACAAGTCACGTAACCTCTCTGACCTCTGCTTCCTCATCTGTGAAACAGGGATAATAATGGCACCTACCCCTTAGGGTTGTTGTGAGGACTAAAGGAGTTAATTTTTGTAGAGCACTGAGAACAATACCTGCCACATAGTAACAGCCATGTAGGCATTAGCTGCTACTATCACCATCAGCATCAGCATCACCATCATCATCATCATCGTCCCTGATTTGGGCAGAGGGTTTAAGAACCTTGAACATACTCACTTGACTTCAGAAAAATGCTACAAACTCTAGAGAACATTAGCTAATGTGAACATTTTTATTCTATCCTATGTTTTTCCCTTCTTTTATCCTGAAAACATTCTAAAATTTCAAAACAACAAATGGGAAAAAGAATGCAATCCACTTTTCCTCGTGTGTTGGTGGAAAGACCTCTCTTCTGCATTCCACCCGTTTTTGCTCATGTGCGGTTTCCCTAAAGCCTCTAGAAACACCCTTCCTGCTGATTTTGTCCACTCTTTAGGCCAGTTCCACTCAACTTAATTCCAACAAATCACTGGACCAGAACGTGCGCCAGATAACGCATTCTCGACATCTAGTGGCCAAAAAGAATGACTGCAGGCTTAGAGACTACCAAAGCAGTTGCCTATTTTCCATCATGTTCTTTCTGCCATGGCTCCGGGAACATAAAGCAGCTGCTAAGAGCTGGGAATGCCTGCTGAATCTGTTTCCAGGGCCACCTTCCCCATTCTCGAAGCTTTTCCCTCTCCCTCTGCATTCACGGACACCACTGGTTTCTTTGCTTCTCCACCATGCTGCTAGTGGTGTTCATCTCTGAACTCCGCATCCTTTCTGGGTTCAATGATTCCTGCTAAATCCATTTTTTCTATTTCAGCTGCTGAGTTCTGCTGATCTCACCACTAATCTGTCATCCCCGTTGGGTAGTGCAGAGGAAGAGAGAGCATTTCCATTTGCAACTACATCTTCCTGTCCAATCCCCCGTGCGTCCATCCAGGTACTCACTCAAGGTCAGCATCCCAGCTAGGCGTTTTCAGCCTCACATTTTCCTTTGCCTAGTTTTCTACTCCTCTTGAACCACAGCGTGTTCTTCCTGCTCTCCAACAAGCCAAATTTCCCACTACAGTCTCTGAACCGAGTTCCAAAAATCCCACGCTTGGAGAGCACAGCCCTGATGACCCTGGGGCCCAACTCTATCTGATCCAATTGGCAATCCCTGATCCCAAGAATAACAGCGAACTTGATCGCCCAGGGTGACTTATGGCAGGCAGCTGCCACAAGAGTTTACCTGGGGACCTCTCTGAAATGAGTCTAACTATTTATACCCCGAACCCTCTAGATGTTTCCTTTATTTAATTACCTGAAACGTGGGCTTCAGCATGAAAGGTCCTTAGCTCAATAGCCTAGAACAGTCTGCTCAGTATTCCAGTCCAGGATGTGTTAAGTAATAATTAAACTTATCTATTACTTCAGAGTTTGCAAACTTTTCTGTTATCCCCAAGGGACATTTCAGTTGATCCTTACCCCCATCCTGGAGGCAGTGTGATTGCAATAACAACAATGCCACTAGCAGCTAGCACTGATTGAGCTCCTGCTACATGCCAGGCCTAGTTCTAAGCACTTTACATCTATTAACTCGTTTATTTCTCACAAAACCCTGTGAAGGAGACACCATTTCATCCCTGCTTTGCCCCTGGTGAACACCAGACAGAAAGTAGAGAGAAAAGTGCTCAGTAAGTTGCGACTGTCAAGTGACTGGCTGACAGCAGTGTGGGGGCTGGGAAGGGAGCAGAGGCCAAGTCATTGAGACCTAGTCTTCAGCTTGGGATCTCTGGAGGGCCCCTCACTGGGCTTAATGCCACGTGAGAGTTCATTTGCCAGCCCTCCAGACCCTATCAGGGAGGGGCCCTTGGAAAAAGTCTAGCACAGGCTGAGAAGGCCCCTGTAGGACAAGTAAGTTGAGACCACTGTTCTTGGAGCCACTTCAGTTTCACAGAAGCCCTCCAGAAATCTTGGTGTACTAACTTGACACTGAAGAAAACTGACGCAGAAATAGCAAGTGTATTGTCCAAAGTCACACAGCAAGCCAGGCAGAGCTGAGACTGGAGGCTGGGCCTTCGGAGCCCTGGACGTTGCCTTTTCTGGTAAATCATGCCACCTTTTGCTGTATACACTTTGCCTTTTGTATCTTCCCAAATTGTCAGATCATTAAACAGGAAAGTATTATGTGCACAGCCCGTCAGACCCTCATTTAAATGCAAAAGAAGGCAAAGGAAATCCAGAAGTTGACAGCATCAATAAAGGGACACGATAAGGATCAGCTGTTAGAAAACAGGTTCTCAGCAATGTAGTCCCTATGCACGTCCTCTGCTCCAGGGGCAGGGCCAGCCCTAGACCATCCGAGAGTTGTGTGTGCGTGAAACCTTGGGCCAATGCATGCCAAAAGCATCCCTGTAGGGAAGGAGAAGTCCCTAAATTTCAGTCTGACCACCCACACCCTGTGTGGCCTATGTTCTCTGTAGACTTTAAATTCGCTATGTTATTTATTCATTTTGCATGTTTATAAACTGTCTCATCCCAACTAGAGTGCAAAGTCCATGAGGGCCAGGATTTTGATCATGATCATATTCCCTGTATTAGAGCAGAGACTGGTACCCAGCAAGTGTCAATATATATTTGCATGAATGAATACACTGGATGGATGAATTGATGGGTGGGTGGATGGATGGATGGGTGGGTGGGTGGGTGAGTGGATGGGTGGATGGATGGATGGATGGGTGAATGGGTGGATGGGTGGGTGGGTGAGCGGATGGATGGGTGGATGGGTGAGTGGATGAGTGGATGGATGGGTGGATGGGTGGGTGGGTGGGTGGATGGATGGATGGGCAGGTGGGTGAGTGAGTAGATGGGTGGATGGGTGGGTGGGTGGGAGGATGGATGGGTGAATTAGTAAACAGATGGAAGGGACGGAGGGAGAGGAAGAGGGAGAATAAAATAGGGGAGATACAGTTATACTGCCTTTGACCTGGTGAATATATTTGGGGGTAGGGAGAGAGCTACACCTTCAATTGTTACATGTTTATTGAACAGTTCACTATGTGGAAGGTACTATACTAGGAAATACTACAATGTGGAAGACAGATAGTCTCTGCCCTCACAGACACACACTCTAGTAGGGATACAGACAAATACATAAGTGATTATCACATGCTGTAATAAATATTATGAGGGAGGTACAGACAGCTAAAAGAAGGCTTCCTGGAGTAAGTGACATCTAAACTGAACCTTGAAGGAAGAGTAGCTGTTAGCTGGGTGAACAGGGCATGGGGTGGGGGTCGGGGTAGAGTACTCCAAACAAAGGGAGCAGTGTGAGCATCAAGCCCAGGAGCAGGAGCCAAACAGGTTTGAGGAAGAGCTTACAGGTAGAAGAACCTCAGGCGTGTGTTTGAATACTAGCCAATGGAGCCGTCGCCTTATCCTGCCGCAGCTACTCCCCCTCGGTGGACATCTGTTGTTTTCCTCTGCCTAGGATCATCCAGTCCTCCTTCTGGAACAGCTTCCTGATTTTCTTTGAGGAAATCCCCAAAATTCCCCTCCACCATTCTCACACCATGCGGTTCATGAGAAACTGACATCGCCCTCCAATCTCGGGGGGTGGGCATGAGACCCAGGTCTGGCCAATCAGGACACAATATGTTAATCTGGCCACAGCGATTGGAGCTCATGATCCCACCCCGGCCAATTAGAGACAGCCCTGGGGCTTTGCCGGACACCCTCGGAAGGGCGGCTTCTCTTCCCACCAGGGGGCGCTGAGCTGATGGAAGGTGAGCTTGCAGTGGAGGGACCATCTTGTCGCGACGTGGGAGAAGCCGGCCTGATGATGAAGCCAACACAGAGAAAACCAAAACCAAAAGACGGAGAGAGACTGATTCTTAAAGGTGAGTGTAAGGGTGGATGGATGGGCGGAAGGAAGGGAGGAAGGAAAAAGAAGAAGGAAAGGGAGAGAGGAGGAAGTGAGGGAGGGAATAGGATAAAATGGAGGAGGCACAGTCCTACCGCCTTGATCTGAGGAGTCTACTGGAGGTGTGGGGGAGGACAGCTACTCCTTCAATCATTAAATATTCCTTCAGCAGTTTATTATGTGCCAGGTACTATACCAGCTGCTGGAAATGCTACTACTTGGAAGACAGGGTCTCTGGCCTCACAGAATATACACGCTCCTAGGGAGACAGACAATTAAAGAAGCTGGATCCAGCTATGCCTGAGCTACCTGCTCACATGGTTTAATAAAGTGTCATTTTTACATAAGCCAGTTTGAATCGGATTCCTGTCCTTTGTTACTGAATGAACCCCAAAAGGCAGACTTCCTTCCCTTCTAGCCTCCCCACTACCTGTATCAGTCCTAGACCCAACTGGCCAACCTCAGTATGTGACCCACAAACAGATAACACTGCCCGGCTGAGAGGGGCTGCTCCTCGCTGCTTCTCTGCTGCCCTGGGTTTTGTTCCCTCTGCCTCCAACTCCACCAGGACAGTCCACTGCTGTTCAGATGCAAATCAGACGCCACCTCTCCTCTGTTGCCCTCCAGATGCCCAGGTAGACTTCATCGCCCCACCCCACCTCACGCTGTGTCCATATCCCCACTCAGACACCTGTCACATGGTAGCCATGTCTCATGCCTGGACCTGGTGGAGGCTCAGGAAAGGTGTGCTGAGCGAGTGAGTGAGTGTCTTGGCAGGAGAGCTGAGCGAGATGAGGAGGTTGTATGGAGGGAAACCTCATCTCCCCGTTCTTCTTAAGACCACTTCCATCCCTGGATGAAACTGGGCACACCCTGGCCAGCAGGCTGTGATCGTCTGGCAGAGCCTGCCTTGCCCTGAGTCTGGGACATGCCCTCATCTCCCTCACAGGGCAGACTGGTGTGAGACAAAAGCTTGAGAGGAGCCTCAAAGTTCCTCTAGCTTCGTGCCTTCATTCCACAGGTGGGGAAATCGAGGCCCAGAGCCCAGCTAACTTGCAAGGGTCAGTGTTTCCGAAGTGTGAGATGGGAGCCACCTGTGTTAGCAAGATGATTTTTAGGTATTACCGACATGTTATTAACCCTTTTCAATTCTCTCGGAATCCTTCTGATTGTACCAGGAGGAAATGCCCAATGTGGTGCTCACATGTCTAATGCCCCTGCTGGGCACCAGTGGCAATGGGCACCACTGGGCAATGCTTTGCAGGCACCAGCAAGAATGAGCACTTTTTATTTTCATTTAACTTATGGAACTTTCTGGTTATATCAAGTTGTTTTTCATTTACTAATGTGAAATATCATTTTCTTCCAAAATAAATGTGTATAAGTAGTTTATATACATTTATATAAATAGTTGGGTGTATTTATATAAGTAGCTTTGGGGAGTAGACCTGGAGCAGGCTCTGCCACTACCCAGCTGGGTGACCTTGGGTTGACTACCTGGCCTCTCTGTGCCTAACATGGGGTAGTAATACAACCACCTTTCTCAAAGGCTTATGGTGAGGATGAAATGAGTGAAGACCTGTAAAGCATTTAGACCAGTGCCCCGCACGTGGTAAGCACCATGTAAGAGTGGAGGCTCCAGTTATTAGTGATATGAAACCATCTCCAAAATACAACCCCCAGAGCAAGTTGAAGACCAGTGGGGCCTGTTGTTCCCACTTGTGTTAAGCTGGGGAGGGCGGGATGTGTCCGGACATGTATGCTGATTGACAAAGAAAATACCTCTGCAAGGAGCGACTGCTAAGCCAGACACTAGTAACCGAGGTTATGTGGTGGGGGCGGAAGGGTCGGGCCACAGGAAACACCCTTCTCCTTGTGTACCTTTCTGTACTGTTTAATTATTGTTTTTGACTGAGTGCATTATCTATTTCTATATTTAAATATTCAGCAATTTTTTTAAAAAAAGAAAGTCCCTCTGGCTGGAACATGGAGTTTGTATAACAGAGAGCCAGCCTGGGGGACGGGAGAGCCCTCAGGAGGTGGCTGCACCTTTTCAGACAAAACATTCTTTGGGCTCGGGCTGGCCCAGTGGCAATGGGGGATGAGAGAGAGAGGAAAGATTCAGAACTCTATAGGAAAGATATTTATGCTTCATTCTTTGATAAAACGCAGTGATTTAGCACTGATGTTTGTCAGGCATGGGCTACACTCTCTGCCACTCGCTCTTCTCAGAACAATCCAGACAGATGAGTTGGTAACATCCCCACATTCTAGGGAGGGGCAGAGTGTTTGACAAGTGACAGGGCTTGGAACCCAGGCTTATCCGACTCTAAAACCTCTGCTCTTTCCAGTATACAACCTCTATGAATTAGGATAGAGAGAGATTAAAAAAAAAAATGTGAGTCAATTTAAAGAAAAATATTAACTAAATGACAGAGGGCCCAATGACAAGATGACACCATGGTGGTTACACCTGAATGGAGACAGACAGGAAGTCCGGGATGGAGCCGGGACCAGAACCCAGGTTTTGGGCTCAGTCTCAGGCTCTCGCCACCACCTGCATGCCTGAGGGGGTCATCAGGAGGGAGACACCTTTGCAAAATTTGCCTGGGGGCCCAGAGTGATTGCCTACGCCTGAGCCCAACACACAATCAGATCAAGGCTTGAACAAGGGAAAAGTAGAGCCCATTCATCACTCCAATTAGTGTCCCCCTGTCCCCAGCTGCTGCTGCATGTGGCCGCTCCTCCGGCCCTCTCCACATCGCCCCAACCTAGTCTCGGGGCTCCTCCTGCAGCCCTGCCTGGGAGAGCCTGGAGCAGAGCCACTGAGCACAGGGGAGGGGCCATGTGGGGAATGCTGCCACGTTTGTCAGTTCAAAACACCACAGACGCGTTTCATGACCTAGAACTATATGGAAAATCTGAACATATTTTTAGCTGAACAATGAAAAGAGAGCGGGGTTTTGTTTTGTTTTTGCCTCTTCTGAAACGATTAGCACACTGGCTACACTCTCGACCTCTGCCCTCTTTTCCTCCAGGCTAATATATGATGATCAAGGGCTATGTTACATCAGGCTGATGGAGTTCAGAGAAAAGGAGGTGAGGTGGGGTGTGTGTGTGTGTGTGTGTGTGTGTGTGCACGCGCGCACACATGCTGGCATGTTTTAGAGAAGTGGGCACCTCGAGGTGTTGAGGATGGGCAGGGAAAAGGTTTGTTGAATGAATGAACTAACAAAATGCCCAGCCCTGAAGTCTTGCATCCTCCCTGGTCCCAGATGGTGACAAGCCTTTTCCCTAGAGTGAGTGATGGATGGCCTTCAGCATTTCCTCCATCATCGCTATGCCTAGTAGTAGCCGTGAACACAACCACCACCGCCTTCTCTATCAATGTTAAAAGAAAAAAAGTGGGGCTTACTGGATAATCCTTTCTCTTTGTCATTTGTTCCTCAGTCCCTATGGTCATGCCTCTGGGGCTGGGGGAGGAGGGGGAGAATAAAGACTTATGTAACCACGCATAGTAACTAAACCGTGCTGGAAATAAATCCCTAGGAATGAAGCTGGGACTCGGGGTCTGTAATGCCCTTAGCAGCCGGGTGGCTGCAGTGGGCTGTTTGCAAAGATGGCCACGTAGCTCCTTCCGTGGCTGCAGGCATGGCCCTTTGCAAGCAACTCTCAGCACGAGGTGACGTTTACTTCTCCACCCCACAGCTCTGGCCTTGGCTCTGTGACTTGCTCTGGCCAATGAGATATTGGCAAATGTGACACAAGCAGAGGCTAGAAAACTACTTACACATTGGGATTTTCCCACTTTGGGCTCTTTTTTTTTTTTTTAATTGGCCAGAAAATTGCAGCCATGTCAGGGAGCCATGTCAGTGGCCCCAGGTGAACTGAGCCCAAATCTCCAGCACACAGAATTAGGAGCAAATAAAATTTCAGCCACTGAGTTTTGACTTGGTTTGTTATGCAGCAATTAATAACTGATACAAAGGTCTTAAGCAAGGCTTTATTTCTTTGTGCCTCAGTTTCTTTATCTGGCAAATGTGTGTTAATTAAATAATACATATAAAGTCCTAATACAGTGTGAGATCCATTCTAAGCACTCACTAAACAGCCACAGTTGCTACTATTATCCTTGTTTTGACAATAAAGAAAATGAGGTCCAAAGGCCTTAACTGACTTGGCCGAGCTGGTAGGTGGTGCAGGAGGAATTCCAACCCACGTCCGTCTGTAAGTTTGCTCTGCTTGGATCCTAGGTTGCCTCTCCTACTGGGAATTCCCTTTCTCTTCCTTTCTTCTCCTCTGCTTCTCTGATTCCTCCTCATCCAAAGGCACCAAGGTCAAAACTCACCCTTGATCATGGCCCGTCTGGAGCCATCTCTTTCCTGAAGCCTCAATCTCTCACACATGAACACACTCTCCCTCTCATTTCTTCACTCGACACATATGTACTGATCACCTACTATGTGCCAGCACTGCCACAGGCTCCAGGCACACTGTGGAGAACACGGCGCGGCCCCTACAGGGTGCACGGTCTAGGTGCCCTCCCTCCCCGGCCCCGGATCCAGCACATGCCATGCTCTGTCTTGCGTCCGTTCATATACTTTACTCTTGTCTCCTGGCCCAGATTTTAAACTCCTTCCAGGCACCACCAGTCTCTTTCATTTATTCATATACACCTCCCTCCCTCCCTCCCTGCTCTGCTTCAACAAGCACCCCGGGAACACCAAGGATGTACAAGACACTTCAAAGACCAACTCTTGAAATGTTCACAGCCCGCCGCAGTGCCTCTTGCAGCGCTAGGTCCACACCAGCCAGCCACAAATGCTCGCATTTAACTGAATTTCTGGGCAACTACTGAAGGCTCAGTGTGCAGTCAACAAATGACTGGGGGGGGGCACTGTTGGCACCCCAAAGCTCTCACTCCACTAACGGCATAAGGAGAGAGCTGGGGAGGTGCGGCCCTTCCCCCTCCACCGGTTCCGAGGCCGGCGCCAGGCTGCCCTGAGCACAGCGAGCAGCGGCCAGCCCGCCTGCCCGGCCTGGATTCTGACACCGGTGGCATTTCCGTCCAGCTGCCCTGCCCGGGGCCAGCAGGAGCAGAGGCACGTGGAGCACCTGCTGGATTGGGATCACTGCGCTGGGCACCAGCACCGCCCTCCTGATCCCTGATCCCTGGCCTGCCCTGTCCAGTCCACACCGGAGAATGGTTCTATCACCTCCCCACTGACCCAGCTGGGAGGTGAAGTGACTTGCCCGAGGCCACACAGCTGGATTCAAACTGAGTCTTAGCCTTAAGTGTTTCTCAGCAGGCTCTGACTCCAGAGAGTTTACAGGCCAACTGGGGAGATAGGGTGTAGACAATAAAGATACTACAAGGTTTTTTTTTAACTGACATAATTCGAAGCCCATAGGTGATGGCTTCCTAGAGGTGGTGGAGTTTGGTCTGGGTGTGAAAAATGAGTATGACCCAGACAGGCAGAGGAGGAAGAGGCGGTTGTAGCTGGGGGAATGGCAGGGGGAATGGCAGGGGACAAGAGCCGAGGGGGAGGTATTGGGGTAAGCTGAGAGCATCCAGAAGAGGAGCCCAGCTGGAGCCCAGAGGAAAGGTTAGAGACCTGGGTGGGAGCAGCTCAGGGGCCCCGGGAGGTGGACCCAGGTGTTGGAACTCCGTGGAGGAGAGTGATCCATTCAAAGGGGTGCCTGAGGAACAGAAAAAGGACCTAGATTGGGGAACGCCTGGTCTTGCCAAATCCTCTGCAGATCCTGAGGAGGAAAACCCCACGTCACCAGCCTTGCACATTCATCACTGCCCCTCCCCCACTGTGGCCCGTTACACACTCGGCACAGGAGGTGTAAAAGGTGATGAGAGTGATATAAGACCTCTGATACACTCTGCCTTTTTGCTCTCTCTGTTCGAAGCATGGTTTACATGTCTGAGCTCCTTTCATCCTCACGAGGGTGTGCAACAAGTAGCTAGTATTATTTCTATTTAACAACTGGATTCGAACCCAGGTCTCTGCCTTTAAACCTCCAGGCGATTCTCCCCCACAATGCCCAGCTGACTCAAAGTCACGTGTGTTCTCAAGCAGCAATTCTCCTTTACCTGAAGCAACAGCCCCGCTAAAAACTGTCCAGGACTCACGTTTTGCTCCTCAACTTGGAATCATAGAAATGTGAGTTTCAACTTTCATCAATTCACTTCTAGGAACTCTCACCCCCATTTTACTGATTGGGAGACTGAGGCCCAGAAAGGCAAATACCTTGCCCAAAGCTCCGTAGCTGGCTGGAGTCTGAGGCAGGCTTCTGACCTGAGGTCCAGGCTCTTGGGCAAAGGCTCTTGGCCCCTGAGGAGTCCACTGTCTGCTGGCCACACAGGACATGAATGTGGAAAGATAGTAATAGCGAAGAGAGGGGCCGTCTCTCAGCCTGCTCTTCTTTCCCGTCATACCAGAGATTTTCAAATACAATTTTAGCAGAGAACCCCCCTTTGAAATGAGGACTATTAGGAACCCCCACTTATTTCAGACATAATGGCTTTACTCTACTCTGACTGTCTTAGGGGTGAAGGGCCTGGAGCTCTCTCTGCTGGGGCTGCCCAGCTCTGCTCCCCCAGGCTCGCTGGGACTCCCCACATTTTCCCCCAAGGAAGCCAAAGGCTCCTGAAGCACAGTCAGTGAATTCCTGCCTCGTAACCTGGTGTGCTTGTGTCCCGGCTCACTCGCCTTCTTGGATTCTAACCCCCTTCCCAAGTCCGGTTAGATCCCGCCTCCACATAGGTAGCAAGATCAGTTCTGGGCCAAATTGTAATGTTCTGAAATTACTCCTCAGAGATGACAAGGCATGCTCACCCCCATGACTTCACATAGTCCTCAGAACGTGGTCCATCTTGCAGATGAGAATACTAAGACCCAGACGAGCTACATGCCTGTCCAGGGTCCCACAGTCAGTGAGGACGGGCGTCAACTTCAGCCTGTCCCACCTGACTCCACCCTCCCATCCCCCTACCCGACCTCGATTTTGTGTCTTCTGCTTTGTAGCTAACACATTCCCACAGCTGGCAGGCATCTGAATCTCTCATGAACTTATACAAACTAAACATGCCCAGGGCCCCCTCCCAGAGGGACAGAACCGGAAGCAGTAATTGCAAGTCATTCCATCCGACCGTGATGACCTCGTCACTCAGGCACAAAACAGCAAAAACGCCCAGGCTCATCCCAGATCTCTGACGAGCCTTTGTCCGGCCCTGGGCACTGAGGAAGGGGACCCGACCCCAAACAGCAGCAGAGTCTGAGCAGGACTTACCGTGTAGAGCTCATTGGTGACCTTCAGGAGCTCCTCATGCATCTGCAGGCCAATCTCCTTGCTCTGGAATATGGAAGAACAAATGTCAGAGGGGGAGAAGGTCGCCAGTTGCAATGACCAATTTCCTTTCAACACAGAAAGGGCAGCAATACTCTGGGTGGGGAAGGGGTGTAGAAATCCACATACACCTCAGGGATCTAGACTTGAATTCCTCAACTCGTGTCTATGAAATGCACTCACAGAGAGCGGCTCCTTGCAAAGGGAACCCCCTGGCCATGTAAGTTGGGGAACCCTAACATCAGCTTCCTACATGGGTGATTCACAGACATCACCAGAGTAAAGACTCTGAGAAGCCCCACAGCCAATCAACTTGCTCATCTTTCTTTAATTCTGTGGGTCCTAAGCTGATGTGACCAGAGTATGTGTCCCTAGGTCAGTACTCATGAACATCTCATGAGAGTGGGGTTCCACAGACCACATTTTGAGAAATGATGATCTTGCATCTCAATTCATGGTGAGCAGTACAGGTTCACAGGCGGCCCCTGGAGCACGAGGCAGGAGATCAAGCTGACTGGTCACATGCCTTGAGCCTTAGTTCACACATCTATAAAATAAAAAGCTTAAACTAACGCATCACTTCCCAAAATGGTCTGGGGGTCACTGCTGTGCGCTACGCTAAAAAAGAGGCAGAGGTTTCTGTGACCAAATGCGTTTGGGAAAAGCTGGCTGAACAAAGGCAGACAGGCTTTCTCACTGCAAGACTTCTCATCAGCTCTTGCACCCTCACGGGCATGGACTTGTAAGGCGGCTTGTCATGTGCAGTGTCGCTGACCTCAACACTCACCCACAAGGTGGCTTACATGTTTAGGATATTGAGGGATGCAATTCAGAAAACAAGGAACGAATTATCTCCAGGTTCCACCCAGCCTGAAGAGTCTAGGATTCTCCATTACTTTATGTGTTATTATTATTATTATTATTATTTTGGTAAATAGTCTCGCTGTTTGCCCGGACCATCACGTGAAGTTTCTGTATTGAAAATCGGAGCCCTGATGTCTGCACCCTGAGAACTTAGTCATCCCACCCTCCCTTTCAGCTCCCTCAGCCTCAAGCATGACCAGCGGCTGACAGGCAGAGACCAGCTTTCGTCCTGCCCCCCACGCGGGTCAGGAGCCCCCGGACTCAGCAATAGCTCAGGAAGTCTCAGTACCAGGCATGATGCCTTCCTCAGCTCCTCCTCCTCAGCCCACAGCCTTTCTCCCAGGTTTGGGGCCTGGAATTGCCAAGAATCACTGTCTGAAGGGAGCCCCGGCCTGCCATCTCTGAACAGATAGCAAAAGCTCCAGGGCAATTCCAGATGTCTGCGTAGACCTACCTCCAGCTCTGGCGGCTAAAGGAAGGGGACCCAACCCAAAAGCTCAGCAGAGCCTGAGCAGAACTTTCTGTGCAGACTTCATGGGGAGCCTTCCGTAGCCTCCCGTGCATCTGCAGTGGTGCTGGAGGAACCAACCAGCTATCCCCCACCTCCTTCTGTCCTCCCTGGTTCTCAGGAGTGAGCAGTGAGTCTGTGCCTCAGTTTCCCCTGTGGCCCCACCCCCTGATGTTTGCCCCACAGCCGACTCCAGAGTCTCTGACACCCTCCTGTGGCCTCCTCTCGGTCATCAGTCTCACCAGCATCTCTGACACCCAAGACCCCAATTCCTTATGTGTTTACTTTGATGATCTAACTTTTCTGATGGGTAATAAATGCGCATCGTTAAAGGAAGTCGAACAGCCAGCAAGGGAAAAAGTAGAGTAAGTCTCCCAGGCTCCCAGAACCCGGCCCAGAGGCAACTGCTATTTTACGTTTCTTCTGATACCTTCCAGAAAGAGTCTATGGATATACAAGCATACATCTGGATGGTGCGTGTTCTTTTTTAACACAAATGGGAGTATTCTATACACACCTTTGCCCCTTGCTTTTTTCCACCTAACAACATATCTGAGAGGTTTTTCCTTTACAGCCCACGTAGCTCTTGCATCCTCCCATTTTTTTCCCCCTTCTTCTCCCCAAAGCCCCCAGTACATAGTTGTTGCAGGTCCTCCTAGTTCTGCTATATGGGACACCACTTCAGCATGGCTTGATGAGCGGTGCCAGATCCGCACCCGCGATCCGACCTGGCAAAACCCTGGGCCGCCAAAGCGGAGCGCGCGAACTTAACCACTCGGCCACGGGGCCGGCCCTGCATCCCTCCTTTTTAACAGCTGCTTTGAGGTTCCATATACCAGAAGTATCATAATTAACCAGCTCCATAGTGATGGGCATTTAGTCTCTTAACATTTCAAACAATGATGTGGTGAACATCTTTGTCCCCAGTCACTGGGCACACGGGCAGGGACCCCTTTCAGATAAATTCCTAGAAGCAGCTCTTCTGGGGAAAGTCCTGCCTCCAAAACTCCCGCCAGCCCTGCCTTCACAGCCCTGCCCAGCCAGCTCCCCACACCCTCCTGACTTCAGCTGCCACTTCTCGGTGACCCGCAGCCACGTCACCATCTCCACGGTCCTCTCTCCTGGGTTCTGTCCTGCACGAGCTTGAGCCAAAGCTCAAAGATGTGTATCCTCAGCTGTTGCAGAACAATAAGGTCTGGATGTCCCCTCATCACGTCAGACTCAAATTATCCAAAAGCAAACTCCAGAACCTTCCCCATCGCCTTGAGTTTGGTCAATGGGATAACATCTTCCCAGGCATGGCAATTGGAAATCTTGGAGTTATTTTTGACACTTTTTTTAACCCCTCCTCAATCCAATCTGTCACTGCGTCCTGCCTTCAAACTGCCCCCTCCTTGGTTCCCTGTAGCAGGCAATGCTGATTCCCTCCCCAGCCTCCTTCTCGCCCGTCCTGCTTCCGAATGGAGCCGTGAACTTGGCGCTGTGTGCATCCACCCAGCTGAGTTCTTCAGGGAAGCTGACTTCATCCCCACTTGAGACGGTGGATTCTGGTATGTGTTGTTGGTCCAGGGGTGAGTAGGTGACTTAACTAGACAGAAGAGAAGGACTTAGATGGTTGAGGGGAAGGTTTTAGTTTGGCTACCAAGTGCTGGCAAAAAAGCATGGAGCCCCAGTTGCTACGAGAAGGCATCTTAGGACCAGAAGAGGAAGCAGCCTTGGGTGGGAGAGCAAGAAACCTGGCTCCTTCATGACCTCCTGAGAAACTGGTTGAACTGAACCCAGAGCCTGCCTCCTAATGAACTTCCACTTCTGTGGCTTTGTTGGTTAAGGCACTTTGAGTTGGAGTTTTCTGTTACTTGCAGCCAAAAGCATCCTAAGGGACCCATTTCCCACCACCAGTCCCAGAGCAAGCACGTCATCATTGCAGGACCCAAACTCCTAAAGCTGCCCCTTAACAAAGTCCCCGACTTTTGACTCTGATTCTGCAGGCCAGGGCCAGTGTAATTTCCTACAAATGTCTTTCACTGTGTTCCCCCAAAGCCCCCCCGCCCAATGCCTGCAGGATCAAGACCCAGCTCTTTAGCTGGACTTTCAGGCTCTATGCAACTAGCACAGGCCTGGTTAGACAGGAGAGAGGGCTGAATTTGGAGGCACAGACACCAGGTTTAGAGGTGGGGCTTTCAGCCATTAACTCCTGGGTACCTCAGCTTCCTCATGTGCAAAATGAGCACCTGTTTCTGTCTTTCTCTGCGCTTGGAAAGGGAAGTGTAATGATCTTGCTTGTTTACTCGTCTATTCATTTATCCTTTGTTCCTTACTTGAATGAAAACCCCAGGAGCACAAAGAGGCTTTCTCTGGGGTGGTGACGCTCAGATCCCCCAGCCGCTGGCAGGGCTGGCAGCAGACAGCCCCCAGCCAAGAGCACCCTTCAGGGATGGCCTCAGAGGACAGGTGACATCCCTTCCAAAGACGGGTCTGTGTGGGGTACAGAGGCCTGCCCTTCCAGTCTCAATTCGGACAGCTCTGAAGGGTCCCTCCATCTTTACAACTCCCCACAGGGCTGGCTAAGACTGCCAGTAAGGCTTGACTCCACGCTGCTCCCTCCCCTTCCCTCCCAAGGTGCGGGTCCCAAGAACGCTCCCTAATCCTTCTGCTGAATGCTAAATTCAGACACCTCAAGTCTCCTTCCCAGCTTTCCCGATCTGCAAAATCTCGCTTCCCCACTCTTACGTCCTTGCAGCGCCGTAGAGCCTGTCACATAGTGGGTGCTCGTTAAATACGTTTGTTGAATGACTCTATGAATAAATGAAGTGACAGTTCCTCTAAGCTTTACTTTCTTTATCTGTAAAAGTAGGATGATGTCAGGAGTGTCATGGAGTCCCTGTGAGGATGAAAAGAGATAACACATATGGCAGCACCTGGCCCCATGCCAGACACAGATGACAAGCTTGAGAGACAGTAGGACAGGCTGAATCGACACCCACTGGATGCCAGAGACAAGGCCAGGAAGTTGCCCAGAAAAGGGAATACAAAGTTGAATTTTTTACTAACTTTTCCCTTAAGAATCTCCCAGTTTGGCAGCATTGAGGGTCAAGAACACATATAACCCCAAGGCAGAAAGAGTATAAAAGGGTGGAAGATGGAGTGATATGGGATGAAGTGATGAAGAGGATGGAGGGAGAGCCAGAGCCATCTCACCTGCATGAATGGCCAGAGACAGCATTCTAGGCAAGGGGCACAGCCCAAGCAAAGGCATGGAGACTGGGAACAGAGAAAAGTCTGGTTTGCAAAGAGAGAAGCTCAGCAAAGGATAGCGGAAGATAAGCTTAAAATGGAGCTTGGTCCAGATCACAGAGGCTGATGGAACGCAGGCTTCCTTCAGAGCAGAATGGGGAGCCACTGAAGGTTTTTGAGCAGGAGAGAGTGACGATCAGAACTGTGCTTCCGAGAGATGAAGACGCTGGTGTGTGGAGGGTAGACTGGATGGGGCGGGGCTGGAAGCCACCAGATGGAACCTGCCCGAGGCCCTGCTCATCCTCCCCTCAGCACCAAGCACGGGGCTGGCCACAGCGTGAGTGCTCAGCAAAAATGACTGAACTGCACAGGACTCCAAGGCATTTTACTTTTTTTTTTATGGTTGGGGATGGTTGGGAAGGGAAATATTCTCAACTACAGTTCCAGAAACTACTGAATGAGGAACGCAAACCAAACATTCCACCAGGATCAGGAGGCCAAAACCCTGAGAATCTCTAGCAGACTATCACACCCAGCCCTTGGGGACCCAAGTGGCAGTGTATTAGCACTCACTGTCCGCATTTCTCGCATGACTTTCATGCCTGCAGAGGTCATTGCTTCATGCACAGCAAGTGTGGGTACTGTGGAAATGATTACACTGGGCCAAGGAGGGCTCAGCCATGGCCGCCACTGTGGTTGCTCAGATTGAAAGGGCAGAACCCTGACTCTCTGACCCAAGTAAGTCTGTAAAACCAGGTGGCAGGTGTCTCTGGCCCTGCCTCTTTCTTCTGCCCATAGCTAAGGCCAGATAACTCCCCTTAGGGCCAGATAACTCTTTGAGGTGGGGGGGCCATCCTGGGCATTATAGGATGGTTAGCAGCATCTCTGGCCTCTGACCACTAGATGCCAGTAGCCAGCATTCCCCGCTCCACCCCAAGTTGTGACAACAAGAATTATCTCCAGATTTGGCCAAATGTTCCCTAGGGGACGAAATTGCCCCGGGTGAGAACCACTGCCCTAGACAAAGGCTCCAAGTGGCCCCTTCTCTGGCCTGCAGACGTGTTTTATTTGGCCATTCAGTGTTTGCAGAAAATCTGACTCATTTCTCAGGATTTAAAAATCAGGAAATTCCCCTTACAAGTCCTGATTTTCCAGCTTCTCTTGAAAAACCAGAAGATCTGGCAACACTGAACCCTCACTTAGAATATGGCAGCCCCTTCGGATGGATTTTGTGGTCTCCGGCTGGCCACAGTGCCCAGCACCGCCCGTCCACGTCACCTGTCTGGCCCATGGAGGCATGTGAGTTTATGACCCAGAAACCAGTGGGTCACTTAGGGGGTGGTTGTCTGAAGCCCCTGGCGCTCATCAAGGACGGCAATCCCAGACCTGCTGAATGGAACCTTTTTCAACAAGCATCCTTCTCGTATCCCAATGTTTGAGAGCTGCTGAGGAATCTGGTTCCTGAGACCAAAGCTCCTGGCTCCTCCAAGGACCCCGACACCACTACCTGCGTGGATTCCTAGCACCTCCTGAACCCATCCTCCTGCCTGCACTACTTCCTTTTGTACCCCTGTGGCCAATTCCTCACCTAGCTTTGATTCAATTTACACAAGCACTTATTGAATACCTACTAGATACCAGCCTCAACTAGGCACTAAAGACACTGATAAACAAATGGCAAGCAATAGGATATTGGAGTCTATGAGGAAGCCATTTGGCATAAACCTAATTAGGCCTGACCTTGTTTTTCAAAAAGGGCCTAACATGGCCCATTGTGCATGCATCGTATATCTGCTTTATGCATTTCCTATATCCCACAGACAAGAACAAATGGCCTTAAGATAAAGATGCAACTTCCCCCATACTGGCATTTCCTTAAGGATAAGCATCTCTCCCTAGGCTAGGAATTGATTGCTGCACCCACCCTGTGACCACCCAGCTTGAGACAACAGACCTGCTATGTCCACTGAGACAGCAGACCTACTACCTGCTATGTCCATCAATTTCTATGTCCATCAATTTCTATGTCCATCAATTTCTGTGCTGACAGAGCAATCTTGTGACTATTGTAAAAGGGACATTTCAATCATACGTGCTACATGCTCTTTGAGGGTATATAACCACTCTGTACACCCTCACTTCTTTGGTGCCCTTCCTTCCTTAGGGAAGAAAGGCCCCAGGCTAAGCCAGTCCTCAGATCTGGCTCAGAATAAACTCAGCTCAATTTTCATTTATAGATTGGGTATGGATTATTTTTGTCAACAACACAAAGCTGAATGAGACATGGTCCCTGCTTTACCAACTGCGGCTAGCATTTATGGAGCACTTTCCATTTGCTGAATACTGTCCAAAGTCACTCCCTTACATTATCTAATTTTTTTTTTTTTTTTAAAGATTGGCACCTGGGCTAACAACGGTTGACAATCTTTTTTTTTTTTTTTCTGCTTCATCTCCCCAAACCCCCCCATACACAGTTGTATATTTTAGTTGCAGGTCCTTCTAGTTGTGGGATGTGGGACGCCGCCTCAATGTGGCCTGATGAGCAGTGCCATGTCCATGCCCAGGATCCGAACCCTGGGCTGCTGCAGTGGAGCGCGTGAACGTAACCACTTGGCCACGGAGCCGGCCCTACATTATCTAATTTAAACCTTTAAGGTAGGTACTATTATAATGCCCACTTGACAGATAAGGGCTGGAGGCTCAGAAGGGTTGAGCGACTTACCCCAGGTTGCACAGCTAGGAAGTGGCAGAGACAGGATTCAGCTTTTAGTTGGTCTGACTCCAAAGGTGGCACCTGTAATGACTTTCTATGGTCTGCTCCTCAGGGTCTAGCGCGAGGTACAGGTGTGGGGGATCAGAATTGGCCACTCCAAAATGTGTCTCTTTGCCTTACCTTGAGTATTCTCAAGAACAAAAGACTCTGAAAGAAACTTTGACCTTCTCTCTAACTGCCTAAAAGAAATTTAAAATAAAGGCCTGTTCCCAGGACAGGCCATCACCACAGATAACTGTGGCATCTAGTAGACCGGGAGGGTCCTTGCTAAGCCCACTCTTGCCACAGTTCCATCTACCAAACATCTGCTTTTCCATCTCCATGTGAATTGCCTTCCTCCCCTTTGAAGCCCCAAACCACCCCCAACATCCTCCTTTGTAGCTGAAGATGGTATTTAAGATGAGAACCTCTGCCATTTTGGCGAGTTACTCAGTTTTCCTGGGTCTCTCCCAGGTATAGGTATAGGCTTGGTTTAATTTTCTCCTGTTATTCTGTCTCATGTCAATTTAATTCATAGCTCAGCCAGAAGGACCTAGAGAGTAGAGGAAATGTTCTTCCTCTCCAGCACAGGCACACAGATGGAAAGAAGCCATCGCAACGCTGTCAGAGCAATGAGTGCAGCCCACAGGGAAGGTATGAAGGAGGGCCTGCTGTCTGGCTCTTTCTCACCACCTGTGTAGGGATCCGCATCCCTGGCCCTTGCCCCCACTTGCAGAGTCTAGTTCTCCTTGGACCGCACCTTCTTGGCCCACTTGCCCAGCTAGAAATAAATCAGCCCTGATGGCCACCTCTCACTTCTCCCTCCCTCTTTCTTCCGATAACAGGAGATGAGATATGGTGGGACTGACCCCTGTTGGCATGGCCATGGGTCATGGGACCTGGCCTGACTAGAGTGCTCCGGCACCATGGCTCTAGTGATTGGGTCAGAGATAGAAACGTATTCCAGGCTGAGCCAATAAGAATCTTCCCTGGGAGCTTTTTAACAACCATCTTCTCAGGTCCTCTGTCCTCCAGGGTCGCTAAGCTGGGACGTCAGGAGCCTTGGGCTGCCTGCAGCCGTCTTGCCCTCCACAAGGAGAGTCTAGGCCTCGACAACAGCACTGGCATCCTGGATCTAGTGATGCCTAAACAAGACTTATCTCTGGACGTTTCCAGTTTACAGGATTCAGTACATTTTCGTGTTCACTTATGTGAAAGAATACTGATATAATCTGTGCTTATGTCAGTCTCATCATACCAGAGTGACCACAGAGTGACACAAGCTTCTGAAAACCCTCTGCCACGCACCAGCTTTCAAAGAGCTCCTGGGAAAGGACCAATTTCCAACCAATTAGGGCATAAGCTTCATATAGGTTGGGACTGCGGCTTCCCATAGTGCTGATCAGGAAGACATGCATACAAAAGGAGCTCCATAAATGCCTGGGCATGAGCTAACTGATATGCAGAAGCAGTAGGAAGCCAGAGAAGAGACTCATCTTTTTGCAAACACATACACATTCATGACAAGAAGGGACCAGCTGGCAAGAATTTTTTTGACACAACAGTTCCTGAGTAAAATCAATTTCTTTGCCATAAAAATCTTGCCATGGGTGATTGATTTAGTTTTCAAGGCAGCGTTAACCACGCTTTCAAGGGAAAACCCTCAAAAATATTACTGAAGTTCCTCTGACTTTATGAGTGGTATTTGAAAAGTTCTATTTGTAAACGGCATGTCTCTGTCCCCCCAGACTAGCTCAGAGGTGGGTCATTTCCAATGCTAAAGTCGCCCCAAATGTCTAGAAAATAATGCCATCTTAAAATGCTGGGTTTTAATGATAAGACTCCCTCTTCACCTCTCCAGAGGAGGCCATTCTAAACAATCCTTAGGACAGTTCAAGGCAGGGCATAAGGCAGAGTTTCCTCAACTCTCGATTATCCGTGCGGGGCCTCGGGCCTCTCTCCCATGTTGTCAGGCGCTGCGCAGCAAGGCCTGTCTCTTTTCTCACTCTTTGCTCGGCTAGATGGCCTCATGTCAGGCTACCTTTGGGGACATTCCATGCTTTTCCTAGTTCTGGGGTTCCAAGCAAACAACAGGAAACAAACAAACTAAACTAAATAAAAACAAAAGCCTTTCTCTCTTTTAGTTCCAAATCCCACTGCTTTTATAGACTCTGGCTTGTTTTCTCATCGAACAGCAAATCTTGGGACCCACAGATGTTCCCTATTTAACTATATGATATACGCAAGAACTGGCCATCTCCCAAAGCGATTGTGTTTTTATTTCCAAAGCAAAGGCTTTAAGGGCGTGCCTCAGAAGGATGCGGCTTCTCCAGTCTGTCCTGCAGGGTCAGCTTATCCTTGAACACAGCAGCTTGGACAGCTAACTGGCTCATTGTTTCTCCTGGCCATGTCCTAGCTTGCCAATAACTGGGCTGCTGGCGCTGTGTCACGTCACCACCCCTTGCCACCAAACATCATCCTCAGCCTGGACTCGGCCCCACGTTCCATCCGGAAGCTTGTTATTCTTCTCCTCTCCTCCGCTGTCTTCCTTTCCCCGCTCCTGGACACCTGCCTTCTTTTCCTCCCCTTCCCAAACTAATTTACGTCTCCTGTTGCTGCAATGCCAAATGTTGTCATCTACTTGTTTTTGCAAGAAGCTGGAATGCAGAATTGAGCCCTGAACTCTTCCTCCGGTTGCCAGGACTGAGATATTGGGCTGCAAGGAGACAGACAGGCTCTGGAAGCACTCATCAGATGCTCTGGGCAGTGGTGGGCCCCACTGATGCCTACCCACGAGCCCGGCAAGGTGCTGAGGCCATAAGAGTCAGCCTCTTTCCCCTGTAATTACTCCCAGCATCTCTCTGGGACCCTGTGTGAGCTAAAAGCCTTCATTTTCAGAAATGCTTAAAATAGCAGGTCTGAGGAAGTGCGAGATACCTTGGAATGGCTACGAATAAGTGACCTGATATGTCAGCCTAGGAGTTTCTGAATCTCTACTAATAACACTAAATATTATTGTTAATAATAATGCTTAGTACTGTTATTACTAATAATGCTTATCATTATGGATAATAACAACAATAACAGCTATCGTTTCTTGATCTCTTAGCATGTGCCAGGCCCAATGATAAGTGCTTTACAGACAACACCTCATTTAAACCTAATATCAGCCCTTTATGGGAGGCACCATCATTAACCCCACTTTAAAGATTAGGACACAGAGGCTCAGGGAAGGTGAATAATTTACCTGAGATCACAGAGCTGGTCCATGTGACTCTCTCAGCCATTCCACTCTGCTGCCTCCATTGGGAGAGCTAGCACTCTACATGCCTTTAGAATATTTTTCCCAAACATTCCAAAATAATTATAAAACATGGATACTCCTCTGCCTTAGTGTAAAAAGCATGCTGACATTCACAAGGCTTTGCTTTTGATCATCATCGATATCAGTTAACACACAGTGCCCAGTGCCATTTTGCAGACTCTCCTGTTATCTGTGATCAGTCCTGGCCCCTCTCTCCAGCCTCCAGGCCAAGGCAGGAGATGGTATGGAACGCTGGGCTGAGTCTCTGCAGAAGCAGAGCATACTCAGGAGTAATCTTTCTTGACTACGTCTCTGATGTTGGCCTACTTTTTATTTTCCCCCGTGCATCTCTTACTCACAGATGAGAGAAACGTTTGCAGGGGGAGGGGTGAGAGTCTGTGTCCTGGGGAGCATGACAAAGCTGCCTTCCTGAGAAACCAACATCTAGGAAAACCTGAAGCCACTCAGTTTTGAGCTGTTTTCTCCCTCTACATTATCTTCAAGATGAATATGGATGTTGTCAGGCTTATTTGTTGGATTCAAAACATTATTGATCACTTATTACTGCTGAATCACTGATCTAAGACATCTCTTTAACCTCCCTGTCATTTTATAATCTGATCTTCTATTTCATTTGCATTGCTTGTCAACAGGATGTAAGGAGGATTGTGTTGGCATTTCAATAATATCTGTACTCATGTATCTACCCACCTATCCACCACCTGTCTACCCATCTATTCATCCACCCATCTATTCATCCACCCATCTATTCATCCACCCATCTATTCATCCACCCATCTATTCATCCATCCATCCATCCATCCATCCATCCATCCACCCATCTACCCATGAACCTTCCCATCCACCTATCCACTCATCCATCCAACCCTTCCTTCCTTTCTAGAAAATAAAGCCCAGCTTCTCATTCTGGCACCTAAGGTCCTCCTTGATCTGTCTCCAACCTGCGCCTTTCCTTCCCCCCCCTTAATTTCAGTGTTTCAATATTTAAAACACACAGAAGAGTAGAGAACAATAACACCCATGAACATGCCACTCAAATTAGATAACTATTAAGATTTTGCCATTTTTGCTTCAAAATTACTCTTAGGAAGCAAAATGTTATGGGTACTACTGAAGTGTTCTTTGTCTTCTTCCTTCCCCCCACATTCCTCAGTTACTGTTCTGAAGCTGGTGTGTATTCTCACACAATTCACCTTTGTATAGCTTTATTTCAGACAGATATCTAACAATATAAACAGTCTGAACTATTAACTTGTGTTTTAAATCGTACAAAAATATCATAGCGTACCTTGCTTTTTTCACCCAACATGGCGTTTTCAAGTTTTATGCACATTGATACGTGTAGATCTAGTCCCTTCATCTTAATGATGGCACAATATTCCAATGCATGGCTATCCATAGCTTATCTGACCATTCCCTTCATGATGGACATTTAGGTGATTTCTCTTTGTTTCTTTACTACAAACACTAGTGCAGTAAACATCCTAGTGCAAGGTTTTGTGTGTGTGCAGATACACTAGAGTATCTTTAGGTTATACTTAGAAGTGGAATTGCTGGGCCATGGGTATGTACCTCTTCCTTCACTGTTTCTAGATACTGCCCAATGGTTCTCCAGGGGCTGGACCAATTTACACGTGTACTAGGAGGAGATGAGAGCTCCTGCTGCTCCACGTTCTTCCCAGCACTTAAGATTGTTTTCACCAATCTAATGGGTGTCAAATCGTGTCGCATTTTATTTTATCTTCTCCAGATTACCAGTAAGTATGACCATCTTTTCTTATATTTTTACACCATGATCAAGGGGGATTTATCCCAGGGATGCAGGGATGGTTCAACACCTGCAAATCAATCAACGTGATATACCACATTAACAAAATGAAGAATAAAAATCACATGATCACCTCAATAGTGGGAGAGAAAGCATTCCACAAGATAGAGCATCCATTTAAGATAAAAACTATGAATAAAATGGGTATAGAAGGAAAGTACCTTAACATAATAAAGGCCATATATGACAAACCAACAGCTAACACCATACTCAATGGAGAAAAACTGAAAGCTCTCCTTCTAAGAACAGGAACCAGACAAGGATGCCCACTTTCACCACTCTTATTTAAACATAGTATTGGCAGTCCTAGCCAGAGCAATCAGGCAAGAGAAAGAAATAAAAGGAATCCAAATTGGAAAGGAAGAAGTGAAAGTGTCACTTTTTGCAGATGACATGATTTTATATATAGAAAACCCTAAAGAATCCACCAAAAAACTATTAGAAATAATAAATAAACACAGGAAAGTTGCAGGATACAAAATAAATATACAAAAATCAGTTGCATTTCGATACACTAACAATGAAGTAGCAGAAAGAGAAATTAAGAATACAATCCCATTTACAATTGCAACAAAAAGAATAAAATACCCAGGAATAAACTTAACCAAAGAGGTGAAAGATCTGTACACCGAAAACTATAAAACATTGTTGAAAGAATTGAAGAAGACACAAAGAAATGGAAAAATATTCCATGCTCTTGGGTTGGAAGAATTAACATAGTTAAAATGTCCATATTTCCTAAGGCAATCTACAGATTCAATGCAATCCCTATCAAAGTTCCAACAACATTCTTCACAGAAATAGAACACAGAATCCTAAAGTTTACATGGAACAACAAAAGACCCCGAATAGCCAAAGGAATCCTGGGCAGAAAGAACGAAGCTGGAGGTATCACACTCCCTGATTTCAAAATATACTACAAAGCTATGTTTTTAACCATTTAAATTTCATTTTCTGTGACTTACTCATTTATACCTTGTACGCCTGTTTCTATTGGGTTGTTTGCCCTTTTCTTATTAATTTGTAGGAGCTGATTTTATATTCTGGGTATTAACCTTTTATTAATTCATGCCAAATATCTTCTCCTGGTCTCGTCTGTATTTTTCCCTTTACTTATTTGTTGTTGTTGTAGGAAGATTTTTAAAATTTTTATATAATGGGATTTATCAATATTTCCCTTTATGGTATTTGTGCTTTTTTATCTTTTCTTTAAGCAGAAGGAACATTCTTTTTTATGTTTCTCTTCCTACCCCCAAAGTTTTAAATATAATCCCCTACATTTTCTTCTAAAAATTTTAAAGTTTTGCTTTTTACTTTTAGCACTTTAATCAATCCATCTAGAATATATTTTTGTGAACTAAGGTGGTGGTCTTATTTTTTTCCATATGAAAAAATATATGTGTGTGTTTGTATGAAATCAGTTCCTAAAAATAATAAGGACAAACAACCAATGGAATCAGTCCCATTCACTAAACAGTCTATCCTTTCCCCCTGATCTGTAATGCACCACGGCCATATGCTGTGTCCCCATTTGTGGAGGGCTGTGTTTCTGGGCTCTGTACTGTCCAGTTGGCGAGTCTACCTACACTGCTCTAGTACCACTCGTTGTACTGACTATCACTTTAGAGGAAGTCTTGATATCTGATAAGGCAAATGCTCCAACAAAAACCAAAAGCTATAACCTACGGACCTTTTTTTTTTTTTTACAGTACAATAAAGTTAGAAATTAAAAGCAAGTAGAAAGCTTTAAAAAATTATTTGACACTAAAATAAACATAATTCTAAATAATTCATGGGGCAAAGAAGAAATTGCAATGGAAATTATGAAATATTTATAACTGAATGACAATGAAAGCATCATTTATCAAAACTTCTAGGATGCAGCTAATTTGTAGCATTAATGATATTAATTTTCAATCAATCCTGTTTTCTAACGTATGCATTTTAAAATCACATTTTCTAATTGGATGTGGCTAGCACATGGAAACATCATTAATTTTTGTATGTTGATCTTGTAACCAGCTATCTTGTTGAACTCTCTTCAGCAGGAAGTATATTTGCTGTTGGTTTTGGTAAATATTCATTATCAGGGTAAGAAACTTCCTATATATTCCTAATCTGCTAAGAGTTTTTGTTTTAAATGGTGGAAAGTTAGAAGCATGCCTTTTAAAAGTCAGGAGTGCCACCTCTCTCCTATTTCCCTCCACACCGTACCAGACGGAGGTCCTAACCAATATAACGAGGCAAGAAAAAGAAGTAAGAGGTAATAAAAGAAGAAAGGCCACCAACAGTTAGAACTAATCACTGAGTGGTTTCCTGAGCATATTTTCTTATTTCTGACCCTTGGTTTAACTTGTATGCTCTGAATAAAAATATTCCTTCATCTCATCTCCAATCTTAATTCTCACTATGTTCTTTCTCAAAGTCCTAATCATCACCTAATAATAGCTAATATTTATTGATTGCTTACCATGCACCAGGTAGGCATTTATACCACCATTTTTTAATCCTTACAACAACCCTATGAAGGAGGTTACTATTAGCTCCATTTTGAAAAAGAAGAAACTCAGAGGATTTAGGGATTAGGCTGCGATCATGCGGCCGGAAAATGGCAGAACAGGGATTGAGCCAGAGAGGGTCCCTAACCCTAACCACCGCACGAGACTGCCACAGCAGCCCACCTGTTCACGATGCAGAACCCAGACTCTCCTGCCCGCAGGCCTTTGCTTGGGTCTGGAATCCTCTCTCTCACTTTCCCCAAATCTCTGCCTGTCTGCTGTGGACACAGATCCCCCCCCCCCCCCCCATGCCCTTCAGGAACGGGGGAGTTAGTCGCCCGGCTGGGGCAGCGCCGCCCACAGACACCCTCAGGCGTCGGCCCTCTTTGGAACCGCCTCTCCAAAAGAGGCCACGCCCCCTCCCGGCGGCAACTTGAGATACAAAGGCCCAGCCTCCTCACCGCGACTCAGGAGAACAAGGACGGGCCTCCCCCCAGCTTCGGAGCGCCCCCTGGAGGGAGCTGAGGCCTTAGTTGTGACTGCGCCACAGCCCAACGTCTCCATTCGCTGACTCCCTTTCCTCCGGGAGGTGGGGACCCCAAGAGCGCTCGCTAATAAGCCCCTGCACGGTAATCACTGTCTCAGAGCCGGCTTCTGGGGAACCCAAGCTGGGATAGATCCTAACCCTCCAAGGCTCACTTCACATGCCGCCTCCCCTACACGGAACCTTCCCCGAACCCCCCACCAGCCCGGATTGGAAGTCCTCTTCCTCTGAACGAACTTCCCTCTCCGCGGTGTCTGACTCACTGCTACACGTGTGTCTTCACTTCCAGTCTATACTGTGAGCTCCCTGACCGAGGGCGTTGTGTCTGACTCATTTCTCTATCTTCTTTAGCACCTGCCTGTACCACTGAGCATGGGCTCCGGAGTCAGAAACATCTAGATTCAAACCCCAGCTCCTCCTTTATCAGCATCAGCTTCCTCATCTGTAAAGTGGGGCGATGACAGCATCTTCGTCTTAGGCTTTAAGAATTAAATGTCTATAGAATCTTAGACCAGAGCCCAGCACACAGTAAGCATCCGCTTATTGTCTGCAATCTATAATTATTGTTTACCTACTGTCGCGATAGCACTAATACATATGTTTACTGAATGAGCTGGGAATGCCTGACGGCGACCAGCTCAGCAGGCTCTGCCAGCAGAGCGAGCATTCACGACTCCATCTCCCTGGGAGACAGTGGGGACTGGCTGAAGGCCCCTCATTCCTTGGCTGTCTGCCCACTTTGCTTTCTCTCTCTCCTAGCTGGACCCTCCAGCATGCACATCCTCACTCTCTCCTGCAACCCAAAAATAAAAAATAAACTTGGCTTTGAATCCAAGGCCATTGATGCTTTTGATCTTGGTTACAAAGCAAGGCAATTATCGTACACAAAAGCCCTGATTTATTTATGAAATGCGACGGACATCTTCGAGGCGGGAATGAGAAAGCTCACGGAAGACCAAGCCCTTATTGCCACACAGTGAATGGCTGCTTTCAAACACAAGCCCCCCAAATGCCCTCTCTTCCCAGCTAAGAGTCGTTCCTCATTAGTGCTTCCTCCAGAACACTGCAGCTTCCAACAATCAAATTCACTCCACGGCCGGGGCAAGTAATTAAATTCTGCAGGCATCTGAGCATGGAATAATGGATGGCTATTGTTAGGGAAGCTGAGGCTGGAAATGGAATGGGCTTCAATGCCCAGTCTCAGAAATGGTTAGGGGCGGGCAGGGACAGCAAGCAGGAGGCAGAGGGAAGCTCCCCGCTGGTGCACCACAGAGGGCAGTGGATCAGTACTGGACCTGGAGCTGAAAACGTGCATGTGAGGCCAGACTCTGCGCCTACCAGAGGGGGTGCCTCAGTCACCTCTCCTAGAAAACAAGGAGACTGGACTAGGTAACTCATTCTCCAGGTGGTTCCCAGACCACCAGCATCAGCACTGCATGGAAACTTGTTAGATGTGCAGATCCTGAGCCCTCACTACCCCCCACTGAATCAGAAACTCTCCATGCGCAGTGGAGCGGGCCCGGCAATCCGTGTTTAACAAGCCCTCCCCGGGGCTCTGATGCTCGAATTTGGGAACCCCTGGCAGACAGTGTTCAAAGATGAGGCCACAAACTCAGATGCATAAAGGGCCAGGGAAGCAAAATAAAGGAGCCAAGGAGGTGTCGTTCACCAGACAACAGCAGGGACCATGGGGCAGTGGAGAGAGTGTGCCCTGAGAAAAGGCCAGCAGCTACTCGGTTCCAGGCCGCTACCGCCAAGTATGAACCCACGTGGATTTGGTACTGGCAGCGCTTCCGATATTTCAAGAGAAACAAAATCCTGACTTTATGTGAACTCTCACAATTTTAAATATTGGTTTAATTTTTCTTAACCTAGTGAGGGCCAAGTAGATTATACTTGAGAACCAAATTCAGCTGTGGACGGCTATTTTGCAGCCTTCATTCTTTTTTTTTTTTTTTAAATTGGCATCTGAGCTAACAACTGTTGCCAATCTTTTTTTTCCCTGCTTTTTTCTCCCCAAATCCCCCTGGTATATAGTTGTATATTTTTTTAGTTGTGGGTCCTTCTAGTTGTGGCATGCGGGACGCCGCCTCAACGTGGCCTGATGAGTGGTGCCATGTCCGTGCCCAGGATCTGAACCAGTGAAACCCATGGAGCATGCGAACCCAACCACTGGGCCATGGGGGAGGCCCCCTGCAGCCTTCATTCTGAGTTGCCTTTGACCTCCATCATGATAAACTCTCCCCACTGTGCTCTTGCCTTTCACCCAACACTGATCTCCCAACCTCCTTTCCCCAATTGGCAGACTCCTATTCATCCTTCAACACTCAACCCAAGGGTTTCCTCCACTGTGAACTCATTCTCAACCCTCTGCCCCACTTTCCACCTCTCCACTAAGAAAGCAGAGAAGAATCAAACACAGGGCCGAAGAATTGACACGTAAAAGAAGGAAACTCAGAGGAGGAAGACACGGAAAAGTTATAAAACACACTCTTCTCACAGAGGAGGAGTTAGGACCTCTGAGAAAAGTTACCCTATTGCTGCTTGAAAAATGACTTAAGGACACTGATCCCATTAGACCAGAATCTAATAAAATGACATTTTGAAACAGCAAATATAAAGAAACACAAGTGCAGAATTCATGGGATAGATTAAAAAACAGTTGGTACAAAAATACCCGGGGATTTGAGCTGAGAGTCAGAGCGAGTCAACCGTGTGACAAAACTACCGTCAGAAAGGCAAACGCCTTCATACGTTTCATTATTAGAAATAGTGTCTGGATGGCCCTGCTGTACTCTCGGATGGTCCGACCATCCTGGAGTGTCCTGAATGGTTCTGAAGATTAGCTTCTGCGGGTCAGAGAAGACCTGGCTGTGACCCAGGTGGGCAGAAAACACAAAGCCAAATCACAGGGGACATTTAAGGAACCTGGAATGTTTACCCAGAGGTGGGAGAGACCTGGGGGGGTGGTCATGATTTCTGCCTTCCAGCAGGTGACAGGTTTCCACGTGGATTTGATCTCTGTGGGCCTCAAGTGTGTGACCAGGACCATGAGTGGAAATACTGTAAGATTTCATCTCAACGCTGGGGAGAATTTCCTATTGATCACGGTTGTCCCCAGATGGAATGAGCTCTCCTGAGAGGCGATGAATGCCGTTTACCCAGGGAGGTCTAGCAGGGGGAGGACGACGCCTGGAGAGGATGATAAAGGGACTGGAACAGAAGGCCTGGTGGACGCCTATTGTTTTATTTCCCCCTTCTTCTCATAAGAGCACCCCAGTTTTCCCAGGGAACCACCCTTCACCCATTCTCTGTCCTGTGTGTTAGGCAGGGTTTGGTGTACTCCTGGCTTCGGCAGGGAGCGTGTTTCCCAGGCCCGTCAGCCAGAGCACAGCTCCTCACCGGCCGTGGGTGCAGCTCTGGGAGTGCTTTGAGCGACCCAGGCTGGGCCAGCCACAGCCCTAAGACCCTATTCTGGGAAAAGGGAGCTCTCACTTTCCACTGGACTTGAAGCAGGTAAGATGTACCTGGACTGCCAGGGGCCACCTGGTCATCGCAGGGAGAGAGAGCACCTACAAAAGAGCCCTTCACTGCCCCCCACCCCAAGAAAAAATGGGAAAACAGAGAAAACCGGAGCAGCGTTGCCTAGAGACTAAGTGCTGACAACATCCTCTGTGCCCTTGAAGCCCTCCGTGCCTGAACCCAGCCTTGGCTCCAAAGTGCTGGTGAGTTCCGTTTCTTCTCTCAAGCCAGCTGAACTGGGTTTCTATTGTTAGCGAACACAAGAGCCCTGATCACTACGGTGGCCTCTAAGATCTGATCCAGCTCCGCTGGATCTTCATCTCACACTTAAAGCAAGGGCCACCTGCATTAAGCTTAAGTCCATTTGGCAGATGAATCCTAGAATGGTTTCTGGAATTTGAAGTGGGCCTCTAGTCATAATAGATTCCACTGCAAAAGGGGAAATGCAGAATCAGGAAACGGTAAGTTATTAAGTCAAAGAGCATCCTGCATCAGGGAGAAGCTGGCAGGCAGGGCAGCTGCCCCAGGCCCAAGCACAGGAAGGACACCTGGCCTGGAAGCCACTCCCACCTCCTGCAGACGCATTGCCAGAGCGGGACGTGGTGGACGGGGAAGGAACACAGGCCGAGTGCCAGACTCAGCTCAGGAATGCGGGGGTCGGGGTAGGGGTGGGGAGCTCCATCCTTCAGGATCGCTAGTGAGCCCCATTTCATGAGCACCTCCTGGAGGCCAGGGCTGTGCTGGACACTTAGCCTACCTCTACTCTTCAAAGTGGCCCCCTGAAGTAGGCACTGTCACCATCTCCATTTCCCGGATGAGAAAACTGAGGCTCAGAGAGCCTTGCCCAGAGTCACAGTCAGTGAGAGGCAGTTCTAGACAGACTGAAGCTCAGCCACAGTTTCCTGCTGGTGATGACAACGGGCCAGAAGCCACTGAGTCTGGGTTCTCCTTGCAGCTTCTCCGGCTTTACCCCTCATCTGTAAAATGAGGTGAGTGACGATCCCTGGTCTGACCAGAGATGAGCCCCACGGCAGCTGTTCTGAGGAGCTGTCATTACGTAAGCAGTGTCGCCTCAGGGCCGAGGTTATCCGTAACAGAGGCGACACGAGGCGGCCGCACTGCGCTCCAGCAGCCGGCCAGGCCCCTTCCGGCCTCTCTCCTGCCCAAGGGGCCAGGTCATTTCCTTTGTTCCACGGGCACAGGCTGGGTAACAAGACAGCCAGGAGCTCAGCTGTAGACATTCTTTCATTATTTTCCACCCTGTTAACCTCCATCAAAAGTGAGGCTGCCTTCAGCCTAAATGGGGACTGAAAAGATTTATCTCACTTGTCCCAGGGCTCAGCTCAGGAAAGAGACCCTTCATTTCCTAAAGGCCCTGATGACCCTTTCTCCGTGAGTCATTCCCACCCATGAAAAAAGATGTGACAGCAACGACGGGCCGGGGCTGAGGATGGGACCAAGTGACCTGAATCTCTTCAGTTTGGCTTTGCAAAGCATCGTGTGATTTTTTTTTTAACTGCACTCTATTTACCTTCCTAATTATGTTTGCTTACGCAGCTATTAAACTTAGACTACATTTCATAAACACGGCCCCGGGAGGAGACTAGAGCATATGTGTGGTGAGAGGGGATTAGCCAGCGACTACAGGTTTCCTACAGAATCCTCCTCAAAGTGGACAATCCCAATATAGAGATGGAGAGATTATTATATTTCAAATAAGCTCATCCTCTTCCTTGTGCTTCTAGCAATCCCAGGTCACCGACTCCCCAAAATTGGCACCTGGCAAGAACAGATGAGCTAGATTATTTTAGTAGTAGTAGTCTGTTCCAGTCGCATAGTAATAGCCAGCTTCTCTGAGCATTGACTGAGCACCGGGCGCTGTTCTCCGGGCTGTCCCTGGGATCCACAGTCCTCTTAATCCTCGCAACTGCCCTGTGGGTACGTCTATCCCCATTCACAAATGAGGAAACTGAGGCACAGTTTGAGGAACAGGCCCAAAGACACGATAAGTGATGGAACCAGGATTATGAATGCAAGAATTTAAGAATTCTGGACTGGAGACCACACCCTGAACCACTTCTCAATAATACCTCCCTCCTTCCCGTGCATCACTCCCTGTAACCCTCACACTGGGCCTGGAGGTAGCTGATCTTAAGCCCATTTGATAAAGAGGATGAAGCTTGCGGAGGCTAAGTACGTGCCCATTTCACAGACAAGGAAGCTGCAGTTCACAAAAGTGAGTTCAGTTCTACAGACACTGACGCAGCACCCAGAGTTTCTTTCAGGCAGTGTGCAAGGGGCTTAGGCTACAGAGACCCCAGGGGGCAGGAAACGTCACTCCACAGCCGCTTCTGGGTATTTATGTGGGTAAAACCTTCTGAAAGCAACCGGACCATCTGTTAAAAAGCCTTAAAAATGAGCAAACTTTTGACCCACAAATTCCTGTTGCAGAAACTCATCCTAAGAAAACAGCAGTGAATGTGACAAAGGTGTATGCACAGACGAGCTCAGAGCAGCACTATTGTAATAGTATGGAAATCGCCTCAGGGTTCAACAATGAGAGATTGGGGAAATATTCGGATACATCTATATAACGAAATACTATATAATCGCTCCAAATGTTATGGAAATAGATGTATTGACATGGGAAAATTTTATAGTCGAGTGTTATATAATTTGTGAGGTGACGTAAGCAGATAGTAAAATTACATATGCAATCTGATCTCTTTTGGGAACAGTGTATATGTATACTAGAAAATGTATCCATATGAGCACTCATAGAAAATGTATCTGCATATGTACATATAAAAAGATTCCTGGGACACCAAAGTAAGTATCACTGAGTGATAATGTTTCAGGTGACTTTAATTTCTATGTGTATACTCATCTCCATTTTTCCAAATTTCCTACAATTAATGTATACTACTTACCTAACAATGAAAGGGTTTTACTTTGTGGTGGTTGCTGAAGTGGCTAAGACCACCAGCCACATCCAGGACTCAAACTCAGGGTCCGGGGTGCCAAACCCAGCCCTTGGCCCCTTGCACCCTTCAATACATCTGCCCTCCTGGTGCCATGTCCCCAAACCATCCCATCCTGGCTGGCACAGTATTAGCCATGGCCAGCCTGGGGCAGAGACCCAGGCAGGTGGGGCGGCCTGCTTGCCCACCTTTTTGAAGAGTCTGATGACATCCTCGCTGATCTGGGAGAGGCGGACGATGACATTGTTCATGAAGATGTCATTGAGGGTGGCGTGGTCTCGGCTCTCCCGCCTGGTCTGATGCAGGACCAGATACCAACAGTTCACAGGCGAGAGGAGGTACTGGTCCTTCCTGTGGAAACCAAGATGGGTCAGGTTGGCTTCACTGGAACTGTCATCCACACAGTGCTTTACATTGTCACCCACCACGACTCGTTTGACCTTCAAGGGGCCCCTTTAAGGTCAGTTTTATTATAACATGTTTACAGCTGCAGCAATAGAGACTACGAGAGCTGAAGCAGTCCTTCCAAGACCACAGAGCAGTGCTGGGGCCAAAACCCAGGTCTGTGACTCTTAGTAGCATCCCATTCCACTCTCCCATTGCTTGTGGTGTTTGCTGCGTGCATCTCTCCCTTCTGGGAAGAAGCTGTCTTCCCCGGGGCTAAGAAATACTAAACCAATAGTGTTTGAAATGCTTGTATGAGTTCTAGAACTATGCGATGGACAGAAAAAAAAGCAGACCTTTCTCCTCCCCTTCCCTGCCTCCGCCCCGCCCTGAGTCCCCTCAGGCTCTCAACCCCTTTGTCCTCCTCCAGGTCAGCTTCTGTCTCTGGCTTCTTGGAGATGCGTGCTCACCTTCGGCCCTGGAAGGAGCTGAGGGCCAGGAGGATTTCAGATTCTCTGTTGGGGAGGAGAGGCTCAGGAGAGCTGCTTTTGAGTAAAGTACATACAAGACAAATAAGTCTTTGTCCTGCAATGATTGATAGATTCTTAGCATCCTCTAGCTGGGCATTATGCTAAACAGGGGTTCCCACAGTGTGGTTGGTCCCCAGACCAGCAGCACCTGGGATCTTGTTAGGAATGCAGCTTTTTGAACCTCACTGCAGACCCTGAATCAGAACCTCTGCGGGTGGGCCTGGCAATCCGGGTTTTAACAAGCCCTCGGGGGGGATGCTGAGTCATACTGAAGTCTGAGAAGCGCAGATCTCTGTGCCATTATTTCCCGAAGCTTGGGAAATGGGATATTTCCAAGACAAAATGGAGGTCTCTCTCTCTCTCTCTCTCTCTCTCATCTATACTTTACCAAATACCGCTCTATTAGGTTCAATAAAGGGTGCCATGCCCTATTCTCTAGGAAGAAAAGGGAAGGGCAATTAGAGACCAAAATCAAATCAATAATCCCATGTGGCCACATGGGGTATCTGGGCTGTGTTCTTGACCTCTGACCCTGACCCTTCCCTTACTCCACTTTCCAGGATGGGAAAATGATGTTGGAAAAGCAGGATGTGGGGCAGAGGCCCATTCACCACCTGAGGGTGACTGGCTCCAAGGCCCTCCAGGCCTGCCTTGCTCCACCCCTGCCCCCAAGGGGACCACCTCCAGGGACTGGCCATGGTCACCCTCGGAAGTTCAGCCTCCCACTATCAGCGTTTTTGAGGAAGGGAATTCTGCTGACTCTTGCTACAACCACATCATCCTCCCAAAGCCAAGTGAACGGGCTGGAGGGTGAGCCCCAAGGGCCCCTGGGGAGCTCCGGAACTCCCCCCACCACACCCCCACCCCACCCCAACCCTTGGCTTGGGAAGGATAGATGAGGAGGGGCTGCTTGATTTAGAAGAATTTTCTTTCTGTCACCAAATGGGCTAAAAATCTGTCTAAGTGGCAGGAGTCTGGGAGACAGGCATGTGGTTTAGATAGAGGATGGATATGTTGGAAAAGGGAGATGTGCTGCCATAGGAGACATGGACCGCTTTCTCCTTTGCTCACAGCCTGGAGAAAAAAACCAGAACCCTACAATTCACCCACCCAGCCGGAACCCCTCAGCATTTACTCCGTGTCCGGTCTCAGGTGGGCCCTGGGCGACCATGACACAGACTTGCCTTGGAGCGGCTGAGGCGGAAGAGAAGATTACAGTGGAAGGTGATAAAGCGCTGTAACAGAGACACACGCAGAGCATCAGTTCTGCTCGAGAAGTTGGACAAGGCACCGCCCTCCTCTGCTCTCCATGTCCCAGTCACATGGGCCCATTTGCTTCCGTGCCAGGTTCTTTCCCACCCAGGGCCTTCATGCACAGTGCTCCCTCCATCTGGAACACGTTAGCCCCGCTCTTCTCCCGACAGCCTCCTTCTCTTCCTCTAGGTCTTGGCTTCAATGACGTCTCCCCAGAGGGCACACCTCTGACCACACTGTAAGGCAGGGCTTTTCATTGTGGTCCCGGCCCAGCGGCATCAGCATCACTTGGGAACTGATTGGAAATGCAAATTCTCAGGGCTACCCCAGACCACTTAATAAGAAGCCCTGGGAGTGAGCCCGGCATGTGCGTTTTAACCAGCCCTCCAGGTGACTCCCACGCACGCTCGAGTTTGAGGACGTCTGCCTTAAGGAGTCTCCATTCCCCCACTCACCCTACTGTAAGTTCTTCCAGAACAGGGACTGTTTTTGTTTTAGTCACCACATCCAGTGCCCAGCAATGGGCCTGGCACACAGAAGATGCTACGGAAGAGAGACCCATGAGAAAAGGTCACATTGTGCTGGGTCTTGAAGAATGGGTAGTTTTCCAAATAGAGGGGCAGAGACAGATGAAATTGTAGGCAGAGGGAACGGCGGATACAAAGATAGAGAAGTGGCTCAGTGAGCTAGAATTCTGAGTGTGTTAGAGAGGAGTCATAGGACACGAGGCTGAGACACAGGTGAAGGGCATGACTGGGGGGTGGGCATTGAATGCCAGGCTAACGAGTTGGGACTTTACCCTCTGGGCCATGTGGTTCTCAACCTGGGTTGCACACTAGCATCACTTGGGAAGCTTTGAAAAACACCAAGCCCCAGGCCCCATTCAAGACCAAATAAGTCAGAATCTCCGGGGCAGAGCTTTGGTATTAGTATTTCTTAAACATTCTCTAGAAGATTCTAATGTGAAATCAGGGTTAAAAACGCCTGCTGTAGACAGTGGAGTTATGGCTGTTATTTAAGCAGAGGTATGATCTAACCAATGTATGTCTTAGAAAGATCACTGAGGGCAGACTGGAGAATAGACAACGGATGCGTGGACAGGTGTGAGCACAGGCATGGGGCTAGAGGCAGGAGGACCAATCAGAAGGGAACCTCAGTCCAGGAGAAGAGAGACGAGGAGGGCCTGGGTGTTGGCAGTGTGGCCTGAGAGACTCTCACCAGGAGGGCAGGTCATCTGGGAGCCTTCCTGGAAATAGAGAGGAGGAGGGAGGGGTGGACGGTGATCCCGAGGTTCAGAGCTCAGGCGACCAGGTGGATTGGTGGACGCTGATGGCATGAACCGAGACGAGGACTACAAGGGGAGAAGGTGGTTTGGGGGGGAAATACTTTGCTTATCTCATTTTTCACTGCTTCCTCGGTGGCAATGGAAATGGAAAGATTAAAAGAGAGATGAGATAATTGAGCTGTTCCCTAAATTACTTCGGAGGCTTAGCTCAGCCTGGGATGCAGGAATTGAACAGCATCAGGGAATTAAATGTGCAAAATTTATGGCAGTGACAGCCAGAAGGTACGTTTCACGGGGAAGGAAAGAGACAAGTGTTCTTGAAATGGTGCGGAGGTGGTGGGATGGCTTAGGGACCATTAATTAGGTCACCCAGCCAGAGATTGGATAAGAGAAAGGCAGAAAGGACAGCGCTTTCCTTATCAGAAGCTGGGCAGGAGGCAATGCAACCTCAGATGGAATTACAGGGGGAGGCAGAGCGAGTGGAGGCGAGGAGGAGAAAGTCACCTGAAAGCAACCAAGGACTTGTCAAGCTCAAGTGAGCAGCTGCTGGGAAGACGAAGGCTTGGTTCATTCAGGCTTTCATTCATTCAGCGTCTGTGTCTGTGTGGACGTGCCAGGCATGGCTAGGTGCTGTGGATGCAGCGGGGACCAGGGAAGGCAGGACCCTGCTCCCACAAGCCTTCCACTCGAGTGACAGAGGCACACAAGGAAACAAGATGAGACACAGCCTCATAAATGTGGTGACTGAAAGGAGCCTGCGGAGCAGAGGAAGGTCCCCTGACCCAGATCTGGTGGTGAGGTGACCATGGAAGTCTTCCTGGAGGAAGCAGTTTCTACACTGAGAACTAAGGGCTGGAATGGAGTTTGATAGGGCAGGGCTTTCAAGGTGGAGAAATACGATGAACAAAGGCCCAGAGGGAGGTGGAGAGAGCAGGCTGCGGAGTGGAACACAGCTGAGGGGGCTCGAGCATGATGTTCTGGGGTCGGGGTGGGAGTGACAAACGAGGCTGGAGAATTAGGCAGAGGCCACATAGCCAAGGGCTTTTAAGTCCCATCAGAGAGTTTGAGCTTCGTCCTGAGGTCGGCTGGGAGCCGTGGAAGGCTCAGAGCAGGAGTGAAAGGGGACACTGCATTTTCAAACTCTTATTCCTGGTACAGTGTGGGCTCGAGGAGGCCAAGAGGGAAGTTGAGGGATTCAAGAAATCCTTAGGTAAACCAATTAGACTTGGACATTGATGGGATGGGGCTGGGGTTGGGGGGTAGGAAGGAGAAAAAGATGTCCAGGATGACTCCCAGGTTTTCCGGGTTGGGCACCTGGCAGAGCAGAGGTGGCATTCACTGAGATGAGGAGGAGGGCCGGGGGGGGGGGGCGGGCAGGGAGGGGCAGGGAGGGAAGGCGATGAGTTCTCTTGGAACATGGCGGGTCCAAAGGGCTTATGGAACATCCAGATGGGCTAGAGAGACAAGTGTGGAAGTCGGCAGCAGGCCCTCGGGTGATATTTGAAACCACGGAACAACATGGAACTCTACAAATGTGTGTGACCAGGTGGCAGAGGAGACAGATCCCCAGGAGGCTGGAGGGAGGGGCAGGGCCAGGCTCCTCCCACCCGCTATCTGGAAGACAGCCAGGATGGGGAACAGGTGCTAGCTCGTCCTTCTCTTTGAGATGCTGTCCCAGGCCTGCCATCCACCAGCAGACCCGTCCTCTTGGTCCATCCCAGCACAGGAGCCTGCTTGTTCCACTCCCCCCACCTTCTCCCAGCCCTGGCTCCCCTCGTGGGGGGGCAGCTTATTTGTAGACCAAAAGGCTGGGGTGAACAGGGCCGTCCACGGCCAGGGTCAGGGCAGAGTTGACCGCTCTGTGGAAGGCTGCCGTCTGCAGCCTTGGCCTCAATGGTACCAGGCTCTCACCACGTTACGAGGAAGATGGAGGGCCTCCGATGGGACCCAGCACGGTGAAACAGAAAGACACGTGGACCTAGGGGTGGGGGTTAATTATGTCCACACTGCCCATGCAGGTCAGCTAACCCCTGTGGCCTGGCTACTCAAACCACATCATTAACATTGGGATTAAACACCAGAAATGAGCTCCAGGGTCATTCATTCAGCAGTTCATCCACTCAATACATTTTTATTGGCTATTTCATATGGACCAGACCCCAGGGACACAATTTTGAGCACAACAGACACAGTTCCTGCCTCCATGGAGCCTACAGTCGCCTGGGGAGACTGACTGCCCTCAGAGAGTCCAGCCGACGTG
This sequence comes from Equus quagga, assembly GCF_021613505.1. Taxonomy (NCBI): domain Eukaryota; kingdom Metazoa; phylum Chordata; class Mammalia; order Perissodactyla; family Equidae; genus Equus; species Equus quagga. The sequence goes on along the minus strand of NC_060267.1, from coordinate 106,447,319 downwards.
TGTGGAGTTAAACTGCAGGCGGTGCCAAGGAGGAGAGCACGTGCCTGAGAGCCCATAACAAGGGGACCCGGCCTGATTTCGGGGGTCCCTGAAGTGTCCCTGAGGAAGGAGTCTTCTGGCTCGGCTCTAAATGAAGAGTTGGAGGTGAAGGGGACCATGAGGGTGGTGGGCTTCAGGGAGAGGGTCCCAGGTAGAGGGAACGGAATGGGCAGAAGCTCACTGAGGGGGCTAGGAGCTCAGAACAGAATACAGGCCAGTGTGGCTGGAGCGTAGGAAGCAAGGGCGGGAGGGGGGAGGGGAGGGGGCAGGCGCAGGGTCTCTGGGGCTCTGGCCAGCGCCTAGATCACCATCCCGTTGGCCAAATGGATCATACCAGGGCCACAGGAAGAAGCGCGCAGGCCATGTATGGCAGGTGGACACCTGCCTTCAGGGACCTTCAGTTCTGTGCTTCGCTCTTGAAAGTGGACCCCCTTTGACCCGAGACCCAGCTCTCCACGCCAGCAGCCCTTTTGGCCTGCCGCAGCCACCCTTTGGGAGGACATCAAAATGAACCTGGACCGCACTCTCTCTTCCGAGGCACATCGTGAGCAGCCTTTCTGCTTTTCCAATCCTGCATCCCAGTGTCTACTCAGCAGATGGAAGCTGCTGAGCTAAGGCATAATGTGAGAACTTTCACATATATATGTATATATCTTCTTTTTTTTATGGCCAGGAATAGCAAGGAAAATTTCTGGTGAGTCACAGCTTTCTTTCTTTGGCTAAGGAGCTGGGTACGAGGCTCTAAGAGACTGTGGCTAGAGGAGAGAGCCCGTGCCAAGCTGGTGAGTTAGGACGATGCAATTAGCAATGAGCCAGCTTCTCGGCTGGCGCCGGAAAATTCCGCTTAGCAAACAGAACCCACTTCCAGGCCTGCAGAGCCCCGCGTTGCAGATGGATCCAAAGCCACTGCTCTGGGATTGTGGTCCCTCTTGGGGGAGGCAAGCTCCTATGGCTGACACCGTCCCCAAGGCCCTGAGTCCCTGCCTCTGGCTTCCTGCTCCCTTCCAGGACGTTCCTGGGTCTTGGGGATGCTTGGATGGCTGCCAGCAAAGCTGCCTCTGAAAAGTGCTCCCTCAATTAGTTGCAGGGCCAAAAAAGGTGTGGTCAACCTCTTCTACCTAAGCTGCCTCAAGCAGGATTTGGAATTCATTGCCCTTGCTCAGAGCATGAATCATTAATTCTGCAAATATTCACTGAGCGCCATATCTTTGGAGCCAGGCAATGGTAAGCAAAATGAGTCATGCTCCCTGATTCACGGAGCTTACAGTCCAGTGGGGCCTCAGATGACAATCAAATAATCACACGAGTAAATAGGAAACTGCTTCTGTGAGAGGAGCTATGAAGGAGAAACACACGAGGACCTGCGCATCTCCCGGTCTCCAGCACTCCCCCTATTTCATCGTCATTACAGCACTCCCACGCCTGAGACCTGTCCTGTTCATTTCCTTTCTGGTTCTGACACCTCTCCACCTTACGTCTGTCCTGCTCACCACTGTTTGCCTGCTGCCAGGCAGCGCTGGGCACACAGTCGGCTGAAGAGGTGAAAAGTGCCACTGAGCTGGAACCAGAGGATGGGTAGGTTTTAACATGGCACAAGGATAAGGGAGAGTGTTCCTGGCCATGAGTGTGAAGGCTCTGTGTGTATGGGCACCTTCTAGAACCCAGAGAAGGTGGGTATGGCCAGAGAGCAGAGAGGATGGGGCGAGGGGTGGAGACAAGGCTGGAGAGGCAGCGTGAGCTGGGGCCTGGAAGGACAGGGTGAGTATCTGGGCTGTGTCCTCCTTTCCCAGGGCTGCTGCAAGAAAGAGCCACTGCTGGGGGCTGAAACGGCGGGAATATGCTCTCTCCGTCCCCCAGGCTGCAAATCTGAGACCAGGGTGTCAGCAGGGCTGGTCGCCCCTGGGGGCTGTGAGGGGAACTCTGTTCCATGCCTCTCCCCTCACTGCTGGTGGGTTGCTGGTGGGCTTTGGTGCTCCTTGGCTTGTAGACACATCACCCCAATCTCTGCCTTCACCTTCACGTGGTGTTTTCCCTGGGTGTCTGTGTGCAAATTTCCCCTTTTCATAGGGACACCAGTCATGTGGGTTTAGGGCCCAATCTAATGACGTCATTTTTCCTTGAGTACCTCTACAAAGACCCTATTTCCAAATAAGGTCACATTCCAGGGTACTGGGGTTCAGGAGTTCAACACAGGAATTTTTGGAGGACATAATTCACCACACAATAGGCTGCCACCCCAAGTGGAGCAGAGCTGGAGGAGAGTTCACATGATGGCTCAGGCATCTTTCCTGTACGCATCAGAGGAGCAAATGGCCCCTTGACACGGAGGATAAAGTCTCACCTCCTCAGCTGGCGTTCAAGGCCTGCCCACCTGCCGCCAGTCCAGCCCTCCCCCTGAGCCCCCTCTGCTCGCAGAAACCTCCTCCAGGCAGCGGATGAAGCTCTGAACCAGGGATGGGTTTCATCATTTATCTATTTTTAGCCCCTCAGGGAATCTGAGGCCATTGGACTGGGAGTTGGAGAGCATGATTCAGGTCTGGACTCTGCTGCTAAGTTAGCTGTGTGTTCTTGGGCTTGTCACGCCACCTCTCTGAGGCTTTACAGTCTCATCTACCAAATGGGTAAAAATAGGTTATTCGCGTTCCTGGCTCGGCATCTTTGCATGTTCTGTCTTTACCCACTTCGAATGCCTACCCCTCTTCATTCCAGGCAGCAAAATCCCAGTCTTCAAGGTCTCGTTCAACGGCCTTTCCCTCGGGGATTCTCTGAGATCCACAGATGGTTCTGTCGGAACCGCTCATTTTGATCTTCTCATGCAGTTACTTCCGGATGACAGCCTTTATCTTCTTGCTTAACTCACCTCATCTGTTGCCACTCACCCACGTGGGGCTTGTTTCACCACTTATTCAATAAGCCCCCGGAAGGTGGGGATGATCTCATATTTCCTTGTATCCCACCATAGCCCTTGGCAGAATCGGACTCATTCATTCATTCATTCACTCTTCTAGTATTTTTCTGAGTATCTGCTCTGTGCTAGGCTGTGCTAGTCATGGAGGATTAAAAAGATGACTGGATGTGCCTTGAGAAGGCTCACAATCTAGTAGATGAAGTTAACACAAACCAAGAATTATTACGGCTATTGTTCAGAATACCTTTAGCTGAAGTGACAGAAATGCTCATTTCAGACTTGGCTTAAGCAAAAACAGTAGTAATGGGAGGAGGAAAATTTTAAAGGATCAAAAACTTTTATCAGAAAATGTAAAAGAATAGGAGGTGGTTGGCCTCAGGCATAGCTGGATCCAGGGGCTCAAAGGAAATCATCAGGACCTGGTCTTACTCTCTCCATCTCTTGGCTCTGCTTTCCTCGCTCTCTGTGTTAGCTTTACTCTCAAGCCAGCCTTCTCCAGACAGAAAGTAACACTAGTCATCCCAGTAGGAAGAGAGCTTTTCCCTAGTCATTCCACCGAAAGTCCTAGAATTGTATCTCATTAAATTAAAGCTCTGTGGCCAAGATAATGCAATGCAATCTAAAAAACTCTAGATATTGTTATGAAAAGAAGGAGGGAGAGATGCTGAGCAGGGGTGAGTAACAGATGTCTACTATGTTATGCTGTGTGAGGAACGGGATCCCAGAAGAGTGAAGGAGGGAAAGAGGGAATGGTTAATCCCACCTCAGGTGGATGGGGAATCACAGGAACATTCTCTCTGGGCCTTGAAGTACACATAAGAGTTTGCCAGGTGGAAAGAGTAAAGATGGGAGCATCCTGCAGGCAGAGGGAAGCCTGAGTGTGAAAATGTGACAGGACTTGGGTTGTGCTGGGGTGATCTGGCCAGGGCAGAGGTGAGGCAGGGGAGGTGGAAGAGGAAGCAGCAGTGGCAGAAGGGCCTCATAGGTGAAGGCTGAATGAAGGTTTGAAGCAGGCCAGTGATGTGATCGCCGGGGCAGGAAGGCCAGTTGGGAAGCTGAGCAGCTGTCTGGGTGAAGGGAGGAGTTTGACGTGGGGCTTTGCCTTGGAGCCACCTGGGGGCAGACGGAGGGCGTGAGGCTTCAGGGCAGGGGGACCCAGTGGCAGTTCACTGACTTAGAAGCTGCCTCTGGCTGATTCCGGCGTGGAGGCAGAGTAATTCCTAAGGGGAAGGACTCCGTGCACGGGGTCAGCCGGCTGCAGCAGGTTCCGCTCACGCATGCTGGCGCGCTGTGGAGCCAAAGGCAGGGGTTCAAGCACCGGTTCTGCCCTTCACCAGCTGGGTGACCTTGGGAAGTCAGTTAAAGCTTTTTTGCCTCATCTGTAAAATGGCGTTGATAACACTGACCTCACAGTGGCGCTTGCTTTATTATTATTTATAATAATCTTTTATAATACATTTGTAACGTGTTCTTGGGACCAGAACGAAAGTCCCTGCCTCATTAGGCGATGCCTGGCCCATCTCATCCTCTCTTTACCTGCAAACCCCTTTGCCTCCGTTTATCCATCTGTAAAATGGGTGCACCACGTGATGTGTGCAGTGCTAGGCAGAGGAAGGGACCCACGGCTCCACTGGCCAGTTCTTTCACCAATCGGCTGTGGATCCTAAGCCAGGGCTCCCCCTGGCTGGCCTTCAGGTCCCTCACCTGTCAGGTAGAGACAATGACACCTTCCTTGACCCCCTCCAGCCCCACAAGTATTCGTGGGAAGATTTAAGCAGCTAAAGACTGGGGCTGCCCTTGCAAAGTGTAAAGTACTATATAATCGTCAAAGGTCATTATTATCCTATTTGCCTAATAGAATCGAGTCAAAAACAACCCCTGCATATTACTGCTTATTAAAATCTCCTATATTACAACATCCATTTTTCATTTTTAGAGTAAAATTTAAATGATATGCATGCATATACGTATATTAAGCATATCAGACATAAATAAATCATGTCCTGGGTACTTTGGAAGTCGCTGATTATAGTCTCTGAGGATTCCAGGAAACCTGGCGTGGGATCCGGGAAAGGGCCAGAAGGAAGAACTGGAAGGAGAAAAAGGGGCTGTGGCCATCAGGGAGCCCACTCTCTAGGCTCAGCCTCTGCCTTAAAATCCTTCCCAGCAAAGCAAACAGGAAGGTGCAGGACGGAGAGGGGGCCGTGAAAGACGCTCACTTTCCAGGAGGAGCTGGAAGGGGCACTCGGGGGTCCCATGTCGGCTTCGGGATCTTTGCCATCCCTGCAGACCAGCCTACTTCATCCCTCCCTCTTGACTCTCTTTTTTTACGTAAATGAAATTGTTTTTTAAATTATTTTATTGAGGTCATATTGGTTTATCACACTGTGTACATTTCAGGTGACCATTATTATATTTTAGTCCACCACCAATAGTCTAGATTTTATCCATCTCCTTTATGTGCCCCTTTACCCCTTTTGCTCTCCTCCCCTCTGATAACCACCAATCTGTTCTCCTCATTCTTGTGTTTGTTTATCTTCCACAAATGAGTGGAATTTATTTATTTGCAGAAGACTTCCCTAATCTTAGTTAAAAAAAAAAAAAATTAAAACACCAGCATCACTTGCCCTAACAGAAGGGAACTGAAAAAGTAAGTTCAAGGAAAAGCAATGAGTATCATTCAACCCTCGGCAGACGCTGATGCCCAGGCCTGCTGTCTGTGTGTTAAAAGGGAGATTAGAGAGGCCTTAGCAACACACTGCACCACCCCGAGATTGTCCCCTCGAGGCAACTGCAAAGATTGAAAGAGAACTGGAAAGAAAATTCAATATTCATGGTTCACGGGTTATCAGTGACGGTTCCCTCATTTTGAGGAACATTGACCTGCTCTGACCATCCATCACATTACAGAAATGAGCCCCTAAAATGCATACCCACCTCCACAGAGCGGGAACTCACGCCTCCCAAAGCAGCCGTTTCCTTGCTGGGCAGCTCTAGCTACTAGAAGGTTCTTAAGGTTGAGTTGAAGTCTGCTTCTCTGCAAATGCTACCCTTGGCCCTCACTTCTCTCCTTCTGCAGCCACACAAAATAAGTCTATGTCCTTCATGTATCTGAAGAAAGTATTTGGTGGTATCCTGTCTTTTCAGTTATTCACTCAAAAACCCTTGATAGAGCTCCTATTATGTATCAGAGACAGGCAGGGAGAGAATGAGACAGAGACAGAGAGAAAAAGACTAGAAATGCCCCTTGCCTTCAGGCAGCTGGCAGACTGAAGTGGGAGAACCAGACATACGGACTGGATCATTCCTTGATAATCTGACCTGAGCCCCATGAGAGCGACACAGATCACCGTGGAAGGTCAGAGGAGGAGCAGCTGACTGTGGGCCTGGGATCAACAGCAGGGGCTTCACAGAGGAGGCGAACCCCGAGCTGGCCCTGGTGGATGAGCAGGAGCTGACCAGCAGGTGAGGAGGGAACCCCTGCTGCCCACACAAGGAGGGTGCGGTCTGCACTGATGGGTGACCCTCAGGAAACATTAAACAAGCCCAGAGAGGTGGGGGACACACCCAAAACCATGCAGCTAGACGCAGTTTTGCATTGCGGAGCCAGTTAACCAAGATGAGGATGCTAGCTCTGCTGCTTAACTGCTCTGGCTGTGTCCCTCTGGACAGATTAATTGCTCAAAACCTCGAAGTTTACAACTAGGAAGATGGAGATAGTAGCTGCCTCAAAGGTCACAATGTTGACCATGAAGGCTGACTAACACGATGCACGTAAAGTATCCAGCAGAGGGCCAGGCACGCGGTAAGGTGGATGCGGGGGTGTCTGAAAGATCCAAAAACCCGCACAGCACAGGCACCGGGGGACCAGCAAGGATCCGGCTGGCACACTGGGAGCCATGTCAGCTGGGTCACTGGGAGAATGTCAACTCCAGAAAGCATTACTGGAAAGCCACTCATGGTGCGACACCCATCACCGTAACAGTAGCCACTGTGAATGGGGACAGCAGCCCCCCGCAGGACCTCCCCATTATCCCCTCCTCGTTCTGAGCAAACCTTTTCTTTCTGAATCCTCTGCACATTGATAGGCTCACGTATCCGCTCCAAAAGTGCTTCTCTGCTTAGGATTCACCTGGAAGGCGAAGTCTAAATTATAGCATCTTTTTAGGAAAATCTACATCTGTGAAAAAAAAAAGTCTGTGATGCTTTATCCACAAAAAGAAGCCCTTTCTTGGCAATCCAGTCAGTTATTCACCGGAATCCTCCCTCCCAACTGCTCCGTGAGGCTGAGATGCTCCAAACCTCCTTGCAGAGACAGTTCACCAGGACTCACTACCCAGCCAAGCACCTCCCAGCTCCTCCCACGTTCTGACTTTCCCAGTTTTAAACCTTTAGAATAGAATTCCCTGGTGCTTTTTTTCACAGCTGTCCAAACAGCAGCAACCAACATGTAACCTTCTGGGGAGAGCATTTTTATCAGGTATATCCCCTGCAAGGTCAGGGATTTCAAAAATGACAGAGCCAGAATGGAAGCGGGCTGTCGCCTCGCAGACAGAACACGATTTGCAAGCCAGGCTAATATTCCAGAGGGGAATCTGGCGTTTGCCTAGAAGAGAGCTTTTCAAACTGGGTCCCAATGAGGGCTAGTTCAGGAAAATATTAATAAGCATATGGGGGAGGCAGAATTCTGTGGTCAAATAGCTTTCAGAAAGAAGTCAACCGGCTTACTTATTGCAAAACTGGAACCACCCAACTTGTCCGGAGGATGTCCACCTACCCCAAGAAGCGGGTTATAAGCCCCTTGTGTGTAGCCCTCCATCCCACACTCCTGCTCAGGAAGGGCTCCCAGCTCCAGGCCCTTAGAAGGAAGCCACGCTCAGGTCAGCCTGGCTGGGAAAGGGCAGTGGGTCATGGACTTTACGCTGGGGAAGAGGAGGGGCCTGGAAGGCCAATGGGGCCTGAAATTGAGCTGTAAACAATTTATCATCTAGAAAATCATTCTGGGCGACAGGTCATCAGAATTCCCCTGGAGGGCTTGTTAAAACACAGATTGCTGGGCCCCACCCCAGAGTTTCTCACTCAGCAGGTGTGGGGGAGGCCCCGGGCTTTGCATTTCTGACAAGTCCCCAGGTGATGCCCATGCTGCTGGTCGGGACCACACTTTGTAAACTAGAGCTCAAGCCTCCTGTGGTGCCAACTCCCCAGTCAGGAGAGCATTGTGAAGTCCACACTCTGTCCTCTCAGCAACACCGTGCCGGGTGCCAGGCACAGGAGAGGGCGACCCTTCGCCCAAATGGCCTCCCCAAGCTACTAAGGCAACCAGCCTCCGTCGCTGCCTCCCACCATCCCCAGCCCAGAGCAACTCTAATTACCACTTGACCTTCATTCATTCATTCAACAAACATTTAGTGAGTGCCAATCATATGCCAAACCTGGCACCAGGGGCTAGGGACCACAGGTCATGAGTCACTCTCTCTGCCATCTCAGAGCCCATAGACTAGTTGTCAAAAGGGGGACAGACAAGAAAACAGTCAATTACAGCACAAGGTGGCAGCTTTTGCCTCATTCCCATCTCAAGTCAGAAAGGGGAGACAGCCTCGATTCCTCCATCCTGCCTCTGAAAGATTCTTCGCCACGGTCTACTCATCATCTGCTCCGCCGTCACCCAGGCCATTATCACCACCTGCCTGCAGAGCCGTGTTCCCACCCACCCCACTCGTCTCTCGTCCCCTCCAACTAGGGTGCTCTCTGAAAAACAGAAATCAGATCATGCTCCTCCCCACTTATCATGCCTCAGTGGCTTCCCACTCTGCCCTCAGTCACCAGTTCCAGCCCTACTGGCCTCTCTTCCCCTCCCACTGCCCGAAGGGTGGCTCCTTCTCATCCCCCGGGTCTCAGCTTAAACGCCACTTCCTCCGGAAGCCCTCCCTGCCTGCCGTTCTAGCTCAGTGTGGAGGATTACAGAGGATGCAAAGCCTTTCTCGGTTCCCCAAAGAGAGGAGGGCTTCATTTCCTGTCCGCTTGCAGCTGAGCCAGCGCGCTGAGAGGGGGATGCCATGCCAGTTCCAGGCCTGGCCTTGAAGAGGACTGAGCTTCCCCATAGCTCTCTCTGAGCCCCGAGCTCCTGCGTCTGCACTCCCACATCTGGCTGGCGCACCAGGTGGAGAGGCCCTGACACCTCATGGAGGGAGAGGCAGCCCAGGGGAGCCCAGCCTTCCAGCCATCCCCACTGAAGCGCCAGGCACATGGGGGAAGCCACCTGGGACCCTCCAGCCCAACCCTGCCACCAGCTGAATAGCACCAAGTGATTCCAGTTGATGCCACATAAAGCAGAAAAACTTCCAGCTGAGCCCTGTCCAAATTCTTGACCCATGAAAGCATGAGACCCATTACATCCAGAGTGTTGCTGTTACGTAGAACAGAGAACCTGAACACTTTGCATTATATTTGTTTCCACCCTAGCAATCACTTCCAACAATTTGTCTTTCTTTTACTTGTTTTTTCATATTTGATTCTTCATTCCTCTCCTCCACTAGATGGTAAATTCCGCCACGGCAGGAACCAAGTCGACCTAATTCACCACTGTGAACCGGGGCCTGGCCCTGGTTGGTACTCAATAAACACCAGCTGAAGAAGCAAATCGACAAGGACAGAACACCAGGGGCACACGGAGGAAGCACCAGGTCAGACTCAAGGGAGCTTTCCAGGCCTGAGGAGCAAGCAGGTGGCGGGGTTCGAAGAGCACGGCCACAGGGTTGGGTGTCTGCCCCAACCACACCCACTCCGGGCAAGCCCCAAGCCATGTGCTCGTCTCTCAAGAGAAGGGACCGTATCTGAGAGCAGGGACTGTCTCATTAATCCCTGTGTCTTCAGCACGGTGCACCGTCCAGGAAAATAAGGTCCTCAACACACGCATTTCAAATAAATGAATGACCCACGTGGCTTCTGGGAGAGAGAAGCCCAAGCTGGAAGCCAGGAACCCTGGGTTTTCTCACTCAACAGCTCGCTGTGTGTCCTTTGTGAAATGAGCCACGCAGCTTGTCTGTGCTCAGTTGGCTTGAGAGAAAACCACGGCCTCCCTCTCTGCGTCTCTGGGTTATCATCAGGATTATAAGAGAGCAAAGAGGGGCCGGCCCTGTGGCACAGCAGTTAGGTTCGCACGTTCCACTTCTCTGCGGCCTGGGGTTCGCCAGTTCGGATCCCAGGTGCGGACATGGCACCGCTTGGCAAAAGCCATGCTGTGGTAGGCGTCCCACATGTGGGGTAGAGGAAGATGGGCGTGGGTGTTGGCTCAGGGCCAGTCTTTCTCAGCAAAAAGAGGAGGATTGGCAGTGGTTAGCTCAGGGCTAATCTTCCTCAAAAAAAAAAAAAGAGAGCAAATATGTCAGAGCGCTTTGAAAAAAGGTGTTAGAATAAAAATATGTGATGGTAGAAAAGAAACATAAGATGATACTCTTCTCTAAACGTTCAACTTGCCCCAGGTAAACCCTCAGGGCTGTCATCTGAGCCTCTTTGAATTGCCGGCCACATGGAACTCAGCCCAGGTGAGTCCAGCCCTGGCCACAGCACCTCCTGGCCAGCTGTCAATTTTTCAGTTGCCTAGGTGGGCAGGCAATAGCTGGGGCCTCAGAGAGTCGTCGTGGCCCATGGAGCAAAAGGAGGAGCACTGTTCTTAGAATCAAGACACTTGAGTCCCTGACGTGGACTGAATGTCTGTGTCCCCCGAAAAGTCCTCTGTTGAACCTCCCCCCAGTGTGATGGTGGGAGGAGGGCATTAGGATTGGGTGAGGTCACCACGGTGGAGCCCTCACGAACGGGATGAGTGCCCTTATCAGAGTCACAGAGAGCTTGCTCCCCCTCTCTGTTCCCAGCCTGTGAGACTCCGCAAACTGCAAAGTGCCAGTGACTCTCATAGAACCCAAGCACGCTGGTGCCCTGATCTCGACTTCCAGCCTCCAGAACCATGAGCAACAGGTTTGTTTACAAGCCATCCAGTCTACCGGGCTTTGTTACAGCAGCCCAAAGGGACTACGACAGTTCCCATCCCAGTTCTGCCACTAATTTGCTGTGATGTCTTGGGCAAATCAAGTCCCTCTCTGAACCAAATTTCTCAGCCAGAGCAGACTTTACACACCAAGTAAATCCCCTCCCTCCCTCCCTCCCTCCCTTCCCCCTGCTCATTCAAACACCCATCTCTGCCCGGCACTGGGCCCGCTGCAGTAGAAGAAAATGACAAGACCTGGGCCCTGCCCTCAAGACCCTGAGAGGCCACCAGGCAGACGAACACTCTTAAATGAAGTATTTGTAAGACAGCAGGACAAGCCTTCTCCGGACAGCCCGGATGAAGGAGCCAGAGCACAGCACAGACCCTGTGCATGGAGGTCCAAAGAAGAGGCCGCCAGGGGTCAGCACTGGTTGGCCCCGGGGTCAAAGGGCAAGTCCAGGCATCCCCTAGAGGCTCCTGCCTCCAACGGTCGTTGGGGGCTCTGCCGATGCATTAGCTTGGTGCAGAGGGCCCGCCAGCTGCACCGGCCTGGGCCAACACCCTAATTAGACTTTCATAGTGTGTGGAGCAGCGAGCTTGGCCCGACTGCCAGCTGGGGCTCCTGTTCCGTCTGGTAGCCTTGGTTAATGAACCCGGGAGGAGCTGGCCGAGCTCATTACAGGCGATGCGAGGGAACAGGGGACCGCCGCCTGTGTAGCCCGTGCCCCGCCTTTCCCTGTCTCCCCACGTTCACACTGAGAATGGGAAAGGAGCTGATTCCAAACCCAGAGGAAGCAGACGGCAGGAGCTGAGGCTCAGCCCGACCTCCCAGCCCCGGATGGCCCGCGTGACAGCTCAGCCTGTCGCGTGGGCCTCCGCACATGTGTCTGCGCCTGCGACTTTAGGAGAGTGTCCGCATCCCGGGGCTGCCCTCGGGCTGCACCCAGGCCCTTCCTTATCTCAGGCCCAGGAGGCACAACGAGAGTGAAGGCTCAGATCTGTCTCTGTCCGGTGACTGATCCACAGACATGTTTGCATGAGCAGATTCCTCAGGTCTTCACTGTCCTCGACTTAAAGATGAGGTAATGACAGCCACCTGGCACAAAGGAAGCGCTCAGTTGTGCTCAGTAAATCGTCACTGCTGTTGTTATCAAGACAGGCGAGAAAAGGCACCAAAATGTGAGCACCGGTGGCTTCTAGGTGGCAGGCAGGACTCTGAGTGGGTTTTTTTTTCCCTCCTACTTTTAAGTAGTTTATAAATTGTACACAATGGGCATTTTACTTTTGTCATTTGAAAAATCCCAATTTTCCCCAAAAAAGATATCAGAAAAATGAGATTATGTATGTGAAAGAGCCTAGACAGTGCCCGGGAGGAAGTGATTAAGCGAAGCCTCCTCCTGCAGTGAAAGTCTGAATCAATGAGATTGGGCAGAAAAACAAGCAGGGTGTTTGCAGAGGGGTAATAAATTTTTGCCCTTTAATAAAGCAATTTCTTACCCCCAAATGTCAAGAGAAGAAAGCACAAAAGTGAGTGTGCTGTGGCACAGACCAGGAGAGGTGTAAGGGAGTTTAAAGGAAGAGAGCTCCCTGGCCAAAGCAGAATGCAAAATTAGAGAGTAAGGTGGAAGCAAACCAAGCGTCCATCGACGGATGAATGGATAAACAAAATGTGGTCTATCCCTACGATGGAATATTACTCAGCCATAAAAAGGAAGGAAATCCTGTCCCATGCTACAATATGGATGAACTCTGAGGACATTATGCTCAGGGAAATAAACCAGTCACAAAAGAATAAATACTGTATGATTCCACTTACATGTCCCTAGAGTGCTTAAATTCAGAGGCAGCAAGTAGAATGGGGGTGTCAGGGCTGGGGGAGGGGGATTGGGGAGCTAGTGTTTAACGGCTCCGGCGTTTCAGTTTTGGGAGATGAAAAGAGTTCTGGAGATGGATGGTGCTGACGGTTGCACAACAGTGTGAATGTGCTTGATGCCACTGAACTGTACACTTAAAACTGGTTAAGATGGTAAATTTTATGTTATGTGTATTTTAGCACAACGGACCGAGCCGCCACAAACGTAGGGCTTGAGATACGAGAAACTAGCACGCGGAGGGTTTGTGCCTCGTAATAAGTAAATAAGGCCGGGAAAGAGCTCGGCACCGGTCCTCCAGGGGAGAAAGGAGGAGAAATGCTCTGAGCATCTGCTCTACGGAGAAGAAACACTGAGGTCACCGTGCTGAAGGAATTCGGAAGTGGGTTCGCTGACCCCCAGATAGAAGAGAACCGGATAGGGCCAGGATGCCCTGAGAGGAGGCGGGTGTCACCTTGGGCCAAATGGAGGCTAGCAGTGTCTGGTGCTTGGCGGCATAATAATGGCAGCAACAATTTATTGAGCGCTTACTGTCTGTGACAAGCGCTTTTCTTGGGTGACTCCAGCATTCCCTACAGCCTCCTCATGCGTAGGAACGACTGCTCTCCGCCGTTACACTCAGGAAGATGGAGCCTGGGAGGTGTTACCCTGCAGACCCAGGGCCTCACACGCAGGCCATCTGCCTCCAGCGCATCCTCGCCTCCTTTCTGCTTTGCTGCCCGCCGCCCGCCCACCCCAGCGCGGCCTCCCAGCGCCCGGAGCCCTGGCCCCTTCTCACTTGAACTGGTGCTCCCGGGAGCTGCGGATCTTGGAGGAGAAGCGCTCGGCCAGCTTCTCCAGGCTGCGGGAGTACTCGAGCTCGATCTCGGCCTTCCGCCGGAAGAACTCCTGCAGGTCCTGCAGCAGCTGCAGCCGGGACTCGGATTGCTGCTCCAGGCATTTGAACTGCTCCGCCAGCTGCGTGCGGATCTCTGCGGGCAGAGGCAACGAGCGAGGCGTTAGGCTGGGGGTGGGGACAGCAGCGGACCACACAGCTGGCCCAGTGCCTCCGGGCCGACCTGCAATTCCAGCAGCCCCCTCCGCCCAGGGCCTCTCCAGGCGTTGGCAGCACGATCTGGCACCAGCTAGTTTTTGCCACATGGTCTAACCCAATGTTTCCCAAAGTTGAATCATTACATGTCACCACCATGATTTCTGCCACATCCACATGCCACCAACACTATTATTTCTTCCATATGATCTAGTAAATTGGCTCACTTTTCTTACCGAAATGAACTTACTTAAAATGAACAGTTTTATGTCACTACAATAAGGGGGAAACTAGGACCATCCTGGTACATAGAAAATTAATTCAACACACACAAAAATTGTGTAAAATTCTATCTAGAGACTATCACTTACCCAAGGCCCTAAGCCTCAGCTGCTCGCTCTCTATCAACAACAGGAAAATGGGAGCGTGCAAGGTGTTAAAGAAAGACTGTCTCCAGGTGTAGTCAGGGCCGAGAGAGGGCTGAGAAGCGACACCGGTCGCTCCTGGGTTTCTGTCTTATTTGAGGCCGTGTCTGTGCTCCACTTGAGCTCCATGCATAAACATCTCAGGTGCCCTAGGGGAGCGTCGCTCACACTTCAGGAAATACTGACTGAGCAAACCAGGTCTGTGCAACCAGGCCAAAAGTTCCAGAGCTGGGAGTTGGTGATAAATCACAGGCGACTTCCAAAGACCACAGCCAACCTCAACTTCAAGCCGGCACTGTTGACCCTGCTGCTGTCCCCATGCGTTAACTCCTTCTCAGCCCACGAGCTTCTCCACAGACGAGTCCCCACAAAGCACCCTGCTCACAACAGCTCTCCGCTCAAAACACCCCAGACCCACCTCTGCCTGAGTATTAAGCCCAACGCCCTAGCATGGATTCAAGGTCATCCGCCCCTGGCCCTGAACTCACTTTCTCAGGATTTACCAGCAGTGGACCCTCCAGACCATTCCAGCCAGTCCTTGAGATGTCCAATCCCGCCTGCATAAATGGGCCCCTGTCTGCAGCGGTGGCCAGCGCCATCTTAGCATCCTTCAGAGAAGCGGTCTTGAAAGGGGACAGCCCTACCCTGGGGTACACGAGGCCCTCCCCGGGGTACACAGGCAGGAAGAGTTATAAGGGAATCAGCCTGAGATCCTGTTTGCATCCCCACTCTTTCCTGCCCTGCCTGAGAATGTGCTTCAGTCTAGACGGCACCACTGCTCTCCTTTCCCATCTCCCACTTCTCCACGTTTCTTCTCCCTCTTCGCAGAAGGAAGACCAACTTCTTCATCTAGAATTTGATTATGGTGCAGTGCCCCAAAGTGTCAAGATATCTGGGTGCCAAAAAAAATGGACGATTTAGAATTTTGGTGTTAGCAAATCTTCCTTTGGGAACATAAATCGTTGCTATTCAAAGTGTGGTCCATACACAAGCAGCATCAGCACTGCCAGCAGGCTTATTAGACACACAGAACCTCAGGTCCCAACCCACACCTTCTGAATCAGAATCTGCATTTTAGTAAGATCCCTGGATGGTCCTTATGCACTGCAAAGTATGAAAAGGACAGCCATCAACACCTCCATCCATCTCACTATGAGAAGCATTTCCCACACTATCTTACTTATTATGTTTAGTAATTATTTATCAAATGTGTAAAATATTGATGTTATTTTTTTATTTTTTTTGGTGAGGAAGATTGGCCCTGAGCTAACATGTGTTGCCAATATTTTTTTTTTCTCCCCAAAGACCCAGTACATAGTTGTATATCCTACTTGTGAGTCCTTCTAGTTCTTCTACATGGGATGCTAGCACAGCATGGCTTGATGAGTGGTGTGTAGGTCTGCACCCAGAATCCGAACCGGCGAACACTGGTGCCTGAAGCAGAGTGCATAAACTTAACCACTATGCCACCAGGCGAGACCCAATATTGATGTTATTTTGATGAATTGTGTATGTGATCATTGTAATGATAAATCAATCCAAAAGAAAGATACTTCAAGTTTTACAGTGAGAGGAAATTTTTTAAATGTCCATTTTAATTTATGTGTATATTTGGGGTAAAAAGAAGTACGATAGAGTAATCAATAAAAAAGTTTCAAGCATAAAAATATATTAAGAGAAAATTCTGTGAAAGAAGTAGAAGGGAAGTATGTGTTGAGGAAGGAAAGACAGGAGCAACGTAAAATTTCTGACTGCACGGGCAATTTTTGGTGGATGGCGATGGATACCAATGTGTTAGAGTATTTACCCTATCACTCAGCAACTGTGCTCATGAATACATACCCAAAAGAAATGAGTGTTTATGTCCACCAAAATATATAGACAAAAATACTCCTAGTAGCTTTATAGCCAAAAATCAGAAAGAACCCAAAATGTCTCTTAAGAGTAGACAAGCTTTTTGAAATGTGAGATATTTATTCAATGGAATATTATACAACAATGAAAAAGAGGAACTACTGCTACCTGCGGTGACAGCCTTGAATCTCAGAGATCTTATGTTGACTGAAAGAAACCAGAACAAATGACAGCGTGCAAAACTAGTTTATGGTGATGGAGGTCAGAGAAATGGTCACCTTTGCGGGGGGCGAGGGGCAGTGTTGACTGAGAGGGGGCACAAAGACACCTTCTGGAATGCTGGAGAGATGCCACACCTCGATCTGGGCAGTAGGTACACTGGTAGAAATGAACCAAGCTGCACACTTAAGATCTGGGCATTCTACTATATATATGTACATGAAACTTCAATAAAAAGGCAAAATAAAAAATTGCTATGTTAGTTTCCACTTGATACATTTAAGAGAGTAGTGTAACTTTATTGTACAAGGTCAATATTCACATTATGGCAGAAATTATATCCTTTGTAACTACTTAAACTTACAATGAAACATTTCAGATGTCAAGTTAAAATGTGTGAGGTGAAAGAGACTTTTTTCCCCAAAAAGTTCATTTAGAGGGTAGGCAAGCAAAAAAGTTCTAAAACCACTGCTTTAGAGCCCACGTCAGGCACGGCTCCTGCAGGAAATCTGGCCTGCTTGGCCCACGGGCACCCCTCTGACCGGCCGTGGTGCTTACAGCTCGTCTCAGACGCCCTCAGGCTGCGTGTCACATCTGCCTTAGCTCCCCAGACGAAAGCTAAGCTCTGAGGGCGGATTCTCCTGGCACATGCAGGTCATCAGGAGATCAATATCCATACAGAAAATTTCTGTTTACCCTTAGAAGGGCTCCCAGCCCAGGATGTCAACTGTGGTGATAATGGGCGTCTCACCTGACACAAACACACACAGAAAAACACATCACACACACCCCACACACTCAAACACACATACCCCCCACACTACACACACTGACCCACCACATACTCATGCACACAGACCACACACCACACATACACACACAAAACGTGGATATTATCATCTATCACTAAGACGAAGAAACCAAAGCTCTGTGTAAACCAAGATCAGGAAGTTGTCCAAGGTCACATCCGTTCTGTGAACTGGACCACACCACACAGGGACACCGGTGACACGCCCTATTTGTTGAATTGGATTGAGACGCCATCACGCCCCCAAATGCCAGCCCTGCCATATCAACCCAGAGTTATAAAAATGCTTTCCAAATATTTTTCAAATTGCTTTTATTCCATCCACTACTAGGAACCATAACAGTCTTAATAATAATCGTGAGCACTTCCAGAGCACATTATTCGCTCCAGGCCCAGTGCCGAGTTCTTTAGATACTCATCTCACATAATCTGTACAGCGTCCCCTAAAAGACGGGCACTACCAGTGTTCCCCCACTTTTCCCCGTAGACGAGGGGGTGGAGGCCCAGAGGTAAGCAGCCTCTGGTCACGACAGCTGGCATGTGGCAATCAAGCCCGGAATCAAGCCCAGATGCCTCAGACAAGAGCAATGACCCTCCAGACACCTCACTCAGAGGTTGTGCTATTTTAAACTTTAATCCATCTGTACTCAACCTCTTGTACTCTTTTTGCAACAAGATAGTGGTCTAAAGAGATATTATTTATCAGAAATGCTGCAGCCACTGCCTTCCTCCATCCCAGGGCATAATCAGGAGCCAACGTTCTCTATTTTAGAGGAAAAGCTCCTAACTCACATCGTGACGACAGCAGATGATTTGGAAGGAACAGAGAAACCTCCCCCAGTTCACACAACCAGCTGGAGCCTCCAGGCTGGTCGTGCAGGGGCCCTCCAGCAGCTCGGGCGGCTCAGAGTCAAGTCTCTCTGGCAGGAAGCGGCCCTGGCAGGAGCGAGACTGCAGCCGCCGCTCTGGAACCCTGAGGGGATTGGATTACCCATCTCATTATTTCCAGCTCCCTTCCAAGTTGCTCCTCCTTGCAGCCGGCACAGATTTGGTTTTTCTCCTTGAAGATTTCAAAGGGAGAGAAAAAAAGAAAATAAAACAGAATTGCTCCCAAGGCACAGACTTCATTCAGCAGACAGTCCCCCCAGGGGGCGGTTCCAGCCACAGCACAGCACTGAGTGGCAGAAAAATTTAAAAGGAGATGGGGCAGGCAGGATGAGGCGTTTGGAAAGTCTGGAAAGGCTTTGATCTCAGAAGCTTAGAGCTGAAGATGACCTCCCTGATCGCCTAGTGCAGCCTCCTGGTTTTACGTAAAGAGGCATGAGGGCCCCAGAAGGGGCAGAACTCATTCTGCTGCCCGGGTCTCCTGAAGCACAGCTCTCCTTGTGTCACTCTCCTGATAAAGTTCTCCATGGCTCCCCATTGCTTACAGGATCAAGGTCAAACTCCTCTGACATTCAAAGCCCAAGAATCTACAGCTTGCCTATCCATCCCCCATAATACTCCTGCTTACTCTCCAAGCAACAGTCTCACTAAAGACCACTGTGCCTGCACCAAAGCCACCACCCGTGGCAATACCCAAGGCAAGCCCCATGCGGGAGAACAGTTTCCTCACACTCCCAGCCCGCTCACATCCACAAACTCACAAGCAGAGAGAGCGAGGAGATTCTTCAGATCCAAGGTAATTAGGAATTCTATTTTTTAAAAATTAATAGACTATTTTTAAAGCAAATTTAGGTTTACTACAGAAATACAGAGTTTCCATATACTTCTCTCCCTCCCCCTGCACAGCTTCCAGTTATTAACCTGTTGCATTGGTGTGGTACATTTATTACAATTGACGGACAATACTGATACATTGTTATTAACTACAGTCTGTAGATTACATCAGGGTTCACTCTTGCCACATGCACAATGTCATGTAGCCATCATTATAGTATGTTTCACTGCCCTAAAAATCCCCTGGCATCCTTCCCTCCTTCCTCTCCCCAGCTCCCGGCAACTACATATCTTTTTACTATCTCTATAGTTTTGCCTTTTCCAGAATGTCATAGAGTTGGAATCACACATTATGTGGGCTTTCTAAACTGGCTTCTTTTACTTAGCAAGATGCATCTAAGGTTCTCCCATGTCTTTTCATGGCTTGATAGCTCATGTCTTTTTTTATTGCTGAATAATATTCCATTGTCGGGAATAATACAGTTTATTTATTCATCTATTGAAGGACATGTTGGTTGCCTCCAATTTCTGGCATTTATGAATATTTTGTGCAAGCTTTTGTGTGAACATGAGTTTTCAACTCATTTGGATAAATATCTTTTTATTAACAGACTATGTTTAAGAGCAGTTTTTGGTTTACAGAAAAAAAGGAATTCTATTTTTAGATAGGGAATACAAGACTCTTTTAAACTAGTACAAAATTCACAAAGTAGAAAGGATTTAAAGAGAAAAGTCTCTCTCCTACCCCTGTCCACCCACCAGGTTCCTAGACCTGCTCTGGCAAGGAACCAAGTTACCAGGTTCATGTGCATCCTTCCAGAAATAACAACATATTTCAAATATATTATTTCCCCTGTTTTCATACTTATTATAGCATATCATTCAGTGTTCCGCACTTTGCCTTTTTCTTTAAGAATACGTTAGTATTTTGAGATTGCTAAACTACTGTCCCCTGAAACCAATTTGTATTCCCACCAGAAACTTATGAGAAGGACAAAGGGACTATTTAAAGAGCAGACATGCTGGAATTTGCTTCAAAATAACCTTGGGAGGGGGGATGGGAAGTGGTAAGGTTACAGGTAAAAACAAGATTGACCTTGAGCTGACTGTTGAAGTTCTGCTGTAGTGATGGATATGGGGAAGAGGCTCCTTATACTATTCTCTCTCCTTTTGTAAAGTTTGAAACTTTCCATAATAAAAAAGAGAAAAAAGAAAGGCAGACAAAGCCAGAAACTTGATACAAAGCCTGCGGCTCTGGTTAACAGGTTTGACCTGTTAGGAATGCCAATAACTGGTCCCCAGAGGCCTCTGCCCCCAGCCTGCAGATGGCTCTCCTGGGTTAGAGGGGGGGCCAGAGTAAGACCCTGAGAGCAATTTTAAATGTGGCTTCCCAGGCCCCACCCAATTCTGCTCCTTTCGACCCTGTCCTCAGAACGTGGTCAATTTTGTGACACCTCCTGGGATGGTGAGGCCCCACTTTACAAGAAAATCAAGATCACTGAGCGTTTGCCCCTCTGCCCCACAGAGGCAGCTGGGATACCCTCCGCAGGATCAAGTTTCAGGAGCTACCAGGGGAGGGAACTGTACGGCTCGGCTGACAGTGCCTCGTCACATCCAGGCACAATCTTGCCTGCTTGTCATCTCATCCTGGGAGGCTGGTACGACATCATTCCTATTTTACAGGATTTGCCCAGGGACACCCAGCGAGTGGCAGAGCCAGGGCTCAAATCCAAAGTAAGGGGCAGACAGGAATGCAGATGACTTGGTCTCCAGGTCACCGTGCTTGCCCTGGGGCCCAACCTCCTCCCCTTTCAGGAATCCTGTCCCGCTCCACCTCCTGGCTCTACCCCACACTCCATCTGTCATCGCTGCCATTCTCACTGGTCCCGGCTGTCATCTTATCCATCCCAGTGCATCCTGACCTTGACCTCAAGCCCTCCTGTGGTGGAGGAAAACATCAGCTTGGTAGCACAATGTAGCAGTTCTCTGGCTTTACCTGCCTCAGGGGGTCAAATCCTGGCCCTGCCACGTGTTCCATGGATGAACTTGGGCACGTTTCCTCATTTCCCTGGGACTCAGTTTCCTCTGTAAATGGGGATGATGATAATCCACCTCATATTGTTATTGTAAGGAAAATGCGAGAAAGCTCTCAGTACAGCGCTTCATCCGTATTAGCACTGCACTGACCAATACAGTGGCCTCTAGCCCGATGGGGCTATTTAAATCTGACTAAAATAACAAATTCACTCCTCACTGGCACTTGCCACATTTCAAATGCTCAAAAGCACGTGTGGCCAGTGGCTACCACATCGCACAGCACAGAGTATTTCCATCACTGCAGAAGCTTCTATTGGATAGCACTGTATCAGAGGCTTTATAAAAGTTAGCTAGGATTACCATTTATTATTATTGCTTTCTGTAGCCATTTTTCACCTCCTCAAATGGAAAATAAGGTCCTGAAAGGCAGGGATGACACCCACGTATTACTCAGAATTCGTGCACAGCCCCTCCAACAAGAGCAGTGTAATGGGGTCTCTGAGGCCCTCGGAACAGCATGATGGAGGCTCCCTCCCACTGCCGCCAGCGCAAGGCCCAGCATCCTGAAGGGGTCCACTGCCGTCCTGCTCCAGCCCTAGGAGAGGCAGTGCCGCAGAGCAGATAGACCCAGCAGAGCCTGCACTCCCGCTGCTGTCCCGACGTGGGATACTGTCTCTGCCAGATAGCATTGTGAGGTCTTGGGCAGTCAAGTCATTGTCTCAGAGCTGTTTTCTCATCTGTAAAACGCAGGCAACTATGCTTACCCTGCAGGGCTGCTGCAAGGATCAGACTAGGAACAACGCGTGCAATGTGCCAGGCACCCAGGAGACCCTCGGCAAACAGCCTCCACCGAGAGGAGGCAGGGCACAGCGGGAAGGGGCCCACTCACCGGCTGTGAAGACAGCCAGCCGAGGCTCCAAACCTGGTTTTCTCCACTCCGTAAAAATCGCTTCGGCTGTGAGTCTGTTTTCTCATTTGTAAAACGTGAGTTAATAATACATTCCTCGTGAGTTTGTCAAAAGAGAGGAGGTATGCATACAAAGCGCCTGGCATGGTGCCTGGTGCATGGCAGGTAAGCAAGAAATGGCAGGAACGAGCCAGCACTGCTGCTGGAGCCTGGGAGAGTGGGCATGGGGCTCCCCGGGCCCTGAGCGAGGCGGTGCCCAGGCCCACGGCGCGCCCTCGACCACAGCCCCGCAGGGAGAGCTGTGTTACTCCCCACCACCCTCCGGCCTCTCCGGGCTGGACTCCCTCCGCCCTCCCAGCAAGTTTCGGCCCACGTTTCATTCCTTCTCTGGGTCCCGCACAAAGGGCGCCAGCGGCCCGGCGCGGGCGCCGCATCCCCGCCCTTTCTCCCGGCCTCCATCCAGTACGTGAAGATGCGGCTTGTCCTTGGGGCCCCGCGGCCCCCGGAGGCGCCCGGCATCCACGCTGCGCGGTGGGTAGCAGCTGCCCGCGCCAACGCCGCTGCCGCGTGCCGTTCCCCTGGCAACCGCGGCCCGGTCCCCGCGCGCCCCGCCCTGCGCGCCCCGGGAGCCGCCTCCCCCGCGCCGGGGAGCGAGCCCCTGGGCGCGTCCTCTCTGCGGACGCGCGCCGGCTCCTGGCGCTTTGTATTGTCTCCTTCATTTGGCCGCGGAACCCACCAATGACGTCTGTCCGTCCTTTATTAACCTTGACCAAGCCCCTTCGCATCCTTCATCGAATCAGCGCCAGAATGGGACTATTTCTCAAATCTTATCACTGCCTCAGCCCTGATAAATGGGCCACTAGGTGATGCAGTGCCAAGAGCTGAGTATGCGATCAAACTTGCTGAGTTTAGAGCCTGGCCTTGAAGCTTGCTAGCTGTGTGACCTTCAGCAAGTCAGTTAACCTCTCTGGGTCTTGGCTCTCCCATCTGCAAAATGGAAGAAATATCAGCAGACAATTATGGCACTGAGACCTTCCCACAAATGGTCTGCTTGTTCAAGCAAGGCAGTGACTATTATGCTACAACCTCAGGAGGAGGTAGCTACTATTGTTATCCCATTTTGCAGAGGAGAAGACTGAGGCACAGAGAGATGAAATGATTTGCCTAATTTCGCTTCAACATTAAGGAGTCTTTTGGCTCCAAATCTTGTCCCACTTGCCAGAGATGTTCTGTGAGCGCTTACCATATGTACTCTACCGAGTCAGCCAAGTTTTTACACGGCATCTTCAGCCATCTCACAATTACTCAGAGTGGCAAAGGCCAGGCTTAGCACAGATAATCAAAGCACATCAACTCCTGAGGCTTCCTGGAAGCAAATTCTATCTGCTTCCAGCTTTCTGGGGGGTGGGGGAACACACATGCTGCCAAAGAGCTGGGTGAAATGAGTGGCATTTTCCCCTCTGCCTCTCAGCACCAGCCCTGCCCCCAGAAAAGAAGCACAGTATATGGGCTAGTGTATGGAAAAAATAAGTGATTTAATAATGGTGATGATGATGCTATCAACCAGGAAAATCTTCCTCTAAGGAAGAGGAAATGATTTGGCCCCAAACACACTAGGGAATTAGTATTGGATTTACATTCCTGATTGAAGAGAAGTGAGACAGGAGAGTCCCCCTTCCCACTGCGGTCTGAAAGCAGAGACCCAGCTCCGCAGCCCTGGAGCACCCCTACCTGGATTGCTAACCCAGTTCCCTGGAGCAGAAGTTGAGAGCAGAGTGGGTGGGAGAGAGGGTTTCACCACAGCATCTGTGCTGCGTCCAAATAATAGCCATTCCCTCCTGGGAAGAAGTCAGACAGAAGTGGCCTCCCCGCCTTCCAGATGTTAGCGAAATGCAAAGTACGGTCAGAATGAGGCCACTCCGCCTCCTCCCAGCAGCTCGGAGTTAAAGTGGGCCGTGATCAATTTCAGCCCGAGATTAATATTCCGGGCTTTGCTGCTCAATGGTCCTTGAAGGATCAGATGCGTTTAAATGGGAAGAGATCAGGACTCATTAATGCTGAATTTCCAGCTGCGTCCTCTGACTGAGGATGCTTCTCTTTATGTTTTCAATCCTACCCTGCTCCCAGCACTCAGAAGTCAGAGAACTGGGGGCCAGCCTGGACACATCTACATGCTTCCCAAACATCAGAGCCGTTATCACAATGTGTCCTCTCTAAAAACCATCCATCCTATACTTATTTAATATATATCTTTACATCTGACCTCGCTTTTTACATGGGATACTTTATAGTGCTGCCACAACTGGAAAAACCTGAATCACTCTCCATTAATGAAAGTAACTGCAAAAATAAATACAATGACCAGAAAATAATGTTATTAAATTCCACCTAGATTCTGTAGCCTGAGACCTGCTTTCTTTTTGACAACAGGAGTTCGGCGAGTATTAGAGGAAGGGTTGAAAACACACTTGCACCTAATGGTGATTTTTCTCCTTAAGAAGGGTGGAAGGAAGATTAAAAAGGAAATAACTATTTCTATGAGTCAATGCTATTTAGTTCTGTCTCTGTGAGCCACCTAAAAGTATCCTATATATACACTATCAGTGATGCTCATCCCTCACTTCAGGAAACAATAATTGGTCCAACTTCTTAATTCACAAAAGGGGAAACCGAGGAACAGAGAGCCTCACCCCAACGTGGTACCAGAACCTGGATCTCCCAGCTGCTTGGCCAGTGCTCAGTTCTTTTGACTACAGTTCTTTCCATAAAGTCCTTTCTGCTCTATTGTGACAAAAGGCAGCTAGTACAGTGCCAGATATTTTTAAGTGAATATTTTTAAATGAATAAATTAGGCAGTCAAATTAAACGATGTATGTGGTAGGCTAAATAATGACCCCCAAAAGACATTCAGCTCCTAACCCTGGAAGCTGTGAATCTTACCTTAAATGGCAGAAAAGGACCATGCAAATGTGATTCAGTGAAGGATCTTGAGATGAGATTATCCTAGATTATTTAGGGGGACCGTAAATGGAATCACGTGTCCTTATAGGAGCGAGAAAGAAGGAGATTGGCACAGACAGAAGAGGAGGAGGCGATGAGCCCACAGAGGCAGAGACTGGAGTGATGCGGCCACAAGCCAGGGAATGCTGGCAGCCAGCAGAAGCTGAAAGAGGCAAGGAACGGATTCTCCCCAGAGCCTCTGGAAGGAGCAAGTGGGGCCCTGCCAACATCTTAATTTTGGCCTGGTGAAACTGACTTCAGACTTCCAGCTTCTAGAAGTGTGAGAGAGTTAATGTGTTGTTTTACGTCACCAGGTTCATGGTAACTTGTTACGGCAGCCATAGGAAACTAATACAATGTACATTACACAAATTTGAAAGCTCTAAAAAATAATGCACTATGGTCTAAGCAGTGAATGATATAGAAAGTCAGATGACCAGAAGAGCAAGGGATTGTGGAGTGCTGGGGAGTCCGCTGAGGGCTCGTGAAGGAGCAGAGCTGAGGCTGGACTTCTAGGATCTGAACGAGCAGAGAGAAGGAGCAGGGCATTGTGTCACACACCCACAGCAGTTACTGACTGCCTACCACGTCTGTGTGAGAGGGCAAGAGAAGCTGAGATGGAAACGTGTATACAGGAGGATCCCTGCCCTCTGGAAACTCCCCATGTACTGGGAAGATAAAGCATGCCTTGGTGAAAAAATAATTAGCAGTATGAAATGCAGTAATTCCCCTCTGGGAGCAGAGGCATACAAAAAATGTATGTGCAGGCACATTTATCACAGCATTGGATATAAAAGTGGAAACTTGGTCAGAACATAACATAATCCAGCAACAGGGGATCAGTTAACTATCTTGGAACAACCATGCAATAAACTCCTATGCAGTTTAAAACTCATGTTGCATAATGGTAATAACCTTGGAAAATGTCCATGATATATATAGTGAAACGACAAAAGTGGGTTACAAAAATAGGATGTATGGTTTAGTCCTCCCAAAATGTAATTATAGCTATTTAGACACAGAGCAAAGACTGAAGAATATATATCCAAATACTAATCGTCATTATCTCTAGGTGGTAGGATTACAGATGGATTCATTTTTTCAGTAAATATTTACTGATCACCTACGTGCTAAGCCATGGCTTGGTAAACGTTTTCGTAAGGGGCTAGATAGTAAGTATGTTAGGCTTTGCAGGCCATACAATCTCTGTTGCAACTACTCAGTTCTACTTTGTAGCACAAAAGTAGCCATAGACAGCATGGCAATGAATGCACGTGGCTGTGTTTCAATAAAACTTTATTTACAAAAACAAGTGATGGGCCAAATTTGGCCTGGTGGCCATAGGTTGCCAACTCCTGTACTAACCACTGCGTTTTCCTATATTTTTCAAATCTTCTACATAATAAGCATTACACCTCTAATATGGGGAGGGGCAGTATATTTTTTTAAATACTCAATATCAGTTGGCCCTGGGAAGGCCATTGTTGGGTCTAGCAGGGTAGCATCTCTTTTAGGGTTGACAATCTCAAATATCCCCAGGGGTTCGGCAGGTAACAAAAGTGTAATTAGCGACCTGGTGTAGCACAATGTAGAGAGCATGGATCTGAATAAATATATTCCAATTCACTGTTTAATGTTCATGCTCTATCTGCTAAACAAAAACGACTATAAACCTCCAACTTAGGACTCCAGAAAACCTTTCCAGCAAATGTCACTTTAGCTAGTGCCAGCCCTGCTGGATTCAAACCCAGAGCAGGGCGGCCCCCGCTCTGCCACAGCTGTCCCCACCTTGACCCCATTAACTCATGATGAAATGACCGGCCGGGACAGGAGCTGCTAATCTTCCTTGAGAAGGTGCCTCCGGCCATGTGTGCATTCACCTGACACTAATAGGATGCAGGATGAATCTCCTTGACCTTCTGATGAGAATGCCATATGCAGGAAAATCCAAGGCCTCAGTGAAACCCAAAGATTTTATGCACATTGTAGCTACTGCTCATGAAGGCCTGCGATGGGACGGAAAGGCACCCCGTCAGGCTGAGTGATTTATGTTCCTGAAAGCCACGTGAGTTATTGCCCATTACCTCATCCTGGCAACTCTGCAAGTTCTTGCCAATTGATTTTTGGAAAGAAGAGAAGGAGAAACAAGAAGGGTCTGATTGTTTCTCGTGTGTGTGTGTGTGAGAATGTGTGTGTGTGTGTTTTCTTCTCTTTTTAACCTTTGTAAACTCTGCAAAGGTTTTCATAGGGAATCTATCCATTCCACAACAGGGCCAGAGTTATATTTTCAAGGAGGTCAGTGCGTGGGCCCTGGGTATTTGAAGGAGCTTCATTTCTGCTGCACGTCAACGAAGTCCTTACAATCGCCGCTATCAGTTCTTGCCGTCAATCAATGACCTTCAAGAGAAACCCTTCAGGAGACCCTCCATGCCTTTGAGGATGGACGAAGTGCAGCAAGACACAGAAAAGGAATCTAGAGAAGTACCGTCTCAAATGCCGAGCCCAGCAAACTTTTAGGAAAAGCCTCAGAGAAAAATACAAAATCACTATAGCGGCCTAATGGCTTAACAATGGGTTACAAGCCTGAGCACAGAAAATGGTGGCGTACGTACGTGCTGTGGCGTGGTAAGGCTATTTCATACACAAACATGGACTTGGAAAAATAAGTTCTGGGTTAGTTCCACTCGGCCTCAAGACATTAACCTCATCCAGAAACTGGGATTAATGATACCTACCTACGAATTGTGGTAAAACCAAATTAGGAAACACATACATACACGAAAGAGTTCTGTAAACAGTAAAAAGTTATACAAACGGGCATGATTCTTCTTCATGGTGTGATTATAACTCCTTGATAAGAATCCATTACCTGCAAATTAGTGTAAAATGTTGGTTGTGTGTCCACTGACTGTCACAGGGACACAAGATCGACCAAAGAGGACAAGGGGGCCGATCCCTTACGGATGGACGGGCTCCCAGTGCTGTGGCGGATTTCAAAGGGACGGGCTGAAAGCCAGTCATTCACACTCGGGCTCAAGCGAGCACTTACTTATACCCCAATATAAATCTATCTGTCCTTTTAACGCAATATGGAACCCTCTGCCAAGCTCATATTTCATTTCTTGGGTCCTGTTACCGAAGAGGAAAAATACCTCACATTTATTAGCTTGCCGCTTGGCAGCAGTGTAGTGGGTTCCTTCTGCTCCCTGCTCGGGCATAATTCTTTGTGAGATGTTGGGCAAAGAGTTTCACTGCTCTAGGGCAGTCGGTCAATGGATTGCTTTCGTGGTCCTACTATGAACCAAGCTCTGGGCCTCAAATCCCACAAGAAGTGAGGTCATTGGATTAAGAGCTTATTGGATGTCAACCAAGTGGGCAGTTTCTTAGTCCAACACACCTCTGTGCCCTGTTGGGGCATAAATCAGGTTATAGGGTCAATAGTCCCATGGGAATCACCTCCCAGCCAGGGTGCCCACCACCTGCGCTGATGGCACGGCGCTGAGCTCCATCCCCAACCCTTCCCTTCCTCTTCCCCTGGCCTCTAGCAATTTCTCCCTAGTGCTGAGGGGAGTTGCCTGGCACAGCCTGCTCTGGCAAGAACACAACAATAACACATTCTAACTTCCGAAGCACTGCCTGTTCCCTTCTCTTCAACTCGCTTGCACTCTCCCTCCTGAATGAGGGTGGCTGCCGTGGGTCGGCGATGGGGAAAATGAATGGATAGAATGCCATCTAATTTTGCATTCCGGTTCCCAGAACCAAGCCTTTTGGCTCCTGAATGTACTATGTGGTAGGAAACAAAATGTCAACAAGGAATATAGCAGAGACACAAATGCCAGGGACGCCAATTCCTTTGCCGTGTCTGTCTTTGAGAGGTTGAGTACTGGGCAGAACCATGGTCCTTACACAGCTCTGAGTCCACCGCCCACGATAGGAAACGGACCTAATGGATCCACAAGCACCTGATGGGGAGGGTGGCGGGCTGACCCGAGTCCTACTTTCAGAAATTCTAGCGACCTCAGTGATCATCAAAGCCAGCATTTCCTCCCAGGGGTTCCACAGACCCCTGTGCCCCTCATTCCCACCCTGAAACTCACTCTGCCTCCCACCCCGGAATATTCCCTAAGTGAGGAAATGGCACTCTGTTCCCCTACTTGCTCGACCTAGAAATTGGCCATCACCTTACCTCTCCCTTACCCTCACGCCTCCATCCCATCCACCACCAAGTCCTATCCATCCTACCACCCCAACATTTCTAAACTCATCTACTTCGCTCCATCTCCACCACCACCACCCTCTGACCTGGACAACCACAACAGCCTCCTAAACCAGCGCCCACATCACTTTTGCCCCCTTCTAATATTTTCAAATCATTTCTTCTTTGGAAAGTAAAATTCTAATTCATGCCACCACCAGCAAGTCCTTATCCTCCCCACTCTCCACCGTCATGTGGCCTTAAAAGACTCTGCATGGTGTGGTCTCTCTAACCCTCCCCAGCCTCCTCTGGTTCCATCTGCCCCTTGCTCACTATCTTCCAGCCCCTCTGGCCTTCTCTCTGCTGCTTAAACATACCAAGTGCTTTCCTATCTCAGGGCCTTTGCACTTACTATTCTTCTGCCTGAAATGCCTCTCTCTTCTTCCCTCGGCTTCACCCTCCTATCCTAACTTAATTTATCTTCAGGTCTCTGGTTTGGAGAAATTGAATAACTACCTCACGGTGTTGCTGGGAGCTTTAAATGAGATTATGCATGCAAAGCGCTTGGCACACTGCCTGAGAATTCAATAAATGTTACATAGGCATTATAAATGTTTAAATCTGAAAATTCATTTGTACTCACGCCCATGTATTCTTTCTTTCTTTCTTCTCTAAGTTAATAGTTTTATCCTCACCTCCAGCAAGTCTTTTCAGAACGCTCAGAAGGGAGATAAAAACTCTCTTGTTTCTACCTTGAGCTGGAAATTTCACAGATGCTTTTCTTTCTCTCCTTCTTCTATGAACTTTATATTTTACTCAAATACTCTAAATCCGGTCTCCTCCTAAGATGCAGAGGACCCGATTCATATCTAACTTCCTATTGCTATATCCAATTCTTCGTTTACACATTCACTGAAGATTTATTAGCATCTGCCAGGCTCTGCATGAGGATCAGAGGATGCAACTACGGGGATGACACAGGACCTAGAAGAATTCAACAGAGACCGACGTATACAAAAAATCACAACGTTACAATGAGCTAGAAGGGAGGGATGCACAAAAGTGCTTGTGGGCGTACTCAGAAGGAAGCAGTGAAGATGGCACGAGCCACAGTGATGGGAGAGGCTGCACGCAGTGACTGAGCCTGGCCCTGAAGGGTGGCTAGGAGTTCACCGGGGTCAGGGAGAGCAGAAAAGGCTGCTGGGGCTTCCTCCACACTTTGGCGTGGAGCCGGGATGAGTGAGCGGGCAAAGGCCCCGAGGTCTGGAACGCACAGCCTCTTCGGGGCCTGGCAGAGGGTTCGAGGAGGCTGGCGGTTCAGAAGTTTAGCAGGATGCAGGAGACGCTCAGGCCGAAAGGGCTCCTTGGAGCCAGATGGTGACCGGCCTTGAAGGCCACACTCAGGGGCTTGGACTATACGCCACCGTCAATGTTATAGAAGAAACTGGTGGCCGCACGGGGACAGGGGAATTGTCAGTAGAGGAGGCAGGAGATCAGGGGGCTGGTTAGGAGGCCACTGTGATATCTCAGTCAGGAAAGGGAGACTCAGCTGAGAGATTTATTCAACTCCTTCCATAGAGCAGGAATTTCTCGTGTTGACTGACAAATCCTGGCTTACAGACTTCTACAGGAGGTCCGCGGATGCAGTGCCACAAGGCCTAGCTTCTGGTAGTAGAGGTCACAGGTAGCCTTTCCTTTCCAGCGTGCAGCTCAGAGTCCTGCTCCACCTGTGGCTGGAGGTGACAAAGGCAGTGACGTGCTTCTGCTGCTGCTACAACGCACGGAGTTCCTAGCTCCAACTGAGATCGGAGGGGTGGGGCAGGCAACCCCAGCCTCTGTTTGCATAACTGATTTCATAAACCTATGAAGAGGAAGGCAGTCAGGGAGAAGGGGGAGCTTCTAAAGAAAATGTGTGTTGCATTTATCTCTCACCTGGTGAACTCCAATTCACACTTCAAGACCCAAAGGGAGACACCATGAGATTTTGTGACAAAGCTTGACAGAGTTGGAGGGAAAGGCTTCTTCCACAGTGTTCTTGGCTTAGAATACTTTGGCTCTGGGGCAACACAGACCAGCGGGAACACAGTGGCACCTGAGTGGACGCAGCTCGGAGAGCACCAGGACCAAGTCCTGGAACAGAAGTTGTGACCCCACAAGGGCAGCCCCAGAAGGGGCAGCAGGGCCATGCTTTGCTCCTGGGTGCCTGGCAGGAAGCAGATGTCAACTGCAGCACAAGGAGACTTGTTCACGGCACAGGTGAGAGACTTTCTGGAAGTCGGACGCTGCCAGGCCCCTGCCTAAGTTCCCCCTTCCACAGAGGACGTGAGCCTGGGGTCCCAGCAGCCACCAGAGAAGTGGGGTGAAGGATCCAGAGGCTCGAGGGTTGATGGGTCTCCAGTCAGATTCAAAACCCGTCTGCGCGAGGCAGTTTCACAGCTGATCTCATTTAATGCTGACCACAAACCTGGAGGAGCTTGTGGATGAGGAAACTGAGGCTCAGTTGATGAGCTCCCCGAAGCCACTCGGCTGGCATGCGCTGCAGCCAGAACCCGAGCCCAGGACTGTGTGAGCCCAGTAAGGCTCGTCCCCCGGAACTTCAGCCATCTCGGCTCATCGCTCTCCACTGTGCCAGAGTCCCCGATTTGGGGCAAGAATCATTAGCCAGATGAACCCTTCTCAGGAAGAT
Organism: Equus quagga; assembly: GCF_021613505.1. NCBI lineage: Eukaryota > Metazoa > Chordata > Mammalia > Perissodactyla > Equidae > Equus > Equus quagga. The sequence goes on along the minus strand of NC_060267.1, from coordinate 106,415,637 downwards.
TCCAGGCCGAATGATTCATGAGAGAGGGAAGAGAAAAATAACAACGTGCTGTCAGCGAGAGGCGTCCGGGCGCTTCCTTTTGCTCTGCGGGAATTGGATGCGCGCAAAGCCAGGTGTTTCCACACAGCCAGCCAGAGTGCCGGCCTCGGGAGAGACGGGGAGCCTTGGAAAGGAATGCAGCCTGTGCTGGAGCCACAAAAACAGCCGACAGGGTGCAAGCCAGAGTCCACACGGCCTCAGATGGGCGCCCAGACCCTGTGAATTTATTACCCTTCTCTGGCCTCTCCCTCCCACCCTGCAAGGTCCATCTTTCAAAACCCCCCTTTCCGAGTCGGGAATGAAAGGCCTCAAGCCCCGCCTCCCTGTCTTCCCCCTTGTGACCACCGCCAGAGCCAGCCACGGGCTGTTGCTTTGATGGGTATTTTCCTCCCAAGCCAGTGGGAGAAATGCCCACTGTTCCAGTTTAGCTCAAGTGCCCAAGTGAGCCTCCCATGAGCATTTCAGAGACGTTCTCATCACCAAGGGCCGTAAACTCAGGGGACGGAGGAGGAGATGCCAGCTTCTCCTCCAGAAACAGGACTTTCATCCGAGGGGATGACCTGGACAAAGAAAACGCTCAGGACACGGCACCAACACCGGCATCTCCCTGCCCTGGGCAGACGGCAGACCGAGGACATGGGCGCAGGCCCCAGCAATTCCGCAGCAGAGCTTCAGGTGCTCGTGAAGAAAAAGAACGCCTAGTAGGTGTTGCTTGTCACTGTCTCGGGCTGTGGAAACATCTTTACAGAACAATTTGCTCCCAACCATCTCATCCCCTGGGGAGACAGGAACAGCCACCGGGTCAAGCCAGGCTTGTCAAATAGCTACTTTGGCAAAGGTGGTCCCGGGTCTAATAATGCCTTACAACCACATAATGCTGGATGCTTTTCAAAACCCACTTAGATCCATTATTTATTAGATTCCACACGGCCTCCAGTTCACCATGGAGCACCTGAGGTGTGGGAAGCCCAGGAAGTGGGGCCAGCAGGCAGGTTCCTGGTCCCGCCCGCCCCCCTCTCCCCACTGCCTCACACCCCAAGGCCTGTTGGAAGAGTGCCTATGGAAGAGCAATCCTGCTCCTCATCACAGCAGTCTGCGGCTCATAATCCTTCCCACACTCTGAGTGTGGGTGGGAGAAAGGATGACTGAATTCCTCGGAATTATGTGAGATGGGCAGTGTAGATGTCATTCCCATTTCCCAGGTGAAGAAACTGAAGCTTGTGAACCCATCCGGCATGGATGACTCCCCAAGGCCCCAGTTAGTTGTGAACTATGACCCAGGATTTTTGATGCCCAGTGTGGCAGGTTAACTGCATTAATGGCTCCAAACTTCTTCCATCCCGCCTTGTACCCACTGTCTTTGCCAGGTGACTTTACAGTTGCTCTCTCACTAAAGAGATGAAATGTGTTTCGCCACCCCTTGAATCTAGGCTGGCCTATGACTTGCTTTGGCCAAGAGAATGTGGTGTGCCAGTTCCCGCCTGGGCCCCAGAGGCCCTGAGTGTTTTCACTCGCTCTTACACCCCTACTATCACCGGGAGCACATGCTTGGGCTGGCCCGTGGGAGGCTAAGACACATGGAGTGGAGATGCGTTGCCCTAGTCACCCTAGCCAAAAACAGCCAACTTCAGACATGTGAGTGAGCCCAGCCAAGATCAACAGAGCTGCCTAGCTGACCTCCAGATAACTCCAGACATGTGAGCAATAAATACTCGTTACTAAATGCCACCGAGGCTGTGTGGTTGTTTGTCACGCACAATTCTATGACAGCAGCTAGCAGATACACAGCACCTGTTTTCATTCATTCACCCACGTACCCATCCACCTATGCCTCCATCCATTCATTCAGTATATCTGTTGAGTGCCTGCTATGTGTCCAGCACTGTGCTAGGCACGGGGAATACGGGGTGAGCACGGCAGACCCTGCCCTGCCTTCATGGAGCAGCAGACCAGGGAGGAGGACTGACAAGCAACTACAATTCAGTGAGATGAACGCTGGGGCAGGGATACGGCAAGGACCGGGTACTGTGCGGGCACAGGGCAGGTGAACACGACAGATGAGGGTGAGCTGGGAGCCGTCAGGAGGGCTTCCTGGAAGCAATGACATCTAAGCAGCAATCTGAAGAGAAGCCTATGGGGCAAAGGAGGGGTCTTGGGGATAATGTTCCCAGCTGAAGGCACAGCCTGGCAAAGGCCCGATGAGGTATGTATCTGGCTGGCTGGAGCACAGAAGTAAGAAGGTGGGAAAGGAAAAGGGAGTCCAGAGGGGCCAGCACCAGAGGGACCCAAGCATCATCCCAGGTACTTTTTCCATATTTATTTTCAAGGCCAAGTGCAACCCAGAAGAGGAAATGGGAGCCTCTTCTATGCACAGATGGTAAAACAAAGACGAAGGCCACAGAACATTTCCAGTGCCTCCTCAGACGGGCAGGGCCTGGACGGCCTCCTGCGGGCAGCAGGAGACACTCTTGCATTTCGACTGTAAGGGATGGGGGCTACCTGCCGAGAGCTGCAGGTTCTTTGCTGTTTCTCACACAGGAAATGAAAACTTCCCACTGGAATCGATGGCGCTGTTCTAAAGCAGCCAGTCAGAGGGAAACAAAAGCATGCTTCACCTCCACAGGGCAAAAAGGGAGAAAGAAAATCCCAGGGGAGGCTGTATGTTGTGGCACTCATTCATTCATTCATTCATTTGTTCAGCCAACAAGTACTCCCTAACTGGCCACATTCTGCAAGTACCAGACCCTGTGCCATGGAGGACTGAAGGATGACGGGACCTCGATCCTGTCCTCCAAGACCTCCAGTCTAGAAGGAAGTGGGGCAACTCCAGACCTTCTTACAGGCAGATCCTAGAGGTGGCAATCTGTTGGAAGCAGACACTGGGGAAATTGTCTCGAAGGTGGTTGAGAATAGTGAGACCCTATTTTTACTTAGATTGTGTATTTACCTGGGGTGGCTTGGGGAGGGGAGGCTCAGCCACTGAGTAGGGGGGATAAAATGTGTGTGGAATGGCCTGCAATCCAGTTAACAAGTGGTAAGGGGTGGCTGCGAGATTCAGACAGAGTCTGAGGAGTTTGGAGAGGGCAAAATGGGCCTTATCTGGCTGAATCAGGCAAGCTTCTAGAAAGAAAGATGAGTCAAGGACTGAGGAGAATGGGGGAAAGAGCTATACGGAGAAGGAAACCACCCAAAGGCATGGAGTAGGGAGGCCTGGAAGCTACAGCACGGAAAAAGTGGAAGGTCAGCCTGAAAGGCAAGTTGGAGGCAGATCAAGGAAGCTCTGAGAGGCCAAGAGAAGGAGGTTGAACTTTATCCAGGAGATAATATTAAGTCAATGTGACATCAGGGGTGCATTTCAGGAATATTAATCTGGCCAACTGATGAGATGGGTTGGAAAAGAGAGACTGAAGCCAAGAGGAGCAATTAGAAGATTCTGCCAGAACCAGTCGGAGAAGAAGAGACAGATGTGAGAAACAGACTCCAAATGACTTGACAGCTGGCTGGATGGAGAGAGCAGAGCCGAGGGTCATCCCAGGGTTTCCGTCCGCGAGGATGACTGTGAAATCCACAGTAATAGGAAAGACAGAGGGGCTGCAGGTTTGAGGGGGCCGCTGTGAGACATGGTGGGGTTGCATTGTCTGAGGGGTGCCAGCTAGGAGCTCGAGGGAAAGCAAAGGTCAGGAAAGAGGCTGCCATTCTCGAAAGACAGGTCAGGCCTGGAAATGAGGAGGAGGAAGCAATGGGGGGCCAGCTGGAAGGAGACTATGGGAGCTGCAAGGAAGAGAGGAAATAAGGACAGAGCCAGGTTCTGAGAGGAGCTCCCCACACCTCCCCACATCATCGCATGCTCTAGATCCCCAACCTCTGCCGTGACCGGCTCTCAGGATTTCTTCACCATCAGTCTCCTCCGAATAGAATGTGCTCTCTTTGAGGGCAAGGACTGTGGTCTGTTGGATTCAGTGCAGTGTCCCTGATCCCTCGAACACGGCCTGGCACAGCAGAGGTGCTCAGTAAATCCCTGTTAAATGTCCCATAGACATGTTTTATAGTGCCTGGCCTGGCCTCAACCCCTGGAGAGGGGACGTGCAACATGATCCAGGCCCCCGCCTCCAGTGACTGGACCGGGAGATTCGAGCTGGAGGAGGAGAGAGATGTTTGCTCACAGGCTGCTCGGAGCGAGCCAGTCTCTCTCTCTCTCTCTCTCAAACATCTGAACTAAGACACAAGGGTTGAGGTCAGTTGTGATGGGCATTGGAGCCTTAAAGCCATGCAGGTGCTGTGCTGGTGGCCATCTTGGGCCGTGTGCAAAGTGAGCAGGTGAAGGAAGCCAGCGTTCAGAGACAGGCAGGAGAATGGAGCAGAGAGAAGCAGAGACAAAATCCACACGACCCCTGAGAGATGAGCAGAGTGGCCTTCATTCCAGACCTCCTAGTTCCATCCCTGGCAGGACTGGGTTAACGTTGCTCTCAGTCCCTGGGCGTTGCGGTAGGCACCATGAGGATCTACCAGATTCCCCTTCAGGAGGGAAGGCCTCACTCCCCCAGCTGCTGGGAGAATGCTGGACGACTTCCCTGGGCTGTCAGCCCTCTATACGGAGGTGGCAGAAAACTGCCTCGCCCCAGGTCACGCTGCCTTCCAGCAGCGGCCCACATCCACGACTGACCAGTCTGGGCCCCTTGCTCCGACTTGGGACAACTCTGAAGGGCCTCTCCGAGTTCTAGCACGTCCCATGGAGTCAGCTGAGGCCTTCACAGAGACTGCATTGGAGCTCAGCTGCTCCCTCTGCCCAATCCGGCTGCCTTGGCCTCACTTCTGTGGGCCCGGATCCCGGTCGAATTCCCCAATAAATGCCCTGCCTGCTAATCTCCATCTCAGCACCTGTTTCCCAGGGAACCCCACCCCTGACAACCCTAACATCGCCTGCGATATCCTTACAATAAACTCTTTGTACATCGGCCAGCATGAGTAAGTCTTGATTAGACTGACAGTACCAGTTTTTAAAATCCATTTCAATCCTTCTTTTGTATTCCCAAGAGCACTTACCACAGTGTTTTGCAAATAATAGCAGTAATAATAATAGGAAATATTTATTGAGCAAATACTATGTGCCAGGTATTGCTCTAAACATTTTACAAGGATCTTATAATCATCACAGCATCCCTATGAGGCAGACGTTATTATCCCCATTTTACAGATTTAAAAAGAAACAAAACTGAGGCACACTTTCCCAGAGTCACACAATGAAGCAGGGGTAAAGTCAAAAGGAAAACCCAGTCTGCCAGACGTAGAACCTGTGTCCTTAACCACATTCAACCCTGCCTCCCGCATCAAGGACACCCAGTTACAACGTCAAACAAAGAGTCGACAATCGTGAGTTGGACAGGGGCCTATCAATTACCCAGGCCGATCATTTTATTTTACTGAGGCCGAAAGGGCTGATTTTTTTTTTAAGCACAAGGTCATACAATCCAGTTGCAATACATGAGCGTTTAACATATACAAAATCAAAGCATACGTGTGGCAAAAAGAGGGTGATGAAAAGATCATTTACACAATATAATTTTCTCCATAGTAAATTATCTTGTGATATGTACTCTATTCACAGCACATTACTATACACCTTATGCATATACACATATTACTGTATAGTGCTGTATACGCTAAACCATGTACATTATATTTTAAGGGGAATTTCAGGGACTGACATGGCCTGAGATGCTGATTTTGGAAATGAAAGCCCTGGAAGACAGAGCCGCCTCTGAAGGCGCTGATGGTGAGGGCAGGACTAGACCCTGAGTCTCCTGACTCACGACCCAGCTTCCCTCCACCACTCCCACTCACGTCCCCTCCGTTTGTTTATCTGGTTTTATTTCAAAGAAACCAAGCTGGTTCAGAGCCTTGCGACACTGCCATTTAGCAAAACTCAGAGCCAGAGACTCAAGCTGTTGAGAAATCCACGTGAATTACCACACTGCAGCCATGCTTTCGTGATCACTGTTTCTAATTAAAAGACTGGCTGACACGTGACGCAGCTCCTTGGGAAGCATCCCGTCACAGTACACATTCTCCCAGATGTCCCTGGATTTCTCCTTCTTGCCTTTTTCGTTGGCATTCTCACCCTCATCACCAATAGTGTTCATTTAGTCACCACCGCTGTCCCTGGGGGATGATGTAAGACACTAAACAATGTGACTCAAAATAGACCAGCTTCCAGATGTGAAGGAGGACACAAGGATACAGGACAATATTGAAACATTTCTGGCCTCAACCAACCTCGCCTCTTCCTCCCAAACCCCACCCCCATCAATTTCATTACTTGCAGAGCCACTCCAGGTGCGCTCCTACCCCTGCGTCTCCAGCACCCTTCCCACTCCTCTCCACTTGTTTAAATTTCATCCGTCCTTCAATGCCCAGGGCGAGTACCACCTCCTCTGAGAAGACCTCACTGCTCGTGTGACCGAGAACAGAGAGCCAAAGGGACATTTAAGCATTCCCTGAACGCAAGGTCACCAGGTGCAGGCTGAATTGCTGGCTGAAGTTTTCTTTAATCTACGAAGTGTTGAAGAGCTTGGCGTGCTAAAAACTTCTGAATTTGTTGCAAACCCTCAAAAGTCAGGAGATTTCACATAAGAGTTCTAACTTTGCGGCTTGTCTTGAAAAACCAGAGATCTGGAAACACGGGGCTTACTTCCTACACGGCAACAATCAGATGAAAGGGAATAGAAACGGCCTCTTCTGAGGTTTTTTTTTTTTTTGCACAAAAGTTTTGGTTTTGCTGGTTTTTTTTTTTAACAATCAATGGTTATGTAAATTTGCAACCAACATATTTCACCAATTTCTAGACTCAGGTCTTTTTTGCGTGCCATTTTTTAATCTCCATATTCACTTTTCTTCTGGATAAAGTTCATCCTTGAGTATTTCTTTCAGCAAGTGTCCGTATGCACTAAAGTTTTTTCTTTTGCATATTTGAAGGTGACTTTACATATTCCTCACTCGAGTGCTCATTTAGCTGAGCGTAGACTTCTAGGCTGACAGATACACTTCCTCAGCATTTTCCGGATACTTCTTCATTGTCTGTTGGCAGCTCCGGGCGCTGACGCGAAGTTTGTTGTCAGGCTAGCTGTTGTTCCTTTGTAGGTAATTTATCCTTTCTCTGTCAAGCTTTTAAGAGTTTGTCTGTATTCTTGAGGTTCTGAAGTTGCGCTACAATATATCTAGATGTGAATTTATTTTTATTTGTCACTCATGGTGTTTTTCAATCCTAGAACTCAGGTCTTTCTTCAGTTATGGGAAAAATGCGCATCCACTACTTTATCAAACACTGCTTCTCATTCTTTCCTTCTATTCTCTTCTTCTGGAACTCTCGTTGACACATATGAGAGCCTTTTGATCTATTCTCTGAGTTTCTTAACTGTTCTTTCATATTTTTAATTTCTCCCTCGGAGTTGGTCCTGGTGAACTCCTCAGTGCTGACTTCTAATTCACTAATTCTCTCTCAGTTGTGTCCTGTATAGAGGCTATCCCATCTACTGAGGTTTTATTAAGAAATTCAAAACTATACTCTGTGTTTCCTGATTTCTACTTGGTTCTTTTTATATCTTGTATTCTTGTTTTGTTTCTGCTTACTTTTTATTTCACTATTTCATATTCTTTTTTATAAATTCCATTCCTTTCTTCAGCCCTTTGAGGATGCTCATCACACATATTTGGACGACATTATTAGCTTTTGCTCTTATTTCTTGTAGTCTGAAGTGAATTCATCTCCCTATTGTTGATTGTGGCTATATTGCTGGCTAGATTCCTTTCTTTCTTCTTCTGCCTTAGCAATAGTTTTCCTCCCAAGTGTTTTGGAATTTAGAATTGTAGGCTCATCTTGAGTGGGACACTTGCTTTGTGTTTGTCGCATTCTCTCTTTTTCTCTCTCTCTCTCTGGCGTTTGCAGTTAGCTTTTCCTGGCCCACCAGTGTCCCTGGTGCAGAATTAGATCCCAGCGGCATCTCAGGGCTTAAATCCCGTGGTGATAGAGGGGACATTGCAGGCTGACCGCCGAGTGCTGGCTGACTTGCCCAAGAGTGTCTGCAAGGACTGTTGGTACATTGCTTTGTATCTGCCATAGCCTTAGGCAGCAATCAAGAGAAGCTTTCTCCCAATCTTCTTCCCCAGGCGAGTGGGAACCACACTTCAGCCCCAGATTTCAAGCAATAAGCCTGGCTCTGGAACCCTGCCTCTCATGGGACACTTTGAGATCCATTTCCCTCCCTGTAATGTCTTCGAGGGGAAGTTGCCATTTGGTCTTATCACTAAAGCATTGAGGCTCCAGCATAGAGTGGGGAAGAACTTCACTGGCCAGGTGAGCAAGATCTATTAACATATTTCCCAAGGGGCTTTGACTAGTTCCAAAGGGAGGTCAGCAGGGAAAAGCCTGGGCATGTATTTCAACAGAGAGGATGCAGCCAGGCACGGCATGGCCTAGCACCTCAAAGGGGCATCCCCTTACCCTTCATTCCCAACTAAAAATATGTATTAAGACCCTACTCTGCACCACCGAAGCACCCTAGTTTTCTTTAATATTCCAAGCATGGATTCATGGACTTATCTGAAGCTTTCAAGATGTTTATATTTCCAGGGGGCATATTTTTCTTGAGGGTAATAAATAACACACGTGCTACTGGTAAACTGACATTTACTGAATGTTCACTACGCACTAGCTACTATCTAGGCACTTTACACACATTAGCAACTTTCAATCTCAGAAAAACCCTGTGAGGCAGAGGCTGTGGTTATCCTTATCTTCGGGAAGGGACAACAGACCCACAAATAGCAATGGTAGAGTCCGTCCGCAGAGCTCCCATTCTTGGCCGTTACATGGTCGGCCTTCCCTGAATTACACTCGGGGACACCAGGAATTAAAGTAAGGGAACCCCAAGAGGAAAATGAAATCCAGGCCAAAGGGCTGAGGACAACTTATACGTCTATAACCCACAGGTATGTAGACAGCAAACAGTTAAAACACAAACTACTACAGGCAGACGGGACGACTTCCTGTTACACAGGAAGTAATCCTAGAGGAGTATTTTTAGGCTCGAAGGAAGATACCTCAAGGAGAAACTCAGACTCAGAAGTTGCTCTTGTACCAGTCAGTGAATAACAGCTGTTGGTATTTTCACCTATTCCTTTCTGGTCTCTATGAAAGTCCAACTAAAATAACTCTTTCAGGTATTATCAAGAAGTACTGAGCCTGGCTGGACCCGCCAGGGTTGTGCAGGAACAAAGCCCCTTTCTAGCAAGGGCGAAACCACGTGGCCCACCCAGGGATTCTGTCTGGCTCTCTCGTGTGCTCAAACCTAGGAGGGTTCTGTATGATGCTCCCCAGAAGATGCTGGTCCTTTACACAGAGTTGGGAGTGGGGAGGGATTCTAGTCAAACTGGAGGGTTTTATTATCCAAGTTCATCTTCAGTTTTTCTTCCATGAGCCACAGAAAGGCAGTATATCATGTATGTAGCTTCCCTGTGAAGGTGACTGGAACATTCAGGTGCCCGTGTAAAGAGGGGTCCACTGACAACATTAAGACCATCCAGCCCTCTCTGGGTAGAGTTTACTTCACAGTAATATTCCCTTAGGTTCACACGCACTTTGTTGTTCAAACAATTGTACTCACACATCTGACTGAATTGACTCTCCTCACAACCCCGGGAGGTGGGTATTAATTATCCCCACGTCTCAGATGAGGAATTAGCCCATATCACCTGCCTAAGGTCCCTCAAGAAGGAAATGGCAAAGCTGGGGCTCAAGTCACAAGCTTAAACCTTCTCTGTAGAGAAATTTAAGAAACTATTCTATCTCTTCACACAGCAGGAAAGTACAGAATTGCAGACGGGCTTCCATGGCCGCCGTGTTCCCTGGGTCTCATTTGCAGGGTAGGTCTGGGTTTCTCCTAAGGAAGTCAACACTAAAACCCCTGCGAGCAGGTTCACCCTCACTACATAAACCACAATTCAGGCATATGAACCTGGAAACCCCCTCCTGTTCCCAAGCTCCCTGACAGAGCCCCTTGGCAGCCCAAATTCACTCGTCCCTTCCTGTTCACTTTCCTGAGAGTGAGCCCTTCTGACACCCGTTCAGGCCCAAACGAAGTCAAAGGGCACCAAAGGGCAAAACGTGTCTGCCCCAAATTCTAGCTCACGTTCGGTGCTCTGGTCCTGGGGCTGTAACTCTCTGCCTGCCCACCTAGATTCTGGGTGCTGACACCTGCCTGCCCCAAGATTCCCCCTGGCAGACCCCTCCTGACTTCTCGTATCTTCTTGTCCTTGAGCTCTCAGTGCGTCTCTTGATGCTCGTCAATCTTTGTAGACCACTGCTGAAGCATCCTTGGCCATGAACCTCTGCTAACTCTCCCACCTAATCCTGCCTTGGGGGCCAGATGCTTCATAACTTTCGCCTCCCTTGGCCGGTTCGCCTGGCCTCCCCACTGACCTCCTTCTTGTCTCTGCCACCCATGCCATGGTCGGACACCATCACGGTATCCATCTGTTCTTCATTCACTTAACAAACAATCAACAAGCACAGCAAGACCCCCTGCTATGCACTGTGGTGGGATATAAAGGCAACCAAAACACAACACTTGGCCCTACCGTGTAAGAGTTAATTACAAGTAACCCGGGTCTTAAACAACTTCACGTCTATATTCTTGTCTTGCAAACAGACAATATGCTCCTGAGGGTAAAGGCCACATCTCACATTGTCCCATTTTTCCTCCCACCACCCCCACTACAAGTGCTCCACACCAGCCTTCCCCCAACGCTTTGCCAAGCAAGAGAGGCCAGCACCACGATCCTGCCTGTTTTTAAAAATTATGACTTACACTGCTTTCCTCTAATTGCCTGTCTGCAAAATGAGCAGATGGAAAGCAGCAGGTGGGAAGACAGGCCTCCTGGCTAGAGAGGGAGAAAAGGGGTCTGCACACAAGCCCTACCTGAGAAGACAGGTGCACGCTCGCCTCTCCCATCACCCTCCGCCTGCTGCACGTTGCCTTCCACAGTTCGGTCGGCTCATGTCTCTCTCCCCTTGAATACCTTCAGGAATTCTCCACGTCATTGTCAGCTTAGCAAAGCATTCAAGGTGCTGTCAGATCAGCTGGTGGCTGAGAACGTGGGCCCGGGAGCCAGGCTGCCTGGGTTCAATTCCCAGCTTTACCACTGGCTACTTGTGTGACCTTGGGCAACACACTAAACTGCCCAGAGTAAGGCCTGCCTTATGGGGTTATGGTATGGATGAAAGAGTTTGTAGAGGATAACCACAAGTTCTTTGACCTCCTCTCTTCAAAAGGGGCCTATGAGCATCCTTCACCTCCCCGTAAGTGTAGGATGTCCTCAGTGACTAGTTGCTAATGAACAGAACGTGGGAGAAGAGATAGTGTACGACTTCCAAGACTAGGTCATACAAGGCATTGTGGTTTCCTCCTTCCTCTTCCCCTTGGATCACTCACCCTGGAAGCTGGCTGCCATGTTGGGAGGACACTCAGGCAGCCCTACGGAGAGGTCCGTGTGGCAAGGCACTGAGCCTCCTGCCAACAGCCCTGCGCGTCGGGTACCTTCAAAGTGGCTCCTCTAGCCCCAGGTAAGTCCTCGGATGACTGCAGCCGTGGGATCTCGCCTGCAAACTCGTGAGGGATCCTGAGCCAGAGCCACCCAGCGAAGCTGCTCCTGACTCCTGACCCACAGAAACTGTGTGAGATCACAAACGGTGGCTGTTTTAAACTGCTGTGATTGGGGATGGTCTGTTTCACAGCAATAACTGACTACTACTTATGTGAAGAACTCATATATGTAAAGAGTTCATAAAGAGACTTAGAACGGTGCCCGGCACTTAGAAAACGCTCAGTATTATTATCATTTTGTGTTACAACCGCGCTAGGCTCCGTACTATTCTCCAAGCTTATCAGCTATTCTAAATTTTAGAGAAAAATAACTTGAGCATCAAAATAAATAACGATTGTTACAGATTATAACCCACTGAATAAAACAGAAATTCATGAGTCTGTGTTGATATAAATCAATGAATGAATGAATAAACGAACAAATAAATAAAGGAGAGGCGACGGCTCTACTTTGTGGTAGAATTCCAAACAATAAATGTAGAAGCGATGACGGAATTATAAAATCATCATTTGGCAAAATATGATGCTAAACCTACAGGGTGAAAGTTTGACGAGGAATAGAATATTTACATAGTCTCAAAGTAGTTCTCACAAAATGCTTATTAAATACTAATTAACGAATACAAAACACTTGTTAATTAACTTTGCAATGGAGAAACCTGGCAGATCCCATCTTAATCTACTGATAAATGTCAATATCACTGGTAAAGGGCCAATCGACATCATGTGCCTCTTGAGACGATGCACTGAGAAGAACTCCCATGGGCCAGAGCCTGTCTCGTTCATCTCTTCACCCCCAGCAGTGCCTCGTGTGGCAGCAGCTCCTGTTTCCTGGTGCAGACGCTGCACCAAGATGCACAGGACACACATCGTCCCATGTGATCTTCATAACGACCCTAGGCTCTGAGAAGCGAAAAAACTTGCCCAAGGTCACCAGTGAGGGCCAGAGGTGAGATACAAACCCTCTCTGTCCATCTCCACGTTGGACTGGCTCCCTTGGGCATTCAATCCTTGTTGATTCCAGTCCTTTCTGCAGCTCCAGGACGTTTCTGGGAAACACAGGGCAGTTGCTCCCAGGACAGAGCTGCATTCTCCTTCCTTCCTTTGATAAATGTCAGAACCAGCAATGGGAGGGATAACAAGTGCTGCATGTACAATCTAAAGGCTGTGGTTTCAGCTCTGCCCCTTGTGCACAGGCACCTTCCTCACACCTGCTGGGTCTCCATCTCCCTTGACTTGGGATCAGGGCAGTGATTTCCAAACTTCTTTCAGCAGCTGGATTTTTTTCAAGCAAACTTTTCACAAAACCTCAATATATCATAGCAGAGTCACTCGCAATAGCCAAGAGGTGGAAATAACCCAAGTATCTATGGACAGATGAATGGATAAAGAAAATGTGGCCTATCCATGCAACGGAATATTATTCAGCCTTAAAAAGTTAGGAAGTTCTGACACATGCCACAACATGGATGAAGCTTGAAAACACTGTACTCAGTGAAAAAAGCCAGACACAAAAGGACAAATACTGAATGATTTCACTTCTGTGAGGTCCCTAGAGTTGTCAAATTCATAGAGGTAGCAAGTAGAATGGTGGCTGCCAGGGGCTGGGGGAGGGGGAATAGGGAGCTGTTGCTTAACGGGTACAGAGCTTCTGTTGGGGAAGATGAAAAAGCTCTAGAGATGGATGGTAGTGAGGGCTGCACAACAACGTGAATGTGCTTAATGCCGCTGAGCTGCACCCTTGAAAACGCTTACAGTGGCAAATTTTATGGAATGTATATTTTGCCACCATTAAATAAATAAAGAAGTACCTCAGTATATGCAATAGATGAAGGAAAAATAGGAATGGGGTATTAAGAGGCCCCTTCCCCCTCGTGCCGAGGTGACGCAAAGCATCCCTACCCCTGAGGAACACCTGCACTACTTCAATCCTAACATCTGGGGCTCTGGGAGCAGCGTCTGCCGGGCGGCTTGCTGCCTACAGTTTCCAATCTTGAGCAGTCCCTGCTCCTCTGTCGCACCGGCAGGCCACTGTGATGAAGCCCATGGGATAAAGGACAGTGAGGACAACCCTCCCAACGTGGGACAAGGGCTCCAGGACGATCTGGCAGTAGGAGCACACGGAGGGAAGCTGGCTTTGGGAGAAGCACCGAGGGTGGGCAGGGCTAGGAAGCATGTGCTCTACCACCTAGCAACATAGGCAGACTCGTTATTCCACTGCTTCCTACGCAAACCCTGGGCAAGTCAATTAACCTCTCTCAGCCTCAGTTTCCTCTTCTGTAAAAAAAGAACGATAATAGCAGTACCCACCATAGAGTGTGTTGAGGATTAATTGAGATAAAAGTGCCTGGCACAGTAAATGACTGAAAAAGGGCGATACTATATGCTGGAGGCGGTGACTTTAGTGGTCAAAGGTTGGGCTTTGGAGGGGGCCCAAATTTCCATCCCAGCTCTGCCACTTATTAGCTGTGTGATTTCGAGAAAGTGATTTACCTCGTCTGTGCTTCACTTTCCTCATCTATAAAAAGAGGGTGATCGTCATACCCACTTCTTAGGTTACTAGGAAGATTAAATGGGCTGAAAGAGGTAAGGTTGTTAGAACACTGCCTGGTACACAGCAAGCGTTCAATAAACGTGCACCGTTACTATTAGCACCATCTGCCCCAGGCCTGTCTGACCAGGCTTCCGAAGGCAGCAACCCTGGCCGAGACTGAGGGGGACGGAGCCCGCACAACGAGGCTGGCCCGTCTGAGCCAAACCCAGATTAGATGCAGCCAAACCAAACACAGGCCACGGGGGCCTGCTCCCACAGCCTAGAGCCCCCACTCCCGCGAGAGAGAACAATTCCAGCCGCTGCTCCAGGCCGAGGCGCAGGGCCCGGGGCCTCCTTGAGGGCGGGTCAGCTGGGGAAGCAGCTGAGAAGGAACTAAGATTGTTCTCCAATCTTCCCTCAAAAACAAGCAGAGGGCGTGGGCCGCTCTGCGGGCTGACATTTGCTGTTTGTGGTCTTGACCAGAGGTATTCTGAAAATGCGCTGCCCCTGGCCTTCACCTGTGGCTCACCACTGAAGTCAGCGGGCTCAGTTTAGCCGCTCTGCTGCTCGGGCCCAGCTAGAAGGCTGCTGCCTTCAGAGCAAAGAGGGCAGGGGCGGCGGGGGGCGGGGGGACACAGGAAAACGGAGGCAGACTCCAGCAAAGGGCTTCTGGACGCTGCAGGGATCCTGGCCATCGGCCTCCAGCACGCCCCGGCCCGGGGCAGGCTGTGGAACTGGGGCTTGTGCACAAGCAGAGCTGGGGTGAGTCAAAGACCCCGGGATCCCACCAGTGGGAAACACTCATAGGAAACTCTGACCCTCTCAGTGGAAACCCTTGTCATTGTCACCATGGGGTATACTCAGCCCAACTCTTTGCCAGTGAGGAAGTTGGGGCCCACTGTTTCCACTTAATGCGCACCCACTGGGCCAGGACTGTGTGACGCACCTTAGATGGGCATCTCCTTTAATTCCCGGCAGCGATTATTATTTCTATGTTATTCTAAGTCACGTAGCTGGTAAACAGCTAAGCAGGATGTGAAACCAGGCCGATCTTTTTCAGAACGTTATGCCTTTACACATCATAATCCCCCTATATATTGGGGAAGGGAATTGCTCAAGATAGTCCAGCAAGTACTATTAGTGCTGAGCTTGGACCCCAAATCCCCTGACACCCAGGCCAGTTTATACACGCTCACACACACGGAGTTATTCTGAAAAAGATCTCTAGTGGAGACAACTGCTAAGCCTCTCCTGCCACTAACTGAACACTATCATCTTTCTTGCCACACGACATGGGCATTTGGGGTGGATGTCACAGCCGCTCCGTACCCCAGATCATCTACATTATTATCATCAGTATCCACAATAGTCATACTGTACGTTGCTGTTAGCTGACCCTCCCTCTGATCCCCACAGAAACCCTCCTTTTACAGACAAGAAAACAGGTAAAGTCCCAGGCTTGGTAAATAACCCAGATGGAGGTTCTCTGTGGCTACAAATCCGGTGTCCAGGCCAGCCTCATTCGCTGACACGTTGTGGGCCCCGGGGGCCTGGCCTCCTGGTGAACGGTGTCCCACCATGCCATCAGGTTTTGAGCCAGCCCAGTGGTTCCCCTTGAGGAATTCAGAGGCAAGCTGGGGTCAGCTAGGGAGGAAGGCCAGGCCTGTGGACCCAGAGAAGTCCCCAGGACCTGGATCACCTGCCAGTCACCAGTGCCACATTCAGAGGGTGAAATGACCCCAGCAGAGGTGCATCCTCCCATGGTTTTCTCCTGCCAGGAAAGGAGGGTCGTGCCATTTAGGAGGGGCCGTGCTGGGATGAGGTGCCCATGATGACAGCCAGCTAGTCAGACAGGCATGGAGCCCCTCCTAGGGAAGGCCTCGGCACACAGCTCCACACCCCAGTTCCAGATGGAAGCCTGAATGTCATGAGCCCCTTCGTTGTCCTTCCATCTGCTCCTCAGCTCCCACCTCCATCGTCTCTGGGAGCCACAAACCCTCCCCACAGCGTCCCTCTGTCCTTCCTGTTCTCTCAGCCTTTCTGATCCTTCTCCTATATCTTCTGTCTCTTTTGCTGCAAAGACACGCCTCATGGGCTCAGCCCTTTTCAGGGTCCTGATCATGTCACTCCTCTTGCTTAAAACTCATCTGTGGCTTCTCCTGGTTCTTAGGATAAAGGCCAAAATCCTTAACAG
This sequence comes from Equus quagga, assembly GCF_021613505.1. Classification (NCBI taxonomy): domain Eukaryota; kingdom Metazoa; phylum Chordata; class Mammalia; order Perissodactyla; family Equidae; genus Equus; species Equus quagga. The sequence continues at coordinate 106,399,214 of NC_060267.1, read as the reverse complement.
ACCTTCAGGCCTCGCATGTGCTTGCCCTGTACCTTTCCAATGCCCCTCCTCCCTGTCCCCCCCATCCTGCTTCAGCCACACGGGTCATTTTTCATCTCTCCATCTCCAGGGCCTTTGCATGTGCTATTACCCAGTTAATACCTACTGAGCTTTCAAATCATCACTCTTTCCCCCAACCCTCAGTCAGGGTCACATCCCTTTGTTAAACGCTCTCACAGATCCAAATTCTGCTCCTTCAAAGCCTTAAGTCGGGTTGTAACTATTTATCCCACGCATGTGACAACCTGATTAATGAGGAAGAAAACCCTATTAGGAGAAAACTCCAGAGAATCGGCATTGTATCTGTTTTCACTTATCACTATATCCCCATCCCAAAATACTCGTTGAATAAACAACGAATGAACGAATGAAGGCATCGTGTCTGTCTCCTTCACCTTTATAACCCCAGTACCTAGCACACAAGAGGTGCTCAATAAATATCTGTTGAATAAATTACTCCCCATCCTTAAAGCCATCTGTGCCAGATGCTAGATGGTCCCACAAATTTTGTTCCCCGCTTTGTCCACAGGGATAGAGTCTTACTGGGCTCACAGCTGCCCCAGGGAGAAACTCCCCAGCCTCCCTCGCAACTAAGCATGATCATGTAACTAAGTGCTTTCCAACGGAACGTGAGCGGACACCATGGGACCCAGCATCAGCACGTAGGTGAATGCGACATCCTAGAAAACAGCAGAGCCGTAATATGAAAGGATCCCAGGTCCCCAAACGACCTCAGGGAGCAGAGCCTCCCTGACAGCTGGAGCCAGTGGGACTGTTACATGAGAGAGAAAGCAACGTCCACCATATTTCAGCATAGCATCTTTGGGTGTCTCTACCCTAACTAACACTTCGTCATTTATAGATCTCCAAGCCACGCCTATAAGAGCGGCTGTGTCGTTGGCTGCTAGGACGTAGCCTTCCTCGTGACTGGGATGGACTCTTGCCATTGTCTAGGGCCATTTCAACATCAATGCTGAAGACCAATTATCCCCCTGACTTCATTTCCTTGTCCTCACTGATCTAACCATCTTCTGCCCCGCCCGACCCTGATCTCGTCAGTTCCTGGGAAGCGCGCTACGTCTGAAACCCTGAACTGGAAAATCCCTCTTTCTAGTTGCAACTTCTCATTCCTTTACTCCTGCTACTACCTGACACCCCACCGCCCCTGTTCGCCAGCCTCCTGGAGACCTCTAGTCCTGGGGTTCTCCAGCCTTTTTGTGGACCAGCAGCCTCGAGAGATCTGACGCACTTGCACCATCAGCAGCAGCTCACCTATGGCAGCAATCCCCACAGGCAGGAGAAAGGGGGCATCCATCCTCCAGGGGCTGCGTGTGGTCCTCCACTGGGATCTTCTCAGATCCACCCTGCCCTCCCTCACTGCGGCCCTCGCCTGGGCTGCCATCCTCTCCCACAATTCAAACCACAAGAGGCCCTTACTCATGTTGCTGGTTTTCTCCGTTGCCTCTTCACTCCCCCTCTCAGTCTCCATTGCTAGTTGCCTTCTGGATTTAACCATCTGACACTTGGTGTTCCCAAGGCGTCATTTCTCCTGCTCCTCCCTGCTCACATCTATGTCCTCCTTTAGCCATCTTGCCCATGCCGCACGTCCCTCTGCCTCACACATGTGCTGACAACGCCCGCATCCGTGGCCCATTCCCTGACCTTGCTCCTAAGTTCCAGGGGCTGAATTGCCTACTGCCTCTAGGATGGCCTCCAGGATGGCCGCCAGACGGTCCTCACCCTGGACACATCCAAACAAAACTTAGCCTCCTCTGCTGTTCCCCTAACTGCGAGCTTTCCCCTGTGTTCCACGTCTCGAGTAATGGCTCTCAACACGTATCTGTGCAATGAATGGAGGTGTGAATAGCTCTGCAGCAGGGGTTTGATTTGGACGGGCGTGGGAAGGGTGTGCTGGATGGAGGGAACGGCAGAGTGAGGGTGTGGAGGTGGGTGTGAGCATGAAGCGGCTGGCAGACAGCGAAGAGACCAGCCTAGAAGGACACGTTGAGACCTGCATTCCTTTGCCAAGTCCCTGCTTTGGGCCGACTCCATCCTTGGGAGGTGCTAATTTTAAGGAACATCCCCAGGCATCCAGCTTGCAACGTAAGGAAGGAGGAGAAGTCAGTTCTCAAACTCGACTCGACAGCATCTGCTGAAGACCTCCAACTCCCCCACTTCAGTCTGGAAAAAGCAAAAGCCATTTCCTCCACTTCTAAACAAAAGCCCCAGCCTAAAAGTCTTCCAGTCCTCTGCAGGCCCTGCTGTTTTCTTCCCACCCTACGCCTCTCTCAACCTCACTTCCAAGCGCACCCAGCAGATGCAGCTGAGAGCAAAATACTCCCAGGGAATGGCAAGAGAAACCGCCCCACGTCAAATAATGGTGGTTACAGAATCTGCACAGCCGTCTCCAATCACAAAGGGCTTTTTTCCATAAACATCAGCTCCTTGACTCCCCACCACAATCCTCGCCCCCTTCCGCTGGGGAGTAAACAGAAGCCCAGGGAGGTTAAGGGACCTGTCCAAGGATGCATCTAGCAAGTGGCAAGCCTCTGTGACAACAGGAGATGTGACAAAGACAGAAGTCAGGACCACCATGCACAGCTTGACTTCTTAGCACAAAAGCCCATCAGATAGACTTCTGCCCCCAGGCCTCTCCAGTTTCCTGCTTTGATCTGGACAAACCCAGACATTTCTGTGGACATTTCACCCTAAAGCTAATGTTTGTCTGTGACAGAGGCCCAACCATCAGCTCTGCCGTCACCAGGTACTGCAGGCAGCAGCAACGCCGGCCATTCAGGACTCGGCTGAGGCCCTGCTGGAGGATCCAGGGCTCACGCACCGTGACTCCAAACAGGACCCAGCATGGCAAGCATGAGCAGAACGTGCAGTTCTTGAATTCTGGTCTCCAAACCAAGCCTTCGTTTCAGGTCACCTGTGGCTTTTTAACACCTGCTTAGTACCTTTCAAAGGTCCAGAGGTGGCCGAATAAATTTACTTAGAATAAAGGACACTTGGGTGACACTTAGAGCTCCAAAGGCAGACTTTTTTCTGTGTTTTCAGCCATTTCTTCGTACCTGCTAGGAGGCAAGTCAACTTAATTGTGCTTCTTAAGCCAAGCAACCTGCTAAGTGATGACCTGTTCCCACAGATATAAGCTAAAAGAGAAGGAAGAAAAAGGAAAAGCCTATTGGTTTACAATCTCCCTGTCGTCGATGTTTGGGCCCCTACTCTGTGCCCCGCACTGGCAATACCAATACGCATATTTATATTCCCAGTATGTAGCAGCAGTTAAGAGCTTGAACACTGGAGCCAGACCCGTGGTACCTGTGTGCCCCTTCCTCCCAAAATTCACAGCTCTGCACCAATGTGAGAGCAAGATTTCAGCCTCTACTGGCCCTTCCCCCAGATGCCCTTGTGCAGTGCACAGCCAGCACAACTGCACGCGGCAGCACTGACTTCAATCCTGACTCTGCCACCTACTTTGTAACCTCAGGCAAGTTTCTGAGGCTCTCTATGCATCTATATCTTCAGCTAGGAAATGAGGATAGTAGTCATATCTATCTTATAATGTTGTGCAGGATGAAATGAGATAATGCACTGAAAGTGCTTAGCACAGAGCCCGCCTGCAAGAAAGCACTTTTTCAGTACTATTATGATCACTGTGTATAAGACATAGTTCCTGCCCTCATGGAGTTTACAGTCTAGTGGAAGAGGCAGACTGTGGAAACATTACATCTATTTATGCCTGGGGTTGGGGGTCGGATGGCAGGATTTGAGTCAGGAGCTGCTCTTGAAGGATGAGTAGGAGTTCACCCAGCAGAGACTGAGAGGTTAGGATCAGGAGGGAAAACACCCAGGGCTTTGAGAATAGTGTGACAAAGTAAATGAGGCGTTCCCTGGCATTGAAAGTCCTCAGAAGGCGAAAAAGTTCCCGCACTATTAACTACTAATTATGAATTTTTGCTGAGCTCGGGTGCATGGTAACCGAGCGAGTAACTCCCTCTGGGTCCCAAACTTGGGAATCTGAACACTTGACCTTGAAATGCCAAGTAGCTGTACTTTGGGTCATTTAGGCCAAAGCTTTTTGAAGCAGACACGGGCTCGAATTAACTGATACCACTTTTGCCAGGCTGGTATTTTCCAGGGTCACACTGGGCCCTGGGAGGGAGCTGCTGGAGCATCACTGAATCGGGGTTCCCGCTGGGACTCAGTGGGCAAGCCCAGCAGCAGTCCAGTGGTCTCTGAAGGGGAGGACGGGGCAGCAGAAAAAGCCCTGGAGGTCAGGACACCTGGGGTCCAGTCCCTCCTCTTAGGAAGGCACCATCCCCCTTCCTGAGCCTGTTTGCTCACCAGCAGGATGAAGGGGCTAGAGTTTCTTCAAACAGAGGGACAGCACATAACTGCTTAGAGCCTGGACTTTAAGTCAGCGGACGTGTGTCGGGCGTTTGTTAAGAGGATAAAATAAGGATTTAATACACGTACAGCACCTCACACAGTGACAGACCCGCAGGAAGCGCTCAGAAAGGACAGAGGTTTTATCACTGCCATTGAAACAGTGCTGGTGGGTGGGGTGTATCAAAGAATGTTCCAGAAAGAACAACCCCTCAGTCCCACAGCCCTCAAGTCCACAAGCCGACGGTCTTCTGACACTTGGAGAGTTTCAAGCCTGCAGAAGCCCCGTGCCAGGGCAGTGCGACGAACTCCATCAACTTCAGACTCAGGAATATTATCTTTCTGTTTGGCTTGAATGGGTTTTCCAGACTTTTTACATGGAAAACACTCACATGACAACCTCAGAGCAGTGGTGGCAGGGAGGGGGTGGGGGGGATGGAGTGGAAAGAAACTCTCTGGTGATGGAAACCAGAGAGTTTTCTAAAGAGGCCAAAAACTGCAGAAGAACTTGAGTCACACGCTGACACAACAAAGACACGCAAAGGGAGCAGAGTGGGCCTTCTCCTCAGGGGGCCACCAAGCGTTCCTTATGGCTCCTCATGGGGAGAAGGCTTTATGGCATTTTCCCCAAAGACTCAGGGACAGTCACGATTATTATTACTGTGAATAACACTGAGGTACTGAGGTCAACCATTATAAAGTGCTTCCACCACATCCCTTCCTCTCACCTCTGCCCAGCAAGGTGGACACGCTCCTCCAGCCGTTCGCAGATGTGGGCCCACAGGTTCAGCGAGGTCGAGAGACTTGCTCAAGTCTGCAGAGGCTTGAACTCAGGCCTCAGACTCCTGCTGGGCAAGGAGCACTTTCAAAGTCCTGAGAAGTCCTAGAAAGTAGCCTAGGATGGCACACTGTCCTCACGCTCCAGCTTGCCAGGGTCAGGGCCATGAACGAGACTTGGTTCTGGTCAGTCCCTCTGTGGGATGACAGCTCAGCATCTTGCAAGTGCCCAACCCATCCCTGGGCAGCCAGCTCCTGCCTGTGGTGTCCTGCTGTCAATGACCCCGTCAGGGCCCACTCTCACAACAGGACATCGCTCTAGCAGGGGCCCAAGAGCCCAGGAGGCCCGCTGTGTCCACCATGGTGCCCTATGAGAACCTGGAAAGGTCCCAGCAGGCTGGTGTCCCCTCTCCCCCGCTCCTGGAAAAGGATCTAAAGAATGCGTTATTCCTCAGGCCACCAGTTGAGGGTGGAGGTCTCCCTCGAACCACACCATCTGCTCCAAGGTCAGGGGCAGCTATGAGGGCGTGGAAAGAACATGAGGCTGAAGTCAGAAGCCGCCGTTTCCATCCCAGCTCTGTCGCTCCGACAACCGTGGCAGGTCCACGAGCCTCAGCGCTCTCCTCCCCAACGTGGGAATGCTCCCGCGCCAGCCTCACAGGGTCGCCCACAGCCAAAGGGGATACGCAGTAAGAAAGCCTTCTGTAAACTGGGAAGCCCTATAAAAGCGTAGGTGGGATTATCGGTCTTCTTGTCCCTTGCCCAGCTCTCCACAGTTGGAAGGATACCAAAAAGTTCCTTGTTAGAATCTTATTACAATTCTCATTAGGGACTTATTGAAATTTTTCACTATTATTATTATTAATAATAAAATCTTTGCCTGAATGCCTCAAAATAGGCCCTGAGTGCTCAAACTAAATATGATGTGGGGAAACTTGATAGCTGAGGCACGCTGGCCCCCAGCAGAGGCGAGAAGTTCCGAAAGCACTCACACGCCCTTTCCACTCCCTGGCCGTGACAGAGCGTCACAAACGGGTGGCTCCAGCAGCAGGAAGATCTGGCCTCTGTTCTGGAGGCTGCAAGTCTGAGAGCGGGATGGCAGCAGGGTTCGCTCCTTCTGGGCCCGTGAGGGAGAAGCCGCGCCATGCGTCTCGCAGAGCTCCCGGTGCTCGGCTGGCAGTCCTTGGTTTATGCTCGCATCACCCTGACCTCTGCCCTCACCATCACATGACATCCTCCCAGCGTGCGTCTGGGTCCAAATCTCCCCTTTTGATCAGGACACCAGTCCTATTGGACTGGGGCGCACCTGAATGCCCTGACCTTAATGTGATTATCTGCAAAGACCCTGCCTCCAAATAAGGCCACATGCGCAGCTCTTGGGGTGTCAGCACTTTGCCATCTTTTGGAGGGACACCATTCAACCCATAACAAACACCCTCCCCCACCTCTCTAGGGCACTCAGAGCCCGGATCCCCACTCACGTCTGCCTCCCCACGTGTCTGCCTCACTCTGTTTTCAGTCAAGCTCCGGGCCAGTGGAGTGCTCATCCCACACCTTCAGGATTAACCTGTTTCTGCCCCCAGGAGCTAGTCGCCTCCTGGGCACTTGGTTTCCACCATCACAGGTTTAAAATGAACATGCGCACAGATCCTCCTTCACAGTAGTTGAGAGAGCTGGGCTGGGGGTGAGGAGCACAGGCTAGGACGGTTAGCCAAAGACAGCACGTGCTCTGGAATGAGGCCACCGTGGAGGGGCCACTTCAGGGGCCATGTCTAGTGCAACAGATTAGATTCAAGGTGGCATTAGACTGGAGGGGTCACCGCAGGCAGGGAGGCCAGAGAGAGAAGTAAACAGAGAAAGAAGTCATGTGAGAGGAAGCTGGGAAGCTACCAAGGCCAACAGGAGAGGTGGGGACATGGCTCACAGCCACCAACCCGGAGCACTGTGCACCGTGGCCCGGCCGAGTCAGCTGAGCTGGCGCAGTGAGGCAGGACATCTGCGGACCGGGGCAAACGCTGCTGGGGAGGTTTGCCCACATCTGGCCCAGCCCTGAGCATGATGCTTCCCACACTCCCTGCCTAGGAGGCAACAGAGCAGGAGAGCTTCTGCCGGCTGAAGCAGCAGTGCACACCGATATGTGCAAAGGGCGGCACGTCATGGACGAAGGCACAGAGCAAGAGCTTCCGTGTAGAGTCAAGCATCCTCGTGTTTGCTCCTGTCCGGCTCCAGCATGCCCCAGATGGCCGGGGGCTCCTGGAGTAGGGGGTCTCGGGGCGGTGCCACGAAACAGCTGACCTCCTTCAGGGGAGAGTCTGTTTGAGAGCCGCTGACACCTACCAAGATGTGCAAGCATAGCCCCCAAACGACACCATAGTTCCTGCACTCAAGCAGCTCACGGGCCAGCGGAGAAATGACTGAACAAAGGGGCAGTTTGAATGGACTGGAGTAAGTGCCAGGGTGGAGACAGACATGGGGGAGAAGCAATAAACTGGGCCTGGGGGTTGGCAGGATGCTCCCTTGAGGAGGGCACGACAAAGTGACAATAAAAGGACCTAACTTCCTTCAACTCCTCCAACTAGCCAACTCTGTCGCACTTCAGCAGCTTCACACATGCTGTTCCTTCTGCCTGCACCCTCTTCACCCATCCCCTTCCCACCTCCTCCTCCTTCAGGCCACTTCCTGAGACCTCTTCATCCCCGGGCCGCCCACCTCCACGCCCGCCATGGGACTCCCACAACGCTGCTCTTTACCATCATGGGACGTATTGCACGCTCATGTTACGCATTTATTGGCTTGTTTGCTTTTTGACGTCGCTCTGAGAGGCTATAAGCTCTGCGAGCATAGGGATGAGCCCATTCCCCACCAGGGCCCCAGCACCCAGCACAGCACCTGTACATGGTGATGCTCAAAAAGGGCCTATCAGCACACAGGGCAGGGTCACATCCACAGCAGCAAAAAGATGGAGACGACCCAAGTGTCCGTCGCCGGAAGAATGGGTAAACAAAACGTGGTCTATGCATACAATGGAATGCTATTCAGCCTTAAAAAGGAAGGACATTCTGACACGTGCTACAACAAGGATGAACCTGGAAAACATGCTAAATGAAATAAGCCCATGACAAAAGGATAAATACTGTATGATTCTGTAGATGGATGGTGGTGATGGTTGCACAACAATGTGAATGTACTTGACGCCACTGAACCGTACACTGAAAATGGTTTAGATGGTGAATTCATGTTATGTATATTTTACCACAATTAAAATAACAATTAAAAAAGAAAAGCTTTTATTAAGTGAGGAAGTGAGGATGGAAGGGAGGAGGGAAGGAAGGAGAGAGGGAGGGAGGGGGGAGAGGAAGAGGCAAGGAGGGAGGGAGGAAGAAGGAGGGAGCAAGGGAGGAAGCCGGGTGAAAGTAGGAAAAAGAGAAAAGAATGCTGCTGGCAGAGGGAACAGAATGAGAGCAGGGGGAAAAACAACCAGCCCCATTTGGTAAGCTCTTCCATCGGGGCAGACGCCACGCTGAATCTTCATGTCGATCATTTCATTTAACACACCAGCAAAGACCCAGAAGCAAGAGGTCACGTGAGGCTTCAAGACCCGTGAAAGAATGCCAGCCTCGCCTGACCTGCTCACACACGTGAGACCGAAGTCGGGGGCTGAGAGGGCCATAATCCTGTGCTTCTCCTCCAAAGGGACTCCTTGGGGTCCTGACAGGTCTTTAACAATATGTGACACTTGTACTGCTCTTCCCTGTATTTCATCTTATTTGATCTCCCAACCACCTTGGGAGGAGGAATCTTTACTCCCGTTTGACAGATGAGGAACTTGAGGTCCGTGAAATGAAAAGCCGACACTTGTCACCAGAAAGGCGTCCTTCCATGGGCTGGGGGACAGCATGCGGGGGCAGTGGGTGATGGCCAGCTGTGCATGCGGGCACTGCCTAGGCGTGGTCTGCGGCAGGGCCCAGGGGAGCACAGAGAGCCAGCACCTCATCCCCACACCCCTCCCTGAGCTGCGGGGCAGGTGGGCAGGAATTCCCTGGGATGCTTTGGGACACACGGCTGCTCACTGCTGTCAGCCAAACATCTGGGCTTGCCCATCGTCCAGATGTTCTGGCGTCATCTGGGCATGAGCTTAAGTCCCAAATCAAAAATAATTTGGTTAATTAAAAAAAAAAAGGAAGCGATCGCTGACATTCAGAACTCATGCAGCACACCGGTCTGTGCCTCTAACGCAGCACTACACAGTCCATCCTGTACTTTTGATTACGGTTTCCTATGCACCACTGTCTCCCCCACTAGACAATGGACGTCCTGGGAAAAGACACAGTATTTTATTTGCTTCTGTATCCCCAATCCCTAGCACAGGTCTTGGAGCACAAAAGGCCCTCAGTAACATTTACAGAATGAATGGCCATTTTGCTAAGAACTAATTTGTAGCCGTGACTCAGGGCAGTACTCCACCAAGGGGAGACGTGGCTGAATGTTGCGAGGAAGACCCCGGGATGGGTGGGCTCTAGGTGGAGTAGTCCAGGAGCAGGACTCTGCTCTGCTCCTGGGACAAACTGGGCACTGGGCACCCCTGGGCAACAAGGATGTGGCTTTGTGCCCACACTCCTAGCACCACACCTGGCACAGGGAGTGCTCCGGAAATATTTGTGGAATTGAGTCTGTGCCAGGCCTACATTCTTCCTGTCTTAGTCCTGCTCAACATGAATCAACACTTCACCAGCACGTTCCAAGCTAGGTACAACCTTTGGGATGTTGTAGTTGTTTGCAGAAAAAAGGGGTTCCATTATCAACAAACATGAGTTGAATGAAAGTAAACTGTTCCCACCGTGCGATTGCTCATGTCTTCAGTGATTAAGGAGCTTGGACATTTATCAGACGGCTGGGGTTCGAGTTCCAAATCTACCCCTTCCTAGAAGATAGCTTGGGGTTCTTACTCCCTCCAAGCGTTCATTTCTGCTCTGTAACACGGAGTGATGATGGCATCTCCTACACAAGGCTATGATGAGATGCCATGTAAAAATACATGTGAAGGATCTGGTGAGGCACCTAGCACAGAGCAAGCCCTCAATAAATGGTAGTTACACTAATGATAATTTTAAAAATATATTACTATTATTAATGTTTGTTGTGAATCTCCAAGAGGAGAATATATTAGATTAGACAGTGTTTCACAAACTTATGTGACCACAGATTTTATCCAAACTAATTATCTATGGGACTCCATTTAGGAGAGATCAACTTAAGTCACTGCAAACCAGAGTGTCAGGAAAACTGGACTGGGGGGTCCTCATTTGCATGGCTCCACCTTACCTGAGCTGACTGTCCAATGTCATCATTTTTCCATTTTTTATTCTGAGGTTCTTAACTTGAGCTTCAGAGACTGGCTCAAGGGAAGTGTATGCCACTAAAAAATTCAAGGAAAATTGTGTATTTATTTAAGGGTAAATATTCACCCATCTCCAATTATGTGCCAGACACTCTGCTGGGGCTGCGGCTATGAAGGGAAGCAAAACCAGCTCCTCCTTCCAAGGAGCCTCCATTCTGGCGGGAGAGACAGATACGAGCCAAAGAACCACATGAGACATTTAGAACTGCCGTTGAAACAGCAACCAAGGAGAGGTTCAGGGTGCAATGAGAATCCACACAGAGGAGGCGTTAACTAGGTCCAAGGGTCGAGCAAGTTCAAGGCCCTTTGGAGGGAGGCAGCACGATGAGTACAAGGAAGTGCCAGGAGGCCAGTGTGGCGGCCTGGGGAGCCTGGGGAAGGCAGGAGAGACCACGCAGCACCTCAGAGGCCATGCTGAGGAGTTCTGACTTGTATGTCTCTCTAGGGAGGGACCCATGGTTGTCATGGCATCCTCAAAGGGCTCTGTGAGGCTCCTATTGTGGGTGGCTTCACTTAGAGATGATCAGATTGGTCCTTGGAGCTGAGGGGGACATCTGCGGGTTTGCCTGCCCGACATTCATGCCCGCTTCTTCTGGTATCAGCACCTCTATTCCTTTAGGGATCGTCCCCTCCCAATCCCACTCCCACTCCACGTGGTTTCTGTGGGACTAACTCTACCCTCAACTCTAGGGAAGGTCATGTGACCCCAGTCTGGCCACTAAGAGCTGGGCATCTCTGGCCACAAGAATAGACTCAGAAGTGGGCACATGACCAAGCAGGACCAACGAGCAGCCGCCCCAGGGCTCCTGCAGAAACTACTAACAGATGCTCTCCTGTGGGTTGCAAGGCTGGGAGAAAGTAAGCCTGGAGCACCTGGCAGCCACCTTGAGATCCGGAAGGGGGAGCCTGCCTGTGACGGAAGGCATCGCAGAGGGGAGGAGAGCCAAAAGACAGAGAGAAGCAGCACCCTGATGATACCATCTGGACCTCCAGATCGAACGTTCCCCAGAATCAGAACTCTCCCTGCACTTGCCAGTCACAAGAATCAATAAATCCCCATTTTCAGCCCGTTTGAATGATGTTTCTGCCACTTGCAACCAGTACTTCTTACTGACGCATCTCTCAAGTCACAGCTTGGGAAACAGAGGCCCAAAGAAGAACCCATGTTCCAACTTCGCAAATCCACACAGAGCACCGCACCTGTGTCCCCAGACTCACAGAGCAGTGCTCCTGCAGCGGTCTGGCACAAGGCCCTTCAGCAGCCTGTCGCCCCGCCGACTCGCCCAGCACCTCCCCTGGCCCGGACCCCTCCACTCTCCCTCTCCCTCCTCGGCTCTGGGGTGAAGCAGCTCTGCCCTCTTCTTCTCTAACCTCAAGGCCCCAGAAAGAGGAACAACCAAAAGGGCACAATCTTTGTTCCACCCCAGACCCAGAAGCGTCTCTGGGTACCAATTTCCTCAGGTGGCCGGGTGTGGGCAGCAGGGCTGACACACAGGTCACAGCTGCAATGGCTGCTGGAACGAATGTCAGCTCCCTCGTGGTGTTAAAGCCCGTCTTACCCCCAGTGCTGCCACAACAGCACCTACCGCCAGAACCCCCTCCCGCCTCCCTTCCTCCCCCAGCTCCCCTGTTCACACCAGCCTCTACCCTTCTGAGCTTCAGATCCTGCCCGTTGAAGATGCACTTTCCCAGTGACTCCAGGCTACAGGAAGCCCTCCCTTCGTGAGGCCCACTCTTCCCGCCGCCTGGGTCACACCTCGGGGGAGTAGGGACGTGATGACTGCCAGTCTGCCTGCCCGCTTCCAACTCCCCTGTATACTTTCTCGTTATTTCGGGCACCCCAGGTCAGGGTGCCCAACTGGATAAGCACATAGACGGAAGCTACAAGCTTAGGCTTTGGCGTCAGATGCACCTGAGTTTAAATCCTCACTGTCTCTTCCTAGAAAAGTGACCTTGGGAAAATGACTTATCCTTGCTGATCCTCAACTTTCTCATCTGGAAAGCGGGGATAATGACAGGCACGTAAAGGATTGAACCTAGTACTGAGCACATTCATAGTAAGCAGCTGATGAGCGTTAGTTATGAATGCCGTTATTGTTGAAAATGTCATTAAACACTGTCCCCAGGGGACTCCTGGGGCAACAGCTTCTCAGTGAAATAGAATAAGACGGTGAACATTTAGTGTCTGCTCCTGCTCCTGCCCTTCAGCCTCTCGCCTTTCTGAGGCTTTGCCTTCTCATCTGTAACACGGGTATAACTGCTGCCGCCGTACCCATCCCACGAGGTACTGGCGAGGATCAGGTGAGGGAATAACAAGGAACAATATCCCCTCCAGAGAGTTTACAGTTTACAACACACTCTAAAGTGCCACTTCAGCCTTTGTAAGACATGCCATGCCACAGAGGTGAAGTGACCAGCTGGCAAGGGGCGGGACCAAGGCTTGCACACGGTCTTCTGCTGTCTTGTTCAGTGCTGTGTCCATGGAACCAGGCACACAGTAGGCGTCTAAGAGATACTTGAGTTCTGTCGAAGATGCCATGCTGCCTCCCCAGGCTGAAACCCGCTAGGCCAAAATTTCCGGGGCATCCCCACAGCGTGTGGTTGCAAAGAGCTCCGGAACTGAACAGCACTCCAGGCCACATGGGGGAGAGGAAGGGAGCTAAGCGGCTTTCCGGCTCCCATGAGAGCTTCAGCTTGAGGAAGACGCATTGTAAGTCACCTCAACTATGCAGGAACAAGACTGAGGAGGGGACCCCCCCAGGCTCCAGAAGGACAAGCGGAAACTGCTAAGGAACCTTTAATAGGAGGGCAGCCACCCTCAAAAGATAGGCTGTTCGGCTCCCACCCACAGAAAGACATAGAGAGTTAACCTGAGTTATAGCGAGTTCGCGGGGAAGCCACAGGAAGCGAGGCCTGGCAGGAAGTGATTCTCGTCTGTATTTCCTTCACCCCTCTGGTCTCCCACCGCTGTTCCTTTGGCTGCAGAAGCAGGCAACCGCATGGTGTACCCTCAGCCACCGCGATGGACTGGGGGTGAGGCGGGCAGAGTAGGCCAGAAGCCATGGGGTACACTCACTTCAGGCTTGACCCAGGTCCCGCCTGCAAGTTTCACCAAAGCAACAGGAGTCGGAAGGCGTGGGCAAAAGACGCACCCTGCAATCACGCCAGAAACCCAAACACCATCCTCTCCAAGTCCTGCTCATTCTCCAAATCCTGGCTCAGATCTCGCCTCCTCCGTGAATCCTCCTGGCCAACGCAGTTCCCACTGAGCTTTCTCTGGTCTAAACTGCAGGACCAAAAGCTTATCCCACTTCCCACTGCGGGTCCTGAACTGGCATTAGGAGGCACCTGCCAGTATCCTCCCACAGATGGCAGGGGTCCTTCCCTCCACATCCCAAGTAAATCATTCACTGGCTTCTGCTTGACCATATCTCAGCAAAAGGAAGCTCACGACCTCACCAGGGGCCCAGCCCTGTGGATGGCTGTAATTGTGTGCAGACAACAGATGGTTTTGGAAATGCAGGCAGCTGTGGGCTGTGGCAAAAAGCGCATGTGATTTGGAAGCAGGAAACCTAGCTTGCGATCCCAGTTCTGCAAGGCCTTGAGCAAATCGCTCAGTTCTTTAAATTTTGTTTTCTTCCTCTGTAAATGGGGAGAATAACAACCCTGCATCTCACAGGGCTGCTCAAAGGAGCAAATGAAATTTTATGTGAAATGCACGGGGAAATATCACGTTCTGCACAGGGGGATGGCATTGTTCAAAGACCCAAGAAAGGAAACAGAAGGCCCAGAGGAATTCCTAGCATTAGCCATTTCTTTGGCTTAAGGCACTGAGGGCCAGTGAAATGGGGAGGTAACTATACTCTTTTTCTATTGCTACCAGAACAAATTTTCACAAACTTAGCAACTCAATACAGCACAAATTTATCATCTCCCAGTTCCGTGGGTTATAAATCCTGGTTGACCCAGTTGGATTTCTGCTTAGGGTCTTGAAAGGCTGAAATCAAGGTTTCAGCCGGCTGAGCTCTTATGGGAAGATTCTGAGAAGAATCCACTTCTTGGATTGTCATTGTGGGAGACTCTACGTCCTTGTAGTTGTAGGATTGAGGTCACCGGTTCCTGGCTAGCTGTCAGCTGGGGGGCGCCCTTCTCCTCCAGGCCTCTCTCCCACCTTTGCATCTGGATAGGCCCCTACTCTCAGAGCCAGGCCTGGTATACTTGGTCTTGTCCTTCAGACTCCTCCATGGTGCATCTCTCTTCTGCCTCCAGCCAGAGAAAGTTCTCAGCTGTTAAGGGCTCATGTGATTAGACTGGGCCCACCAGATAATCCACGATAATCTCCATATTTTAAGGTTGCTATGGGTTGAATTGTGTCACCCCAAAAAAAGATATGTTTAAGTCCTAAGCCCCGAAAATCTCAGAATGTGACTTCAATTGGAAATAGGATCTTACAGAGGTAAGCCAGTTGAATGAGGTCATTGGGGTGGGCCCTGATCCAACGCATCTGATGTACTTATGAAAAGTGGAAATTTGGACACAGAGTCAGACATGCACAGAGGGAAGATGGCCGTGTGACTGGAGTGATGCATCCACGAGTCAAGAATGTCAAGGATTGCCGGCACACACCGGGAGCTAGAAGAGGCCAGGAAGGATTCTGCCCCAGAGCCGGCAGACAGAGCGTGGCCGGCCGACGCCTGGAACCTCCAGAACTGACACAATAAATTTCTGTTGTTTGAAGCCACCCGGTGTCTGGCGCTTTGTTACGGTAGCTCTGGGAAACGAATACAAGGGTCTCAACCTTCATTACATCTGCAAAGTCCCTTCGATATGTGAAGTAACATTCACAGGTTCCCAGGGAATTAGGGAGCAGGCATCTTTGGGGGGCCATCATTCTGCCTACCAAACTCATCCAGTGATGGTCAATGCTCACGCTTTAGCATACGTCCTCATCAGATTCACTGAGCAGACCGAGCCCAGAGGGAAAGGTTGTGACGGGGAACCTGGGAGAGAGGAGGAGGTGAAGGGGCCAAGCAAACGGCCCAGAGCAGAAGCCAAGACGTAGCAAGAGCTGAGGTGATCCTGCTTTGTTATAAACAACACGTAGAGGGCCAGCAGGAAAGAGTGAGCACCTGGCAGCCTCATCTCCGTCCCCTGCACCTTCCAGTCTCACTTTCCCCGTCCTTGGAGTGGGGATTATAACAATATCTAACTCCATAGAAATGTAAGAATTAAATGAGGTAATCAAAAGAAAGAACACTTTGCACTTATTATAGAGCCTGGCATATAGTAAGCATTCAATAAAACTTAGCCATCATAGTTACACATCTATTATACAGATGTTTAGTTACGTATGTATAAAATGTGGTACACAGGCACACACATCTGGGAGAATACATTCCACGATGTTAACAGTGACGACTTACGGTGGGTGGCAAGAGCTTTCAATGTTTTTTTAGAGGTTTACAAAATCCTATGATATTTGAATTTTTACAGCAAGCATGCATTACTTTTATAATTTAAAACTATGCTTAACTAAAAACACAGCTCTCTGGGAAACTGGTTGAGCATGTCCTTCCACACCCACATAGCTGTGTTCTAATACTGAAACACAAAATTTTCTATCACCCCCCCACTCATAATGTTCCCTAAAGACCTTCTCGCTCTCATCAGCCTTAACGCTCCCCCTCCACCTCCCAGCCCCCACCGCCGGCCCCTCCGCCCTCGCAGCTGCACCCCCGAGATGAAACCCAGTCCTGCCGCTTGCCTCTTTTGTGGAGCCACTCCTGCACAACCCCGCACCGCTGTAAGCTCCTCCTCAAGGAGCAGTGTTCTGAAAGGCTCTTTGTTGCTGGGCAGACCTCTTTGGGGGGATGTTTGAAAAACACTCTGCAGACATTTACATCCACTCCCAGGGGTTCCTTCTCCAAGAGGTTCAAGGAAGCACTAGTCCAGGCGCCCCTGGGTTGTGCACCCCTCCGTCTACCCCCCTAATTCAATCAATCAATTAATTTAAGCACAGAGATTACTGAGCAAGGGGATGTCAGAGGCCAAGGTGCGAGAGGAACCTGGCAAAGCACTGCACAGTCTCGGCCTTTGACAAAGACCTGTTTCGATACATTGAAATGATTTGGTTTCACAGCATAGCACAGGGATTAAAAGTACACACTTTGCATCAGACTTGACCTGAATATGAACTGCAACAGTTACTAGCTGGGCGACCTTCAACATCAGGTTTTAAGTTCTCTGAGCCTCAGTTTCTTAATCTGTCAAATGGAGATCAGCTTGCCTCGAGGTTTTAATAAGAGGGTTGGATCAATTATACATGTAAATCTCCCAGCATCTGGGGGAAGTGCTCGATGACTGGGTGCTGTTGTTGATGTCATTATTATTATTAGAAATGCAGACACAGATCCTGCGCTCCAGGCATTTGCTGTCTAGATGGGAGTTTGGCAGAGTCACTTAAAAATTCAATAAGGCCTTGGCCACAATGTAAAAGGCATTTGGAGGATAAGAGTCAAATAAACAGTAAGGAGGGAGGTAGTTGCTTTACAGGAGCGATGAGAAGGGGGAGGTTACCCAGCCCAGCCTGGATAACCTTACCTTTGCACCTCTGCCCCAGCTCCAGGGGAATCCCTTCTAAACAGAGGGTCTGAAGCAGCTCAGGCGGCCCCTGTAGCTCCTGCAGTGTGAATCCCAGCTGGACATCCAGGGCCCTACCTTGTTCCCAAGCCCTGCTGTGGGTGCTGTTCCAGTCACCTGCCTGGTGTATCTTGCTCTTACCATCCTCTCTCTCCAGACTGGGGTCTTCCCCTCTGAGGCCCTGCCCCAGATTCCCAGGGGTCCCGGGCCCCAGGCACCCCTTTGCAGTATTCCATCCACCTACTGGGGAGTCTGTGGTTTCAGAAACGCTGCGAACCCCCTTGTCTGCCTGGATTGCAGTCTCCCTCTGACAGGCTGGGCGCCCTTGGGCCCCACGCCATGCCTCTCCACCAGGTGGTGCCTCTCTAGCCCCCATATGCCTGGTCTAGGCCAGATTCCAGCCGCTCTCACTAGCTACCCTGCGTTCCAAGAGAGGGCAGAGAGGATCGTGGCTGGAGTCGCCAAAGAGGGAGGCTCAGTGGGAAAAGGACGCACCTGTGAACTGAGCTGACTGCAGGAGGGGAGGGCACACCAAGGGCACCACGCTTGTAAGAGGGTCGCTGGGCAAATGTTGAGAAGTATTGATGCACGACCATAGAGGGAAAAAAGGATCAGAAGCGGACCCTAATGAGCCCTGGATGCCCAGCTTTATCCCTCTCTCCCAAAGGCTCCCAGGAGGATTAGATGGGGGGGCAGGGAGCAGGCAGGCACACAGAGTTCAGCCAAGCAGAGCACTGCGAGTGCTCCACTCTCCAACCAAACCAGGCGCCTCGGCATCTCCAACTGCGCCACCCCTCAAGCCTCAGGGCTGGCATCACCAAGCCCACTCGGCTCATGCCCTACCACACTAGCTCTGCTTCCTCAAAAAGCACCAGCTCTTCTCAAACCTCACTGCCTTTGGACCTGCAGTTTCCTCTGCCGGGAATGTCTTTGCTCTTCTGCCTTCAAGGTTTAACTTGAGACTTTTCCCAGTCTAGGGAAGCCTTGTCTGGCTCTCCCAGAGAGAATCCTTCATTCTCTCCTCTGTGTTCTCACAGAACTCTGAGTGCCCCTCTATAACAATATTTACCACACTGCCTTGTGATTATTTCCTGCATATTATGAATCTCTCTATTGCTACATTGCCAGCTCCTTAAGAACAGGAGTCCTGTATTATTCATCCTATAAGCGCACCTACGACACTCAATAATTGCTTGCTTGTAGTATTATTAACACCACCTTTTATCGAATGCCTAATACATGCCAGGGATGACACTAAGTACTGGAAAGAGAAAATCTTGATTAATCCTCATATAACTCTGCAAGCTAAGTCTCTTTTACCCCATTTTACAGATAAGGAACCCGCCCTTCAGAGAACCTCAGTGAAATGGGAGGTGAAAGCATGAAACCAGCTTGAGCAGGTCAACTCCAGCTCTCTCCCAACCCGACCACTTACATCTGGCCCCAGGAATAATTATGCCATGTTCTCCGGTTGCCCAAAGTAGATATGTGTTTCCAGTTATCGAAATCTACTCAATTTGAGTCAGTCCAATCAATAAGCTGCTCTCGAATAAACACCGGGGGCATCAGTTATTCCACAGAGGAGCAGCTTGTTATCTGGACAGCCCAGAGCAAGGTTAATGAGCGCTTTCCATAGCCATTGGGTACTAAATCCTCCTTGAATCTTACTTTTTCTTTAGCAAAAAGAGCTTTAATGGAGATCTCTAGAAAAGGCAATGTGCCTCCAAGAGAAAAAGTGGAAGACAGGCAGCCCGGTCGGTGGGTGAACTGAGGAAGGGGTTGGGCAGGAGTTAATCCTTGTCAGCCCATAAGTGAAGGCAGATGGGAGGTAATTAGCGGGAGACACACCAGCACATACACAAACTCTGTGTTTAGTGCCTCCCATCCATCCTCTGTTCACACAGCATCTCCCGTCTCCGCCAACCTCCTAATCACAATGCAGTAGCCTGTCTCGGCCCTGGTCCTCATCCCCTCTCTTCCTTGCAGGAACTTGACACCCTCCTGCTTATATGAATCTAGTCTCTGCTGCCTCTTTCTCTTTGTTGTTCCTTTTGACAGCACGTGCTCCCTTCTGCCTTCCTCTCCTCCTCCCGTCTCCTTTTCATCTGCCAACCTCTTCAATCAGAGCCCTACCCTCAGCCTCTGTCTCATTTCACTGGATGTTTGCTCCCTGGGGACCTCATCCAAGCCTGTCTGAGATGTGGCTTAGACCAATCAGTGACGCCCTCAGGACACCTGCAAATCCTTGCCTTAACCGTGATGGTGATTAGAGCAACACCAACCAGGTCCACAGCAAGCCCCCAAACTCATTTAGCCAACGACTCCCTGCCAGAGGCCTATGGAAGCAACAGATTTGGGACTGCAGGCCCGGTCCCTTTCAGTGTCCAGCCCAAATTGGAAGAGGGTGGGGGGATGGGAAAGAGGATACAAAAAAATGACCATAAAAAGCAAAGATTGAGCTGTACATTTACCAAACGTGTGCTTTTCTGTACATATATTTTACTTTACAGACACAGGTTTTAAAGACCCTGAATAAAACAAACAGCAAACAGCTGAGAAACCCACGGCCCAGATCAAGAGCACTGATAACTGAAGCAGGAGAGAGATACTGAAATATTCGTTCACTAGCCTGTTCCTAATATTGTCCATGGAATGACTGAGCAAGGAAAACTTTATGGATTATGAGCAAGTAATTAGTGTGTCCGTCTGTAATGTTCCACAATTAATTATAAGTCTTAAAAAAGACTCTGGCACAGAATCGTAGACCTAGTGGGAGGGTCATGAAGGATCACCTAACCCCCCTTTCCATTTTATAGATGAGGAAACTGAGGTTCCAAGAGGGAAAGAGTCTTCTTGTCTCAGTCCAGTGATCATCTCCACACGTGCCTCCTCTGCCGTCTGATCTACTGCGACACTGGTCACAAGTGCGACGGACAGGGCCACAGAGGCTCCAGGAGAGCTCAGGCGCACCTGCCCATCTTCCTGGGCTCGAGGAAAGCTCACAGCAGCCTGACACGCCAGTTACAGCAAAGCGCATAGCGCATCCCGTCTCTTTGGTGCCATGCCTTTTTTCCCTTTGATGTGTGATCACTTAATTCCCTCCTTGATTGCTTTTCAAAAGCAATCTAAATTAATGCGAACCCACAAAGGGCAAGGCTCTCTGTGAATAATTAGTGCATGATAATAAATGTAAATAAGGAAAGATGCAAAGTTGGGCTAAGAATTAGTGCTCCAGACCCCCTGACTCACTCTCTCTCTCTTGTCATTGGGAATTCAATTCACACCATTAAAGAAAGCATTTGGGGAAACTTGAGAAGGAGTGGTACTTCTAAATAGGCCATTGGGTTCACTGAAGGATGACAGAAGGAAAAAACAGAGGCTGAAAGAATCAGACCAGTGACTGCAACAAGGCCTTTTCCTTTTTTGAAGCTTCTGCTGGGAACAAAACACTTGTCCAGATTTCCATCATTTAGAGGGAAAATATCCTCACAGTCAAGGACCCACCATCACTTAATCCCAGCCATGCAGGATTTCTTCCCACAAACCTTTAGTTCCAGCCAATCTTGTCTCCTTTTGGTCTTTGCCTGAGGCCAAATGTTCTCACTCTAACCTTTCCTCTTGCTTTTGCCCCCACCTGGAATGCTGTCCCTTGACATAGTCACATCTATACACCTTTCAGAGCCCTTCTCAAAGCCTTCTCTGACAACTCTACCATGTTTGGAAGTCTCCTGTTATTCCAGGATATGTAGCAGAAATTGAGAGTGCCCACCAATATCTGCATTTCTTCCCTTTTTCCTGGGCACAAGACTGGACTACATTTCCCAGCTGTCCTTGCAGTCAGGTGTAGTCATGTGCCTGAGTTCTGGCCAATAAAAGGTGAACACAGTATAGTACATGCCCCTTCCAGCCCTGGCCAATAAAGAATTCTCGGCATGATCTTCACTCTCTCTTTCCCCTTTCAGCTGAATGGAAAGGATTCCATAGGCCCTGAGGAGAGGCTGAGGCCAGGCAGAAGCCTGGGTCCCTGAATGACTGTGTGGAGCAAACTTCCTTACCAATTTCAAGTGAGTTTGGAATAAACTTTTATTGTGCAAGCCACTGAGATTTTGAGGTTTATTTGTTATAGCAGCTACCTTTATATATTTTAATTAATGCAAGATGGCCTACAGATCTGATTTCACATGCCAACTCTGACCTATGGCTGTCTGGAACTCCACGTTGAGAAGGATGGTTAGGCAGCAGCTGAGCTCTTATGATTGATTAGTTATGTCTGCCATGGGCACAGTGATGCTGGGTGTTCCTATCTCGGATCTACAATGTCTGTTTTAGTACTTAACTTAGCATCTGACTGTATACACCCTTGTACTGCTCTTTCACTGCTCTGTGTGCCTCAATCCTACCTCCTCTAAAAAGTTCTAAATTCCTTGTCCACATCTGCCTACAAGAGAACATATAGATGCAAATACTTATTAAATTGACTTAAAAATCAAATTCAAAGGTAGAAATAAACTGTGTTCACACCTTCACTAGGGCTGTCTGGAATATTACGCAGAGGAAACAGAGCTTTAGGAAATGTTACAGCCAATAAGGCAAGCCCCTGCCTGTCCTCACTACAGGGTTTCTAATGAGTCCCCTCTGGAAGTCAGTTTTTCTCTATTGTCATACTTAATGGGCCGAGTTATGTGGGAAGAGGGTTATCTGTGGAGCCTGAAAATTGGGCTCCACACGCCCCTTTATTAAGATTATAGATTATATCAGAGCCGGAACACCATCCAGCTCTGGCCCAGGGACAGAAAATAGATTTCAACTCAAGTGCCCTCTAATCCGTCTACGATGGCTGCCTGGAGGGTTCTATTCAGAAGATTCTGAGATCACATCTGAAAGTGCTAGGAAATGAGTGAGAAAATCCAAAAGTTCTCCGCCCTCCGTATATCTGTCCTTCCTGATCTAATCCACCCTCATCATTTCACTAGGATTAAATTAAGTCCCAAGAGGAAGAGAGGACTTACCCAACGCCACGGAGTAAACTGGTGAAGAACCAGGACTCAAACCCAGGTCTCCTGGATTTCCTATTTTCCTATTATTCCAGGGTTTAAGATAGGAGATGGAGCTGAGAGTATAATTTGGAGATATGGGTAATCGATATACATAATCATTTATTAGTGCTTACTATGCGCCAAGCAGTGTACTCAGCACTTTTCACGTGTATTCTCATTTAATCCTGCCAGGACAGTGAGAAAGGTGCTATAATCATCCCCACTTTACAGATGAAATTGAGACACAAGCAAGGGTAAGTTACCTGCCCAAGATCCAAGGACCAGTAAGTGGCAAAAAAGGGATTTAATCACACAGAGAAGGAAAACCTCAGAAAAGAACAGGACTGCATTTAGAAACACCCTCACAGGGGCTGACCCCGTGGCCAAGTGGTTAAGTTCACAGGCTCCACTTCAGCGGCCCAGGGTTTGCTGGTTTGGATCCTGGGCACAGACCTATACACCACTCGTCAGGCCCCGCAGTGGCAGCATCCCACACAGAAGAAGTGGAGGACTTATAACTGGGATATACAACTATATACGGGGGCTCTGGGGAGAAAAAAAAAAGAAGAGGAAGTTTGGTAACAGATGTTAGCTCAGGGCCAATCCTCCTCACCAAAAAGCGTACCTTCCAAAAAAAAAAAAGGATAAAAAAAAAGAGAAAGAAACATCCTCACATAATCAATGGAATATTCTGATAATTTCACCAAGACATACAAAGTCAACTCACATTGGAAAAATGCCCCAGGAAGCCCTGGTGATTTTTCCAAAGCACCTAAGGCCGCAGAATAAGGAGTGACGAGTCCTGGTTGCAGTGGTGGGGAGCAGCAGGAGCGATGGAGAAGACAGGAGATGAGAACAGGTGAGTCAGCAGGACTCAGGCAGGACACTGAGCTCTGGGCAGGAGTATGCAGGCCTCACTATGATCTCAAAGTTTGGCCCAAAAGGTCCCATTTTGCTCAAAAGACTGCTTAAAACTAAAATGTGGTATGATGGAATAGCACCGGCTGGCTGCGATCCCCAGGGCTTGCTGTTTCAGAACAGAAAGAGGTGCCCATTGATATATTTATAGGCTTAAAGCTAGCATGCGGTTAAGCTACCTGGGGTTGCTCGACATCTGTTTCAGGGCACATTTCCCCCATTTTTTTGTTTCACTAGATTTTAATCAGACAGCTATTTTGAGCCTGAATTACGATTTCACACACATCCAGAGCCAAATGATGAAGAAAACTAGAGAAGCCTCACAACCAAAACAGAACTTGGGGCCAGCAGCTCAGCAAGGGCAGTCCCCTGGGAACAACCCCTGCCTGGGATCAAAGGAAAGTTAAGTGGTGTGCCACATCTGAGGCTCGGGGACCCTGGGGGAAGGGGTATCCCACAGCTTTGAGCTCAGCCAGCGCAGGCTGTGCACAGCCAGTCGTCCCTTTGTTCCCTGACCTTGGCCTAGAAACCTCTTTCCTCCCCTCCCTGAGCAAAGTCCTCGGTTCCTTCAAGCCCTAGCCCAAATGTCAACTTTTTTGGGAAATTTTCCCTTACCCCATCCATATCCCATCTTTAATTCCTGCAAAGAAAAAGCTTACTCCCCCGCCGCCACATCGCCAGCGCTTTTCCTTGGTGGTACTTCATCACAGCGCGGCAAGCTGTCCTCTTTCTCCCCTACACCGAGCTCCTAGGGGCGGGGGCTGCATTTCCCTCAGCTCCGTGTCCTCAGCTCCCAGCCTGTTCCACACGTTTCTGATGAAGGGAAAGGAGGGTGGGAGAAGCCCGGGTGCGGGCCACCCTCCTTCACAACCTTAGAGAGAGTCAGGCAACATCAGCAGCAACCTGGAGGCAGAGCCAGGCCCAGGCCCTGTGGTCACGTGGAAAGCACAGGAGAGAAACAGTGGAGAAGCAACATGCTGCCCCAATGTCTCTACCATGAGCAAGTATTACTTTTATCACTGGAAAAACATAAAGTAAACTGTTTTAAATGGACTACATGTTCCCCACTCTAAAGGAGCTTACAATGCTCCCTATTGTATGAGAAATAGACACGGAATGACCTGTGAAGGACAGGAGGCATTCACAAGAGAGTGCTTTGGGTGCACAGGGAGGGAGAAGCTCGGGCTGCCTGGGGGCATCAGGGAAGACTTCTTATGGGAGGAGATGCTTCCCCAGAAAGGTGAGCAGGAGTGAGAGCTGTGCAGGGAGACTATGGCAGGGGAGGTGGAAGGGAATTCCAGGCAGAAGGAACAGTACATGCAAAGACACAGAGGCATGAGAGTGCAGGCTAAAGGATATGGCTGGAGTGCAGGGTGCATGAGAGAAAGTGGTGGACGTGAGGTTGGAGGGTGTGCAACAAAGGGTTAGCACAGCAGGGCTGGGGTGTGCAAACCCAGCACATTGCGAAGAAAAGACTGGTCCTTGACCAGCTCCTGGAAAATAACCTCTGAGCTCCTGGACTATCCTGCCTGATAGCATCTTTGGGCCACGCCAGACAGCCTCTGCTCACAATGTGATTTATGGTGAAGGCCTGTGCCTGTTTGCCTGGGGTGCGGGTCCATGCTGTATCAGTTTAACCTCTGGAGGGGACAGAGATGAGTAGCCACAGTCAGTCATATGGGTGACCCATGCCGACAAGTGACCCCCAATAAAAACCCTGAACATGAGGCTCAGAGGAGCTTCCTGGTTGGCAATACTTTGTATGTGTTGTCACACATCGGTGCTGGGAGAAGCAAGCACGGTCCATACAACTCCACTGGGAGAGGGTCACTGGAAGCTTATGCCTGGTGTCTCCTGGACACCCCGCTGCACCTTCTCCTTTGCTGATTTTAACCCGTATCCTTTTGCTTTAATAAACCATAACCATCCATACAACTGCTTTTCTGAGTTCCATGAGTCCTTCTAGCAAACCACTGAACCTGAGGGTGGTCTTGGGGACCCCACCACAGGGAACCAAGCAGGAGCAGAGCAAGAAGAGCTTTGCCTGGCAGGTTAAGGAGTTTGAACTTCACCCTGGAGGTGGTCATTATGGAACTGAAATGTTCTAACCTGAGGCAGGCATGACAAGGTCAAATGTACACTTCTAGAAGATACTTTGGACTGGAGGTGTGAAGGGATGGGAGGAGGAGACAGGGCTGGAAGCAGGAAGACCAAGACCAGGGAGAGGAGCACTAAACCAGTCCAGGTAAGAGCAGGTGAGCCCTTGGCAGTGGGCAGTGCCCATGGAGAAGAACTGAACTCAAGAGATATTCAAGAAATAGATGCAACAAGGCACGGTAACCAATTAGACTCTGCGGTGAGGGAGAAAAATCAAGGATAATGCCCAGGTTTCTGGCCTGGGCAACTGGATGGATGCTGGTATTGGTCACTGAGATGGAGAATCCTGGGGGAGAAGTTTGGGGGTGTCCTGACCCCCAAGCCCAGCCTGGCTTCTTCAGCTACATTCATTTCTACAATCCAGGGGCAAACAGGTAGCTTCGTCCGTTCTTTTTTCTCTCCTTGAAGCCATCCATCCCTTCAGCCCTTGCCTTCAGTGATCGCTCACAGATTATTCCTCCTTAAAAACCACCAAAAGGTGTACTTGGCAGATTTCCCTGAACTCGATTTCTCTGCTGGCAGAATCACAAGAAAGGCATTAGCGCCTTCCCTGAAATGGGGAGCCAGGTGGAGGACACGCCCAGGTTGGGTGGAAGAGGCTAAGGAAACAACGGATATGTGAGGAGATTTCAAACACCAAGAAGGGATCCTGGACCAGACACTGGGGAGGTGAGACTCGGACCCCTGTTACACTGAAGTGGGGGTGCAGGGGTGAATGAAACAGTGTGAAATAAAGGCTCTTTGGCCTACAGAGAAAGTGCCCCCTCGGCCTGCGGCTAAGCTGTGCTTTATGGGTTTCCAGGTGGCACGGAGTCCATATGAGCTCTGATCCCTCTACACTGGGCCCTGGGACCAGGCATCACTAAGGGTGGCCAGGCCTCCTGGGTGAAGGTGATCCGACCTGTCACTAAGCCCCTGGGGGATCCCACATCTCCGAGCTGTGTTGTGACGGCTGCACCAGCCCCATCAGCAGCACGGAGCCCACGGCATCCCTGGGGCGGCAGCACTGGGAAACGCTCATTGCCGGCCCTCTGCGTTCCTCCCGCCCCATCACTGCGCGCCCAGACAGACGGCTAAGTGTGCGCCGGCCTCCATCCTCCTGGCCTTCCTCTTTCATTTGCTTATTCAACAGTCACAAAGGCCTGAGCTGCAAAAGCTCACAACCCATTCTACCCAGAAGAGGAATGGGCATTCTACCCTGCCCAGAGGAAGCAGGAACCAGCCAGTCTCCGGGTCCCAAGTGGGGACCCTGATGCGGCAAGAGCCTCTGACAAATGCTTGCCCAAAAAGAGAAAATGGGAAATGGGTGAAAGCACAGGGCCTGGAATCAAGCAGACTGGGGTGAGAATCCCAAATTGGCCAGTTACTAGCTGTGCGACTGGGCAAATTACTTAACATCGCTGACCTCAGTTTTCTCATCTGTAAAATAGAAAGAACAACCCCACCTCACAGGGTCGAGAGACGGATTTCATGAGCTAAGGCCTAAAAGGCTTTGTATATAGCGGTACTCAGTGAATGTTACCTATTTTTACTGCTGGCTCTCTAAGCCTGGGGATCCGAGAGGAAACTTTTGAATGTGGGTCCTGCAGGCAATGCAGTGAGATGCGGGTCCTGTGATGCTCCTGCCTCAAGCTGCAGCAGCTATGGAAACCACAGCCTGAGGCTGTGCACACCTGGAAGCCCCCTGAGAAATCATCTGAGCCCTCCTTTCATGGGTGAGGAAACAGAGATGTCAAATAGCTCTCCAAAGGTCACACAGCAAGGTAGTGGCAAAGGCAACACCAGAACCCAGCGCTCCAGACTTCTATTCCATTGTTATTTCCTCGCCATGGAAACTTACAAAAACAAAAGAGAAGATGCCACAAGTTACGACATGGATAAAACATCAAATGACCTGCCATAGCATAGAGGACACTGTTGGTGCCCTGTCCAGACCCTCCTTCCCAAGCCATGCTGCTGTGAGTGTTGGCTGCTAGTGGCCCACAGCTGCCCCCTCCTCTGGACAGCTGCCACCACCCCCTGCCCAGCTGAGGGAAGCTGCCTGGCCTGTGAGATTACACCCAGTGCTGGGCTGGCAAATGTGTAACAGCTGGCTTTCTGGGGGTGCAGGGGGAGCCCCGGTTTGAGCGTTAGCCACTTTCCATGCCGTACATAAATCCCACCATAGCTGATTTCAAGCTTCCAACACGACATCACTGACGGCGGAGTTGCGAGGAGACGCACAGCAGCTCTTCATCCCGTGGTGTTTCCGCCACAGAGATACAATAGACAAAAACCACCACAGAGCGCTGATAAAAGAAAACCAGCAAAATCATCGGGAAGTGACAAGTTTTGAACTCACTTTATGATGAGTTTATTTTATAATGTTTTATTACCATGTTTTTAATATGTCTTCATTAATTATAAGTTTATATAATTTAATTTTAATAACGGCTCACAAAATTCCTAAAAATTTGACAGTTGGTTCCTACAAGCCCTTAGGAGCCAGTTCCAACACATTCCCGACAGCCTGAGGCCAGTGACTGACGTGGGGGTGCAAATGGCTGGCCCTGCCTTATCTAGGGAACAACTCTGTAGTACATTAGTTCCAGAGCCCCCAGTGAATCAAGCCAAGTCTCGACTTGACACGAGGTCCCTTCCCCCTCGGCTGCCCCTCTTCCCCATCCTGATTCCCTCACCCCTTACAGGTTTTCCTGAAAGGCACTCTTTCAAGAGATCCCATGCACCCCAGTCCCGGCCTCAGGGTCTGCTTCTGAGGAACCCACCCTAAAATGCTCACACAGAGAAAAACTCAGGGAGAAAACAGAAAAGACCGCTGTGGCTTTGGAGGGATCCCAGGAGGTTCTCCGAGGGAGGTGGGACCCAAAGGGTGGGGGGATTTAGGTTTGGAAAAGCAAGGCAGGAAGATATTCCAGAGGGAGCGAGTGGTTTGATCCAGGTTACACCAACCACCATGCAGATGATGGACCCGTCTACCAGGCTGGGCAGGGTTCTCTCAGGGACAAGGCAGGGGCCCTGGGGCCACCTATTAGGGACTGAGAAAGCTGGAGGAGGGGGCATTTCCAAGGCTACAACGTGATGGAGAAAGTTAAACTGTTGGTCCGTCAAGATGTGCGGCTCTCTGGCAAGGACACTATGGCATCCTAGTTTGCACTAGAAACGTCACATGTGCCAAAAACTTTGGAGCTAGAAGGTCCTGTCAGATCATCTAGTGCCACTGACGGATGAAAGATCTGAGGTGGTACAAGGGTAAATGTTATTTATTTTAATAGTTATATTTTCTTTGCTTTGGATTTTTTTAAATTTTTTAAATTGTGGTAAACATACCTTGACATAAAATATACCATTTTAACCATTTGTTGCTTTCCTTTTTAAAGTTACCTCCACTACATAGCAACAATGCTGACTTCATTTACAGAAGAAAAGAATGTTTCCCTTTAAAATAATTTGTACAGAATGGATCTATTTAAAGAAAAATAAGCAGAAAATAATTTAAAAATTTGATACAGGTATGGAAAATTCACAAAGGTAAAGCACAAAAACCCTGCATTTTGCAAACTAGTCCAACACTCTCATTCGCACCCAGAAAGGGTAAGGGAACTGTCAAAGATCACACGACTTGTTAGTTGCAGAAACACGACTAGAACCCATGCTTCTAATTCCTGCTTCCATGTTCTCCACTTGGCACCGCTTCTCCTTTAAAGAAGGAAGAGAAGCATTGTGTGCTTTTCTAGAACACAGCTTCCCAAAGTTTTTGTCCTCCTCCTACAAGACATATAACACAGAACCTACCAGGCTCTTTTTCATTTGTGACAAGAAAAAGCCACCTGTTAAATCAACCTCACTGAGGGTTTTCAGAGTGGAGAAGGGATTCATATAGATAACTGGGGTGCCGGCCTGGAGACGACACACATCCTTTTGAAATCTGTCACATCTGAATTCATCACTCTGCTAACATCAGATGTCAAAGCCGGAAAGGAAAGAGAAGTTGGCATTTTGATGCCAGTGTCCGCCTCCAGCTGTTCCACGGGGCGTACCTGTCCAAGAGGCAGCCTGTTTTCTAAACTAAAATTTACAAGCAGAGTTGGTTTCAACCACGTCTTGATGAGAATTGTGAATCAGGAGACTGTCCTTGCCCTTAAATGGCTCAGGACTTAACCTCTCCAGGCCTCAGGTTACCCACTCTCAAATAGAGACGAGGGTTCTTGTTCATCTCAATATAGTGTCAATAACCACTAAATGTTTTGCATGACAACTTAGTTTACAAAGTGTTTCTTCACATCTAGCACCTCATTCAATCCATGCAATCGGTGATGTGGGTAGCATTATTTTACAGATGGGGAGAGAGTCTCCAAAAGAGGTCATGTGACTTGTTCACAGTTCCGAGTGGGTCTCAGACCCAGATCCTGTGACCCAGACCACCTATCTTGAAAGTTTAGAAGTATATCACCAATGCTTCCCAAGGCATAGTCCTCAGAATCCCTGTTTTTCACATAGATCGATAGATAGATAGATAGATAGATGCTATAGTTTTCTATATATAACTACATATATATGCTATATAGATTACAGATAGATATAGTTGCTAGTTATTACTTTTTTTTCTGCTTTTTCTCCTCAAATCCCCCCAGTACATAGTTGTATTTTTAGTTGTGGGTCCTTCTAATTGTGGCATGTGGGACGCTGCCTCAGCATGGCCTGACGAGTGGTGCCATGTCCGCGCCCAGGATCTGAACCGGCGAAACCCTGGGCCGCCAAAGCAGAGCACATGAACTTAACCACTGGGCCATGGGGCCGGTCGCCTAGTCATTACTTTTTAAAGGAGGTGTCATAATCAAATAACGTTGTGTTAAAGTGTTAAGGGCGTCTTTGCTGCCATGGGACTTGCATATGAATTGTACATCTCCAAGAGGGAATAGAGTATGAAGCATTTCTAAAACTGATTTGCCAAATTACCATTTAGGTAGAATCTCTCTCTCAAAAATTAATATTCTAGAGGACATTTTGGGAAATGTGAAACTATCCTATTGTGGTTGCTCTTAGTCCTATTATTACTTTCAGTTAAGTGTCTGTTGCTTGATAGAAACTGGGAACTCCCTACTCCAAGTCACCACACAGAGAACAGCCCTTCCTATAAAGCCTATCTTTCAGGCCTATAATAATCAGACTGATCACAGCCTATCTATCTGCTCCACAGGGCAAAGCTTTGGATAGGAAAGCTTTCCATCACATTTGCTTATGTCCAGGTGTTTTCAGAGAAGCTGAGCATTCGGCATATGTCCGTGTGGCCGAGCTGCATGTGTCAAGCAACCGATACTTATTTATCTCGCCTTTTCTCTGTGTTCTCTTGTCTCTTTGTGACACTGAGTCAAAGAAGATACGTTCTTCTTCGGAGGCTGCTCAATTCCCGCACACGGTGACAAGGATGATCGGGGCAGGAAGCAAGGAGTAAATCCCTCTCTTTACACAAAGTGCTCTTGAGGACCGACCGCAGGGCCCGCTTCCTGAGTGTGCACCCTGTATGCATACAGCTACATGGCGCACAGCACTCAGAAGAGTGCTTGGTTTGGTGCTTCGCTGGCACCATCTAGCAATTCTTAATAATTTTTGAATAAAGGGCCCCACATTTTCATTTTGTACCGGTTCCTGCAAATTATGTAGCCAGTCCTGAACAACCAGTGTTTAACTGTAAGCTCCATGAAGGCAAAGACCATATCTGTCTACTCCCAGCACCTAGCATTGTGCCCCGCATGGGAAAGGGGCAAACTATGTATGTACTGAACAAACAGGTGCGACGGGGCTGCAGAGAGAGGCCTGGTCCCTCCACTTCCCAGCAAGGCAGAGGACAGCCCTTACATTCTGAAGCTTGTTCACGTGTAAGACGGGATCAGCCACCAAGTGAGAATGAAAACTCACACACAAACAGGCTGGAGGAACGGGCCAGCACATGAAATTAAAACCCCGCCTGCAGGACAGCAAGCAAGCGAAAGACAGGAAGCAGGCAGACACACTGTCCTCTCCCCAGATAATGGTACATTTTCCACTGCTTCTCCAGGCGACAGCCAATTTCAGAAAAGAGCACTACCCTGAATGTGATGCATTTTGCTTCCCGTCCCCATCCAATATCCACCCCGCCTCCCTTCCTTTCTAAGCCAGCTATCTCCCATCCCCAGCACCTCTCAGCTGCTAAAAGCCTGAAAGGTTCAATCTCCAAGAAGGATGCTCCAGGGCTCTGTTATCAGAGTTACTTAATTCTGCATTTGCCACGGGCTTAATCATCTGCATCGGGCCACACTCCTGTGACTCATGCACACACTCGCTCTCTGGGAGCTGAAAGTTGTTCTCACTTCATCCGCACCTCAGAGGCATTAATAAAGCGCAAATGTGTAGTGGCACAGGCGGGACGAGGAGCACGTTCAGTTTTGTGTTTTTGTTTTTCAATAACTCTGATGTTCTAAAACCACTGACTGAAATTAAAAAAACAAAGTCACGGCATTTTGCCCCAACCACCAACTGAACGGCATTCATTCTCCCATACTTCCTTCCTTATTCATTTACATCATTGCCACGACAGTAACCACTTTTACATGTTGCTACATCACCTTCAGATGCCTCAATTCCAATGGCTGAGTAATAGTCCATCAAATGCTGTGACCATCCGTTCCAGACTAAACGCATCTGTCTCCCCAAATTCATATCTTGAAGCCCTAATTCTAATGTGACGGCATCAGGAGACGGGGCCTTTGGGAGTTAATGAGATTTAGATGCGGTCATGAGGGTGGGGCGCCCAAGATGGGATTTGTGTCTTTATAAGAAGAGGAAGAGACCAGAGCTCTGGCTCTCTCTCTGCCATGTGAGGATATAGCAAGAAGGCAGCCATCTGCAAGCCAGGAAGAGGGTCTCACCAAGACTTGACCATGCTGACACCCTCATCCTGGACTTCTCAGCCTCCAGAACTGTGAAAATAAAAGTCTGGTTTTTAAGTCACCCAGTGTGTGGGATTTTGTCATAGCAGCCTGAGCTAACTAAGACGCCATCCAACACTTAATTATTCTTCTTCTGTTGGACATGACACAGGTTGTGCTTTTGTTTGTTATTATAACAATGCTGCAATGATCATTTCTGAGAGGTATTTAGAGGGAGTGGAAGTGCATTTGAATTTTGGCTGTCCCTTACTAGCTAGTGAGGCCCTAGAGGGGAAATAACAGCATTCCCTGACTCACATCATCGCTGATGGGAAAGTGCTGTCTAATCTATATGGCACTCGACAAATCTCATTATGACTGGATGTGCTAAGCCCTGTCCAAAAAGAATTGCAAACACATGGTCCCTGTCCACTGGAAACCGCCCACTGAGACAGACACCAATTTGGGCTATTAAACAGAGGAACTGTGACAAAGAAGAAGTGGGAGACTGCACCGCTCTAGACTCCAAAGTATAGATGTTTAAGGAAAAATCAAGTCTTCAAAAAGGCCTTAGGAATTACAAAATGCAATGTAAGTTGGTGTTTGACTAGTAAACAGAAAAATGGCATTTAAAAACAAACTGATTAAAATAGGGACTGATAATGCGGCAGTTATATGCAAGGCGTCATTTGTGTGCTTGGGGAAAAAAAAACAGCTACAGCCAGGAAGATGGTAAACTGTGTCCTGTGGGGATTAGGACCATGAGCCATGGAAAGAAAATGTATTCGTCCTTTAAAGGTTTTTCATATATTTTAAGATAAATAAGCTATATTATCAAAACTAAAATTGTCTTTTTTTTTTTTTTTTGAGGAAGATTAGCCCTGAGCTAACTACTGCCGATCCTCCTCTTTTTGCTGAGGAAGCCTGGCCCTGAGCAAACATCCATGCCCATCTTCCTCTACTTTATATGTGGGACGCCTACCACAGCATGGCGTGCCAAGTGGTGCCATGTCCACACCCGGGATCCGAACCGGTGAACCCGGGGCCACTGAGAAGCGGAACGTGCACACTTAACCACTGCGCCACCGAGCCAGCCCCTAAAATTGTCTTATTTGAGTACACTTTATGAAGATCCTAT
The DNA here is from genome assembly GCF_021613505.1 of Equus quagga. Taxonomy (NCBI): domain Eukaryota; kingdom Metazoa; phylum Chordata; class Mammalia; order Perissodactyla; family Equidae; genus Equus; species Equus quagga. Next base: position 106,365,815 of record NC_060267.1, on the reverse strand, counting down.
ATTCACTAAGAGTATGTTATTGAGGGGGTTGGACAAGGATTCTTTTGTTTAGTCAATAAATATTTATTGGTGCCCATGACATGCTATTCTGCTATATTCTAGGATAAACAGAAATGAAGAAGATGAGCTCCCTCCCCTCAAAGAGTACATAAAACCCCAAGAAATGTGAGTTGTGCAGTCCTGTAAAAGCACGTGCGAACTGCTATGGAAGCAAATGGAAGAAGCAAGTCATTCTACTCGATAAAGAGGTGTTCAGAAAAAGCCTCACGCTTGAAGCCGCCTTTGATCTGGATCTTACTGGATTAGCAGTTTCCCAGACAAAGAAGAAAAAGCATCCCTAGGACAGAAAGCAAAAGAAATTCCAGATCCCACAAAGACCAGGGTCCAAGCCACCTGGCTCCAAGCAGCCTGAAGTCACCTGCGTCAGCATTACCTGGAGTGCTCGTTTCAAATGCAGGCTCCTGGCCTCCACCGTAGACTTGCTGAATCCCACGGTGGAGTCCAGCAGTTTGCACCTCACTAAACTCCTCAGGCCACTGCAACACAGGCCAACGTTTAGAAACCAGTGGTACCAACAACAAAATGGCACTTTCCAAGCACAGATCAGGTCACAACTGCCCCTTGAGATATTCAGCTGTCCATGGTCTGGAAATGCACCAGTGGAGGCCACGGGGCAGGAGGGGGTGAGCATGTAGGCACCTCCTTCAAGTCACTTCCAAAGACTCCCCCCACCCACCCAGGCTTGACAGCCGGCCAATGCAGGTCCGGATGGATACATTCCCTTATCAGGGAGACACCATTTTGTTGGCTTGAAATTGGTTTTCCAACAGGAAGGCTCAGTGACAACAGACCAGACATGAAGGACAGTGACAGGAGCCAACTGTGCCCCCCTCTTGTCCCCTATTGACCAACACCTCTAACTCTCACAAATCAGACTGGTATACCCCAAGGCCCTGAATGAGGAAAGGGGAGACAGAGCTTCTCTGACATCCATTGGTGATTGAACCAGTGTTGAAGCTCAGGTGATGGGACAGCCCGGAAGCCAAGGCAGATGTTCAGCCAAATTAAGTGGCTCCAGGAGAAAATGAAAGCTTGCCTGCCCAGACATCTGGTGTCCATTAAGCTCCTAAGCAGAGCTGCAGCAGAGCCATCTGCTGGAATAGACTCTGGAGGCAAGGAGCTGGCCCCACCTCTGTGCGCCCCCGCATGTGCCCAGCAAAGGCCTGGTCTGAGAAGGGAGAGAAAGACACTGTCCATTTGCCCTCAGAGCCCTATAACTAATTCCTTCCAAACTTGGGGACCAGCAAAGAGAATGGTCAAGAGACAGCCTACAAGGCTGCAGCCATTGGATTTGGTGCTCACCATCAAGGAAAGTAAACTGACATCAAGGAGAGCTTATGCAATGTCAAGTGCATGTGACACTGAAGGACACACCCTACAAAGACTGTGAGTGCTATCGGAGAAATGTGATTTCTAAGCGGCACAACTGACAAATACAGAGAGAGAGGAAAGAAACTAACATTTAATGAGGCTCCACCATGGGCCACGCAATGTGCTAGGCATTTTCAGATACACTTACCTCATTTAATCTTGACAACTCTTTGACCTAGGTGTTATTATTTGTGTTTTACAAACAACAAGCCTAGGATTCAAATTCAGGTCTTCTCAAATTCCAGAAAAAGTGCAATGCCTCTCTCGCTAGATGACGGGACCACAATTAAGCCAGTTTCTCTGGTTTGGAGGATGGGTGGGAGGGAGATGGGGGAAGGGCTATAACAAAAGCTATTTGTGGGGCAATAACAAAAGATTATGCATGGATGGGGTGTGCTGCCTTTGATGCCTTTGAAGATGACCAGGCTGAGGCTTGAAACGTATCCATGGAAACCGGTGTGGGGGGAGTGACGGCCAAACTGGCTCACCCTTGAGGCAGTTGGGCTGGGGACTCCAGAGACCGTTCCCTGACGAAGAAAGAGATTTCGGTCAGCTCCCACTTCATCTTCTAGCCTCTCCCTCTCCTGTCCCCACACCTGGACCACCTGCCTTCCAAGACACCAGCCAATCCAGACACTAGGCTTTCTGGGAAGCCAAACCTTAATCACTCTCTGAGCCCCTAGTTCCAAGGGGCTGAAACCCATCGGGGAGGCCCCAGGACAGACATTGCTCTGGCTTTCACTATCCCGCCTTGCCCACCCTGCTCCAGTAAGGCCCTGGGCCGTTCCCAGAAACTCTTGCCTGGAGCAGAGGTTTTACCCACAGGGCTCAGACTTCCAGATGGAAACTGCCCGCCTGCCTCACCCTTGAGCCACCTCCTAGATTCCTGCCCCAGCTCTGAACACCCTGGAAACCCTTCCCTCACTCTGTGGGAAGCCACAAGCTGACATTCAGCCTAATTCCCCACTGAGCCTGCAGCCTCTGACTTTGCGCCTCACAGCCTAGAGCGCTATTGTTTCTGCTGCCAGCATCCATTCCCCACGCCAGGACTGTGGGACCACCCCCCGGCTGCCTGCAGGGCTGGCAGCCCATAGCCCTCAGCCGAGCCCCTCTCCAGACATACTCTCAGCCTCTCCAACGTCACAGCCCCTTTTTTGGGGAAACCAGCTCCAGTGACAGGTTGATGTGAGGGTATAAAGTTCAGCCATCCTCCTCAATTCGGGACAAGTCTGAAGGCCCTCAGCTTCAGTGTGCCCTGTGAATAGCCGAGCCTTCCGAAGTGACCACACGGCAGTTCAGCTTCTCCCTCTGCCCCCCACTCCTGCTTTCTTCCCTCCTGCACAGACGTTAGTCCTGAGAGCAATCCCTAATAAACTTACTGCACAGGAGTCAACGACTCAGAGTCTGTTTTCCAGGGAACCCAGCCTCATAAAGATATTTTGTCCTCATTAAACTGGAGGGCACCATATCCTATGCCCCATCAGCTTGTGCCCGCAGCTGCAGCTTGTCCCTCTACCTGAACAATCACCCACTCTCCCAAGCTCAGGAGAGCCACCCTGAGCACTGAACCTGGATTCTAGTCCTAACTCTGCCACATACTTGCTGGGCACCTTAGGGAAGTACTTAACCTCTCTGAGTCAGTTTCCTATCTATAAATTGATAAATGAACACTTAGGCAGTTATCCCTGCAGCTAAGAGCATTCTTAATTATCCTACGCGCTCAACTAACACTTACTGTGAACTGACCACGGGTTTTCATCCCTCCGACCCCAGCTTAAATGTCACTTCCTCCAGGAAGCCCTCCTCACCCCCCGAAGCTGATAGATCACTTTCTTCCGTGTTCCTGCAGCCCCTGACCTTACCCCTGCTGTAGCTCTTCACCCCCTGAATTGTAATTACACCTGCTTTTTGCCATTCCCTTCCGTTGGACCATGAGCTCACGAGGGCAGGGAATGTGTTCATTCACCTTTATATCCTCCATGCCTAGCTCAGGGCCTGGACCATGGTGAGGGTAGAAAAATATGTGTAAACTAATTGACTAATTAAGTCATTAAGCTAGTGCTGCAGGAAAAGCAAAGATAACAATACCCTGCCTTCCCACAGCCCTTTACGCTGTGCGAACTGCTTCCATACTTGGCTCTCATTTGGTCCTCACAACGACTTCACAGGGCAGGCAAAGCTGGAATTGTTTTCCCATTCTACAGATGAAGACTCAAGACCAGGCTGTGGGAAGTGGCTTACACTCTGACGGAGCCAGGTCTCCTGACAGCTCACCCGGTACCATCTCCCTTCCATCCCCCTCCCCCACCGAATCCCAGAGAGGCGAGGCGGACCTCACCTACCCCAGTTCCACATCTCTAGGAGGGCCTTGCCTCCACCAGCCCGCTCGTGGGATCTCTGATTTCCCTCCTTCGGAGACCAGCATCCCAACGATAAATGAAGGAAGCCACAAAGCATCTGGGACCCATCTTGGGAACTATTTAGACCCCAAGGCAGAACGTCACATATGACAAAAATCCAAAGAAGTAAGGCCCTTGTGACATTCAGGAAAGCTGGAGAAGGCAGAGGGCCTGCCTGAAATGCCACAGGAGGGGAAGCCTCAGGCCTAGCCTCTCAGCTCTGGGCAGGTCACTAGCCCGACCTGCGGGCCTGGGACGCAGCGAGCAGAGCGGAGCGGGCCCCGCCCCCAGGGCCGCCGCGTGCCCCCGCATCTCCGCTCCCGCGGCCCCCGCGCGCCTGCTGGGCCCGAGCGAGACGCGCCTGTGCTTCCGCTGCTTCAGCTCGGGACTTATCTCTGTCTCTGTGCTGAACACTCGCCGCTCAGCTCCCTGAATATCCTGTCGGTCGGGAGATAAAATGAGGGAAGAGGGAGGGGCGTGCGCACAAAAAGCTCTCTTCCAGCTGCGAAATAGAAATTCTTTTCTCCTTTGCTTCGTTGGGGGAAAAAAAATTCTCCACCCAAACACGGTACCAAACGGATCTTCACTCTCCCTAGGCTCCTTTTTTTTTTTAAAGTCCCAAGTGAATGCATGATTTTTCCCCTAAAGAAACTGTGATAATACAATTAGCGATACACAGAGGCCTTGGCTGGAAATCGCCGGCCCTCCCCACTCCCAGCCCAGGCCTCCGTAGGAGTTCGGCTTTGAAATGAAGAAGTCTATTGTCGCCGGGGAGCACGCAGCTGAATCGAAAACCCCGGCAGAGCGGCGCTACCGCAGCCGCCCTTTGTGGCCGGAGCCGGGAGGCTGCACGGCCATGGCTGGGCTTCATCTGCAGCAGCGCTGGGGCCCACGCTTCTCCCGGCTTGTTTAGGCTTCTGTGGGCCACAGACGCTGGTCACCATTCAGACTGCAGCCCCTTAGTGATGTAAATCATTTCTCCGCCTAGAGCTCGCAGAGAGAAGCTCCCTTCAGACCCCAAGCCAACCCTGGAAGGAGCACCCAGGAAACTGCCGATGGTGACCCAAAAATGTATGGTGGACGCTAGACCAGAGCTGTCTAATCGAAATATGAAGGAAGCCACATGTGTCATCTTAAATCTTCTAGTAGCTACGTTAAAGAATAAAAAGAGGTGAAATTAATTTTAATAATATATTTTTATCGAACCTAATGTATCCAAAGTATGACTTCAACATGTAAGTTGGAAAAAAGTATTAGTAAATACTTTTATTAATAAATAAAAGTATTATTTAATTTAATTTATTTAAAAGTATTAATTAATAAAAAGTATTAATGAGATATTTCACATTCTCTTTATTCTGTACCGTTTTCAAAATACGTATGTATCTTACCTCTACAGCATGTCACAGTTCAGACTAAGCACATTTCAGGTGCTCGGCGGTCACACGTGGCTGGTGGCTACCACACTGGACAGTGAAGCTCTAAAATTCGCGGAGTCTGTCTCGTTTGATCTTACAACAAGCCCCCTGAAGTGGGTGTTAGCATCACCATCTCATAGATGAGACAGTTGAGGCTCAGACAGAAAAAATGAGTCAGCCTCATGCAAATCTAGAATCTGCATCTCCTGCCTCCTGGTCCAACGCACTTATCATTTCCCTACATTTAAACAAACCAGGATAAAAAATTATGGCAAAGATCTATCCAGTGCTTACAAAATGCAGGTGCGTTATTCACAATAGCAGAGGTGGAAGCAACCCAGATGTCCACTGATGGATGAATGGATAGACAAAATGTGGTCTATCCATACGTAGCCTTAAAAAGGAAGGAAATGCTGTCACGTGCTACAATGTGGATGAGCCTCAAGGACATTATGCTAAGTGAAACTAGCCAGTCACAAAAAGATAAATACTGTATGATTCTACTTATATGAGCTACCTAGAGTAGTGAAACTCATAGAGACAGAAAGTAGAATGGCGGTTGCCAGGGCGTGGGGGAGAGGAGAATGGGGAGTTATTGTTTAATAGGAACAGTTTCGGTCTTGCAAGATGAGAAAAGCTCTAGAGATGGGTGGTGGTGATGGTGGCACAGTAATGTGAATGTACCTAATGCCACTGAACTGTACACTTAAAAATATTAAAATAATACATTTTATGCTATATTTTACCCCAATAAAAAAAGTCAGCTGTAAAAAAAAATGCAAGTGCTGTGCTAAACTCTCTGAGCATTACCACATTTCACCCTCACAAAAATCCCTCTTCATAAGGTGGGTGCTCTATCATCTCCATTTTACTGATGAGGAAGCCAAGGCTTACACACGTTAAGCAAATAGTTCAAGGTCCCTCGGCCTGGAGTGGCGGAGCCAGGATTCGAGCTCAGAGAGCCCGGTTCCCAAGCCTGTGCTCTTAAATGTGACGTCCTCAGCAAAACTTCTCTCACTGTCCTCAAATAGAAATAGAAATAATCTAGGAAGGAAATGGGAATGACATTTGTTACAATCTATTTTCAGCACGAGTCACAAAACCCCCTTTGAAACATAAACTTGGTGTGCCACTCGCCTTCTCCAAACCAGCTTGCACTAAAACCCAAGTTCTTTATTCCCAGCCCCCAGGCCCAGCAGGGTTATGGCCCCTTGACGCCTCTCCAGTCTCATCTCCCCCTTGGCCCACTGTGCTCCTTCATCTTTCTTAAACCCGCCAACGCCCAGGGTCTTGGCACATGCTGTTTCTCCCCCCTGGAATGCACTTCCAGTGACATCTGTGTGGCCAGTTCCTCCCTTCATTCAGGTCTTTAGCCAAAGGTCCCCTCATCCCAGAAGGCTTCTTTGTCCCCTCGGCTGAAAATAGGACACTCTTCCTCACCCCCAGCCCAGAACCCCCACCCCCCATTCTCTTCATTTTCTGTCATAGCACCTACTGTGCTACATGTGGACGTTACAGTATGTACTTATTTGTCTGTTGCACGGCTGTCTGCCTCCCATGCAACTCCAAGAGGGCAGCGACTCTGCTTCGTTCACTGCTGTATCGCTGGTCCCTAAAATGGCGTAGTAGATGCCATGACCATTTGTTGAAGGAATGACTGAATGGGTGGATTCACTGCATGCCTCAGCCAACCCTCACACAGGGTCACGAACCGCCCCGGTTCACCAGGGACTAAGGGGCTCCCCGGGACGTGAGACTTTCAGTGATGGATCTGAGAAACTCAGATCCAAAGATAAAGGAACGGGAGCTTTAATCAAATGAACTTTGAGTTCCCTTGCAGCAATCTGACTTTACAAATCCCTGGTTTCCATTGCTTAAAGTCACACACCTAGAGGGTAGCAGTATAGAAAGGTTGTGTTTTGGGCACAAGCAGACTCGGTTTCAACCCAAGATCAGCCATGTCTGCCGCTGGGCAAGCCATTCAGCCTCCATAAATCTCAGTTACCTCCCCTGTAAACCAGAGCAAGTAACCCCAGCTCAGGGGTCGATCATGGGAACACAGTCAGATCATCTGTGTGTCGGGGACTCGGCTCCCGGGGAAGCAAACTGAGATGGAGATCATCAGGCAGCAAGCTTTTCAGGCTGTGCTCTTCAGTTTCAAAACCTGTAGAAGGAAGGAGAAGGAAGCAGGACTGGGCGAGGGCCAGGCCAGGCCGCATCACAGTCCCAGTGGAGACACTGGGGCTGAGAGAGCCCTTTGCAGCTGTCCCAGGTTTCAGGGAGGGCCTGGCCGTTACAGCTGAGAAGGGGCACGATCCCGGGTGAGGCAGCTCTCTGCAGCAAGGGCAGCTCTCAAAGAGGGCTGGCAGTGAGGGCTGTCATCCCACAGTGCCCCCAGGCCCTAGGATAGATCCTCCAATCCTGAAGCGGGATCTCCTTGTCTGCCACACCATGCAACACACACAGGAAGTGCTCGCCAAATGATGATGCTGTTGTCCTTATCTTAGGACCTAAGTCAAGCCAGGTCCATCTCACTGCCAAGGCTGTGCTCCTTCTGCCCTGCCTCCCAGCTCTTCAGCCGAACCTCTCGTGTCACCACCTCTACCTTGGTTCAAATAATCTGTCTGAACAAATCCCATCTCCCTGCCCAGACGGTGAGTCCCTGAAGCAGGCCCCACCACAGGTCCGTCCTTGTGCCCCCCTCCCACAGTTGCCCGTGAGTAAGTAATGAATGAGCAAGAGCATGTCCACCTCCTCCCAGATCCCCAAGATTCTTAGGGATTTTGACCTGATCCTTTCTAGACCTTCAATTTCCCCAGCCCTACCCAGTGTAGCCTACAGTATCCCCCATGGGCGGAATACCCCAACAGAGCAATACGCACCTAGAAACCACTTTGACTTCAGGGCTGGGGCTCGAAGCACCTCTCTTCTCCCACTACCCCAACCTCCCCCCATCGCGCCATGATCTAACTGCCAACAGCCAGCTCACTTCTGCCATGTAGCAAACAGAAAATCCAGAAGGGTCTTAGGGACTCGTCCACTCTTCCTGCCCCCACTCCCCAGACTCTACTGCAAGGGCGTACCTTCTCTCGTCATTACAAGGAAACAGTTTTGAGGGGCTGAGACTAGAACCCACAGATCTTGCCCGCCATGCTTAAGATGGCAGCCTTCTCGCTATACCGTGCCAGCTTCCCGAGGATCTTTGTCCCTTTCTAAAGCCCTCTTGAAATATCCCCTAACTGGTCAGAGCTGGGTTAACTCCTTCAATGCTACAGGAAGGGAGGACGACGGGAGGCCTAGGGAAGCACAGGCTCTGGTGTCAAGCAAACCTGAGTCTGAATTCCAGCTCCAGCCTCTGCTAGCCGGATGACTTGGAGCGAGATGCTTGAAGATCCCGTGTCTTTTTCCACGGGGAAATAACCACCTATTCACAGAGTGACTGCCAGGATTAACGGGAATAAATGGCATATGGTACGCATTTGATTAATGTCAGCTGTCATAATTATTACTAGCAAGGGGCTGAGAGGCAAAAAATATCCAGATTTAGTTCTCAGGTTTTGCAGTAATAAAGTGAAGTCTGTGCTTATATGACACCAAAACAACTCCATAAAGGGTACGACAACTCTCTTAACCATCCAGATGTTTGGTAGATGAAGCACGTCCAACCTTCCTCACTTCCCCCATCAATATTTTACCTTCCTCACCTCCTTCTGGGGATATTGTAAATATCTAAGTGATGCTTGTAAAATGTTCACAGATTCTTCTTTTTCCCTAACAGATACGATTACTTAAAAACGTGAAACATCTGTATAGCACACCTACCATGAACAGACTTTTTGAGGAAAAAAAAAAAGGATAAGCTGAGGAATGAAAAATTTGCAGTAAGTTTTATAAGCAAAGAGTCAGTTTCCTAAAACACAAAGAGTTATTTCAAAGCCTTAAGAAAAGATAAAGAACCGAATAGAAGATTAAGAAAAGGATATACAAAGGGTCGACAACCTTTCAGTTATGAAAGGAATACCAGTTAAAAGGACAATGAGACGATTGTCACTTCTGAGATTAGAAAAAATGAAAATATTCCTCCTGGCCCACATTGACGAGTTCATGGGAAAAGTCACTCTCATGTGCTGTGGGGGCGGGAGGTATAAATTGGGGCAACTTCTCCTGGAAGATAATGTGACACTAGCTATTGAAATCTCAAATGTTTATATCTGTTGACTCAGAATTTCCCCTTCGAAATCCTTCAAATGCTTCAAAAAAGTTCACTCATAGGCACAAAGATATATGTATGAGGATGTCCAATACAGGACTATTTACACTGTAAAAAATAAAAAACCAGTGCCAGTCCAGTGGCATAGTGGTTAACTCCGCATGCTCCCCTTCAGCAGCCTGGGGTTCGCAGGTTCGGATCCTGGGTGTGGACCTACGTGCTGCTCGTCAAGCCATGCTGTGGCAGCATCCCACATACAAAATAGAGGAAGATTGGCACAGATGTTAGTTCAGCGACAATCTTCCTCAAGCAAAAAAGAAGATTGGCAACAGATGTTAGTTCAGGGCCCATCTTCCTCACCGAAATAAATAAATAAATAACTAAGTAAATGGCCACCAGGGGAGCTTGGCTGAACACATGATGGTATAGGCATAAAATGGAACTCTATATAGGCACTCAAAAGAATGAAACATATATCTGCACAGAGGTTTGTACCCAAATGTTCACAGCAGCATTATTCATAATAGCCCCAAACTGGAAACAAATCAAATGTCCACTAACTGGTAAGTAAACAAACTGTGATACATCCTAAAATGGAATATTAGTCAGCAATGAAAAGGAACAAAGTTCTGTTACATGCTACAATGTGAATGAACCTCAAAAACGTTAAAAGAAGCTAGGCACAAAAAAACATATTCATGGTTCCCTTTATATGCAAGCCCATGGAAGGCAAATGTATTGTGGCAGAAAGCAGGCTAGTGGGTGCCCCCTGAGAGAGATGAGAAGAGGGCATGATGGCAAATGGGCACAAGGAGTCCTTTAGGGGTGATGGAAGTGCGCTAAAACTGGACTGTGGTGTTAGTTACACAATTCCGAGAATTTACTAAAAAGTCAATGTACACTGAAAACAGGTGAATTTTATAGTATGTAATTTATACCTCAATAAAAAATCTATTTTTTTAGATAGAATGAGATAGATAATAAATCCTCACGTGTGAAGATGTCCAACATAAATTGGTAAACTTTTTAAAAAGGAGAAAAAGTGTATGAATACTATTATATGATTATTAAAGCAATTATAATAATATACAAAACATGTAATAACGATGTCCTCTCTAGGAGGCAGGATCAACCTTTCACTTTCTTTATGTACACTCCTAATATAGCCAATTTGTAAAACTTAGGTACTTTTGCTATATGTTTAAACGTTTTCTTAATGAAACATTGGGGGGAAGTGAGCATTACTTTTATAATCTAAAAAACACAATGTAAATATTAAATAGGTAAATAAAGGGGTATTGTGTAAAATGGACTGTGCTTTGTTGATCCTGCTGCGTCCCAGTTAAGGATGCCACATCTGGTCACAAGATGTATGGAATCTCTCATTCTTCTGGCTCCACCACAGCCTGGAAAAAAAAATCTGAAAACCACCCAGCTGTGTCTTTCTCTCATTCCAAACTCCCCAAACAGAGTATGACTAAGTCTGTTTCCCAGCCACCTTGAAGCCGGGGAGAACGAGGGCCCGGAGAGGCGCCCCCTCCAGAGTTGCCAGTCTCTGGATACCACGGCTTACACAGCAATTTCCTGAGAGTTGGGCTGGCAAAAAAAATGGATTCCTCAAAGGCTGATAAAATAATCTGATTATTCATTAAGCTAAAGAATGCGGTCAAGACACAAAGACCCCAAAAGGCCTGACCTATAGGCCCAACCGCCCCCCACCCCCGTCCTGACTTCTCTAAGCTTAGACCCTGGCCGCTCAACAAACTGTACTGTTTTCTTAACCTCTTATTGAAGTGTAATAGACATACAGAAAAGTGTATGTATTTTAAATAGAATTTTTATGAAGACTCTAAGGTTCAAGGATAAATCTTACCCTTTTCCAGTGGAAACCATAGTGCCCCTTTGATGTTTTCTTTTTGCTTCTCCTCATCAGAGGCGAATGAAGGAGCTGAGCTAGAACAGACCATGGCCACGCTCGCCCCATCTCCCTGAAAGTCTGAACTGAGGTGCATGCGGGGGGCAGGGGGGTGGGGGTTCGTTGCTTCCCAGCCCAAGAGCTCTTCCAAGTCTGTGCCAACAGCACATGTCTCAGAGAACAGGGGCTGGGATCACGTCAGGCTTCCCCAAAAGACAGCTCTCCAGGTGCCCTGAAGAAAGAAAGCTGGAATGACCTCCACTGGACTAGAAGCTTCGTGAGGGCAGGAAGCGTGTCTGTCTGTCCATCAATGTAAAGCCAGTGCCTGGCACACACAGATACTCAGTAAATATCTGTTAAAACAAATGCTGATTGACTGGAATCAGAAGGTGAAGACGGACCCCGGAAACCGGGCTACGAAGCAGAAACGCCAAGGGTTTGGACAGGGCTGGGCTAACCCGGGGGTGCCTTGGTGCCAGCCCTTGCTCCCAGCTGAGCCCGCCCCTCGCCAGGGCAAAGCGCTGGGTGAGCAGAGCTTGGCCTGGTTTCAGGTCCCCTGCTCAGCCAAGTGCCCTCGTCTAGGGGACAACCTGCTCCGCCCTGTGCGTGGGCGTCACCACTGCTCCTTGTGCCCACTGAGCATACAAATCGCGCAGAACTCGCCTGGCCAGGCTTCTGGGCACACGCCCAGTTGGTCCACGGGAAGATGTTTCCAAAGGCCTGGAAACATCTTCCCAGAGTCAAAAACACTTGTCTATTAATTATAGGAACGGGTAGTCCCAAACCTGCATCACCTGGAAAGGAAATACCACCGCCACTTCCTCAGCACCCCCACACCCTTGAGGGACAGCAGAGCAGATAGGCAGAAGGAAAAGAGAGCACCTTCTTCTTACTCCAGGAGACGATGCTTTCCACCTGAAAACAGTTACCTGAGCTTCACACCCAAATGCCCCAGGGATGACGGAATGTGTGCTCTTTCTGGTGGCAGCCGTCATCTCCTCCCTGGATTACTCCAACAGCTTCCACTGGTCTCACCGCCTCTGCTCGCCTACCAACAATCTACTGTCCACCTTCCAGGAGGAAGGGTCTTTCTGAAGGTGAAACTGATCGTGTCATCTCCCTGCTTAAAATCTCTGATTACACACAGCTCTTAACATGGTCCACAAGGCCCTCCATGACCCTGTTCTGGCTAACCTCTCCCACCAGTTCTTGTGACAACTCTATCTCACGCACTTTTTTTTCTGCCGTACCTACTTTCTTACAGTTTCTTCGCCCTTTTTCTTTTTTTAATTCTCCAAGCTCCTGTTCCTGCCCCAGGGCCTTTGCACTTGCTGCTTCCCAGGCCTGGATTCTCTTCCCCAACTCTTCACAGGACACTCAGGTGTCAATTTAGAGAGGCTTTCCTGATCTTTTATCAGGAATTCCAACTCCCTCCCATTCATCCTCTATTCCATTATTCTGTTTAATTTTCTTTGTAATGGTTACCATTATCTTAATTTACCTTGATTATTAGTTAACCTTTTTATTGCCAGTCTCCCTACCTTCTCTCATCTCCCCCCGCTCCCACACACCAGAATATAAGCTCATTTCCTGCTCTATCTCTGGTACCTAGCACACAATAGAAGCTTAATAAACACTTTTTAAAAGAATTACGATAATTATAATTGTAAGGCTCTTAACAGTTTGCAAAGTATACTCACATTCATTGCCTTACTTAAGCTTAAAAACAGCCCTGTAGAGAAGGTAGTACAACCTTCATTTTACAGATGAGCAAACAGAGCTTCAGAGAAGCCAAGCAGCTTGCCAAAGATCACACAGCAAGAAAGAAGTTTATTTTGCACTCAAACCCAGGTTTTCTCCCTCCGAGTCCAGAGTTTTTCCTTCAGTATACGGTTGACATCCAAGAGTGCTTTCCACTACTGAGCGGAAACTTCACACCACCAGAAGAGGAGCAAAGCAGTTCCCGGCAGGATTGAGTTAAGCTCCAAGACAAAAGAGAATATAAGGCTAGGAAACCATTTTGGAAACCATCAAAATAGACAACTATGTAAAATGAGCCCCTTCTGAAATGCACAGATAAAGTTGCAAAGCGTCCAGATGTCATATCTCACGTGTGATCTGTGCTTATGGGATCCCCTGATTCCATGAAGGACAGGGAACTTGGGAGTGGGGACACGGAGCGAGACGGAAACGGCCGTCTCTACCCAAGAGTGGCAACAAGAAACTGTGACTAACAGGGAAAAATCATTGTCGGAGACGAACCACATGCTACAGGAGGATCAAATTTCTCATCCTTCCGACCAGAAAGCTAAAGGCGTAACAACCGAGCCACAGTGGAAACACGCTTCTCAGGACCGGGTCCAAGGACACAAGAGGGGATCACCTCCGGGAGGAGAAGCCGAGGCAGCCTTTGGGGAAGGGGAGCCCGGCCTGGGAGGGAAGCTCTCCACAGCCTTCAGAGGCTCTGGGTGCCCAGGCTACATATTCAAAAACCAACCAAAGTTAACCCATCAAAACAAGCAGAAAGAGAGGGTCTCGAAGGCGACGTCAGGCGGTCAGCTCTTCCCATCCCGGCCTACCCACGGGGTGTCAGCTTTTCCAGCCCAAACAAAGGCAAGCAGTCAGGCCTCTTCCTCATTCCTCCCAGTACGACATGTAGGAAGTTCTTCCTTTGGTCTCGCTCAAATCTAAGTCATTTTCCCTTCCCATCCTGGAGCTCGGAGCTGAAAAAGATCATCTTCTCCACACCCTTCATTTGAAGATGAGACGCAGAGGAGGGAAGAGATTTTCTCAAGGTCTCCCTATAGTTAGGAGCAAATTTGGAGCCTGACTGCAGACCCTGTGCCTCCCAGGGCTGTGCTCCTTCTGTGACACCAAGCTCCTTCTCCGTTCAACACTCGGAAGACCGGAACACCAACTACTAATACGCACAGTGCTGGAGTATCAGCCCACCAGGCCACTCTCTAAAGACTCCTCTTTTCCACACTGCTTCCGCTCACTACCTCAGACCAAAGCACTCAGCCAGGGGCTCTCCGCTGGAGGCAGGACGGTCCCCCAGGGAGAATGCAAAACGTGTGGGGGTGTGTCACAAAAACTGGGGAACGCTACTAGCATTTAGTGGGGAGGGACCCGGGTTGCCCAACATCTGCCGTGCACCGCACAGTCCACGCCCGTGGGCCGCTCCGACCCCATCATCTCCGCATCGCTTCTCTGAGTCCCCTCCTCCCCTCCGAAGGCGGAATGTCCACGGAGCAGTGGAGGCCGCGATGGACACGAGGTGAAATGTATCAGAATAACAGCAACAACCAGCAGCACCGTCACACAATCCTCACGACAACCCGAGGAAAAGGACACGGCTGTTCTGATTTGACAAAGAAACCGAGGCACCGAGCGGCGAAGTCACTGCGGAGCCACACTGAAGACTGACAAGGCTGGCCCTCGTCCACGGGGCCTCCCAAATCCGCAATCCCAAACAATGCCACCTTTCAAATAAACCGAGCGGTGGGAAATTTAAACTAATGGAAGTCACCGGGGCCCAATCCTGTGCCTCCGCGGCCTCACTGAGACCTCACGTTGCGCCCTCCAGACGCCCCCCGGAGGCACCCTGAGTCCTGACGGGCCTCCCCTCGGACACCGCTGCAGTTTTCAGACCAGATTTCACACTCCAGTAAAGTCCACCCCCTAAAAATGGGAGGGGCGCCCAAAGGGTGGCCAGCATCACAAAGGGTATTAGGGAGAAAAACTCCCCTAATTGTTTAAGAAAGCATCACTCCTCAGACACACACCCCTCCGGAAAGGAAGAACATCACTGAAGATAAAGGGCGGGTCTTTCATTACATACAGTTCGCTTTATGGGGAAAATCCCTGCATTGTCCTTGTTTTTTTCACCTTGCTGCAGACTGGGAGACACTTCCAGGACTGACAGTGGTCCAGGGACCTTTAGGGCGGACAACCTGGCTGTGACAGGGACCTGTGGCCTTTAGACGTCACTGTGCTGCCTGCAGGCTCCAGCCTTGTTGAAGCCAAACCACCAAGAGAGTCACAGAGGCGGGGAGGGGAGGGCGACAGCGCACAGAGCACTGCGACGGCAGAACAGAGGCAGGAGGCGGGAGGCGGTCCCTCAGCCTACGCTGAAGCTCCTCCCCCCAGGAGCCGCGTGCCAGTGGTCATCACCCACATGAGAGGGGAGGAGAGCAGAGGCGGCTGGCACCACAGGGGCAGAAGGAGATGCTGCCCCACTGAGTCTGGCTCTCCGGCCCTTCCTCCCCTTCTCTCTCCTGCCCGACTTCTCCCTGCTCCCTCTCCCCGAGCCCCTCAGAATCAGGAGCAGAGTCTCTGAGCTTCAGCTTTACGAACACAGGGAAAAAGCCAACGCCGCCTTTAAGCTGCATTAGGGGGATCAAGGGACGCATTATTAGTTTCACTGGCCTCCGTATTATTCCGAGGACTTCTGGGAGACAGTGCGGGGCTTGGGCTCCAGATTTTAAGAGGGATATTAATAATTTAGAAGGTTTATCAGTGGCCTACAGGCATAAAGATGGTCCTTCTCAATTTGGGAAGATTTTCCAGAAAACAGTGCTCTAAGAGAGATCTCATCCCGGCCAGGCAGATGGGTTAAATCCACCCTAGAAATGAATTAGGTGGAAGATGTGGCAGCCAGATGACTTTTTAAAATGTTGATAAGCTGAAATGTGGCAAGAAAAAGAGGCCAGAGGGTAAGGGAACAAGTCATCTAAAGCATCACGGAAGAATCTAAGCGCGAGAATGCTTAGCGGAGGAAACAAACCCTTGTACATATGCCACCACTGCCGACCCCTGAGCCATGGCAGATAGAGGGTCTTTTCCCTACCGTGCCTGGAACACAGCCTCGGAATCCTTCTCAACACAGCCCTCCAGCACACTACCAGTCTGTCACAGTTGGACCTATTCCCCATCCCTAAGTTGGGAGTACATGAAAGCAGTCTTTAAAGAACGGCAGCATTATCAGGAGTCAGCCAGCTTAGACTTATGCTGGGTTGTTCCAAATGACAGAGGTGTCTTGTAATTCTATTCAAGGAAGACCTTTCTAGTGATCCTTTCCAACAATGGGATAGTCTGACTTCTGACGTGGTCAGCCCCTTGCTACCAGAAGTTCCGATTAGAAGCTGCATGGCTGTCGGGAATGCCTGCACAGGGCGGGCATTCAGGCAAATTCTGCGATTCCAAGTAGGACCCGAGGTTCAGATACAGCACCTATGTACTCAGCGCCTAACACGGGGCAGGGACAGCACATAGGCTCTCCCGGTGGATAGGGTGACCTCCACTTACAGAGGAGGGCACTGCGGCTCCCGGGGAAGGAGTATTTCACACAGGGAGAGAGTGGTGAGCCAAGAATTCAAATCCATATCTTGTGACTCCTAGTCCTCATGGTTTCCACCCTCCTCTACCAGACGCTGCAAACGCGCACCACGATGGGGCCTCCTCTGAAGCTAACTGGTCCTCAGGGGGTGCCATGCTGGCTGCTTTCTCCTCCCTAAAGATGCTGCCCCGTCGTCACGCGATGGCCCCACCTCTGCTGCTCCAGCAGCGCTCCGGTCCAGGGCCAAGGTCCCCTCGCTGCTGCACGGAAGGCATCCTGTTCCATCATCTATCCCCCAACAAGAGCTGTCGCCACAAAGGGGCACAGATGGAATCTTTGACATTGCTCTTGGTACATCTGCCTAGAATCCCAGACACTGTCACTCGTTAGGTTTGCAGCATTTACAGCTTCTGTTCCAATGCAAACATCACTAAAACAGGTGACCCCTTAAAGCCTCATTAATCACTGCCTCCCCACGTGATCAGCCAACCATGGGCTGTGAGATCCTGAGCAACAGGAGTGAGAACAGGAAAGTCCTAATGAGGGAAAGGGAAGAGCACAGTTGGGAGACAGACAAAGAAACTCCGTCCTCGCTGCTATCCTGCTGTGGCCTCATGGCCTGGTTCAGATTCCCGGGGTTTCTGTCTTGTACTCCGATGCCCCTTCTCTCAAGTCCCGCCTTGTCCCACTCCTCCTGCAACAGGATCTGCCTTATCCCCCAGTGCCTGGGTCTTGTCCCTGAATTACCCAACCCCATGGCCAGCCCAGCTCTTTGCTCTATCTTGCCAGCGCTGTGGAGCACCCCCACCGCAGAAGACCAGGCTCCCAGTGGTGTAGACCTGCACCTGCCTGCTTGGACTTCTTCTTGCCCGTGTGGAGCTGAGGGTCTTTCCCCAGCCTGTCCCCACCCCTGGGGGGAGCAGTTCTGGCTTCCAGCTCCCCCTGCCCCAGCCCCACCTGCCCCGTCCTGGGAGAGTTAACCAGACCACAGCGGGCTGTGTCTCCAGCAATGTTCTCTGAAGGTACTTCCCACCGCCCTCCAGAGTCACCTCCTCCTCTTAAGGAGCAGACCACATTTACCCCTATAATCTGGTGTCCTCATCTATGCCCATCTCCCTCGGTAGAATGTTTGCTTCCCACCCACCCTCGGAGAACTATCTTTGCCGTCTAAAGCCCTTCCTGGTGACGCCAGCCCACACGAGCCTTTCCTGTCTCTCTCCTTCTGCACTCAACGTCTGTGTGGCAAAATTAGTCACTTTTTTATCCTATATCTTTTTTCACTGTCGAAGGAAACAATTTAGCGCATCTGACATTCTCATCACTACGATGTATTCGTTTTATTTTCCAACTAGTTTATAAATGTCAGCGGATGAAATATCCCCCCTCACTTTGTGCCTGCCCGGCGCCTGGCCGGGGCAGGGCTGCAGTGGGCCCTCATCTTTGGGAAGTGCCCGCCCACCAACAGGGGTAGGATTCTGGCTGACATCGTTCTGTTGTTAACCCCACCTCACCGGCCACCGCCACTGGGTCAGGGACCACCTAAGCTGGGCCAATGTGAGTCCTTTCCTCAGCAACACTGAAGCGAAGGAGGAGGAAAAGAAGGCATATGAGAGAGAGAGTCTTTCCATATGTTCGCCTCCAACCGAAATGAGAGCTTGGGGGCTGTGGCAACAGCCGTCTCCCTGTCATGTGGAGGCATCAGAAAGAGCCGGCTTGCTGAGAAGGAGGAGCGAGGCAGATGTGCAGAGAGAAGCCGAAACAAGAGAAGGTACACCAGTTGATATCTAGAACAAATCAGGGCTCCCTAGCACCCCAGTGCCTGGTCCTAGGCCATCCTGAGGCCAACTGCATTTCCCCACGTGGGTTCCACAGAACACCCTGCGTCTTTATAATAAACCCCATTTTCACTACTACCGGCTTCAGCTGATTTCTGTTGCTTCAACCAAAAGTTCTAATTAAAGCGAGGGCACAGGTTAGGTGTTTAGTAAATTCTTGCACAGTGATCAAATGCATTCCTGATTTCTCATCACAGACCTCAATTCAAATAGCCCTGGTGAATCTCTTCAGCATCTCCCATTAGGTCATTGAAACAAAGACTTGTAATTGGATAACTCATCTGTCAGCCACATTCATGCTTAATAACGCAAATACCCTGCTCACACTCACACCAACTTGCACACAAACGCCCACATGCACCTACGTGCACATCATTTCGAGTGCACACAGTAGGCACTTGGAGCATTGCCCCCCTTGCCAGGTCTGTCACTCCAGAAGAGCAGAGAACAATGAAAAATAAATAGAATTTATAGTCAAGAGCCTAGCTGGCATCTCCGTGACGGCATTTAGCAGTCATATACCCTGAACAAGGCATTCAGTCTCTGAGCCACATTCAAGAAGACATTGCCACCTTTGCCAGCTGTTCTGGGGCCCAAGAGTTCAGTCCCTGTCCAGGACTGTCTGGACAGGTCAAGCAGCATCTCCCAAAGAATGTACTGCAGGATGCTTTTCTAGAACAAGGGTCAGCAAACTATAGTCTGTGAGTCAAATTTGGCCCACAGCCTCTTTTTGTAAATAAAGCTGTACTGGAGCACAGCCGCACCCATTCATTTCTCTGTTGTCTGTGGCTGCTGTGCACTCAAGGGCAGAGTTGAGTAGCTGCAGCAGAGACCATATGGCCCGCAAAGCCTGAGATGTTTACTATCTGGCCCTTTACAGAAAAAGTTTGCATGTCTAGAAGATGCCAATAGGTGTACTATAAAGAAAAAATAGCACCTAGGTTAATGAGTTCAAGAAACAATGGGTTAAATAATGTCTCTTCTATAGGATTTATCAGAGCCTTTAATATATGGAAGTGCACTGTGAATTTCTAATGAGGGAACATGCTAGAATGCTTCCTACACTTATGTGAATGCAGAGCCCTTTTTACAGCAGACATCTTGAGGGACTAGTGTTCCAAGGCTAGAGGAGTTCCCCATCTATAAAACAGGGATAATAGTAACCCCGGCTCCACCTGCATCACAGGGCCGTTAGGAAGATCAAATACAACAAGGATGTGAGCGGGCCGTGCAAACCACGGGCAAACGAGAATTATACCTTCAGCCCCGTGACTTAAAGGCATTTTCTCTCCGTTTCCCTCCAGCCACTAAGAGGAAAGACACAAATGGCTTCCAGGAGTCAAATGTTTCCAAGAACCTGCTGATTCTGAAGCTCTCACCTGGCCTTCAGAGAAAAGTGCACAACTGTAAGCTTAATGGGACGGGCTGCTGAGAGATTTCATTTCTTCCCCTTAAAGAACATCAATTAATCTTGATTCTAGATGGAAGACAGGCACTTCTCCTCTTGAAGTTTTGATTAGCTCCCCACGCTACGCAGGAGTGAAATGGGCTCCAGACAGATTGCTTCCTCATGCAAAGCCATTTCACAAGCCATGGGGTTCCGAAGGGGACAGATGCTCCTGCAGAAGAAACAGCTGACTCCTCCCTCCGCAAGAGACCCCTCCTCACACTCACACACATGCTCCCTGCCCTCGGCCCTTCCGCCTCACACCGACAGCACCAATCAGGGTTGGTCTCTGAGTGTTAGCCAGGCCCAGTTAACACAACAACCTGTTCAGACGCAAGACCTCTTAATTTCTGACTCAGAACCATAGAAGCCACAGGGAAGGCCAAGCAGGTAGGGAACGGCCGGGATCCCAGACTAGGAAGCAGCAATGACGTTACGCTGAGATGTCATCCCATCTAATGGATGCCACCATTTCTTTTTCCAAAATAAGAAGCGGGGAGTGAGGGGAACGGAATCAAGGGAAGAAAGTGGGAAGGGAGACGGACATATGGAAACAACGGCCACCCACCCAGCACCCTGCAATCCTCACCCTCTCCAGGCATTCAGATGCCGCTTGCCCATCTTCTCCCCCGCATACGGACTCCAGCATCTTCCAGATGCCAAGAAATCGTAGGAAGTCCCTGCCACTCCCAAGACACAACCTCTCCCTGGGATTCACAATGCACAAACACCACTTCTATCTGTGGAAGAAAGGCCCCAAGTAAGGGCAAGTCTTTCAAAAAAGGAATTAGGGAAAGGCGAACCGGAAGTCACTTGAAGGATGATTTGCTAAAAGGATACACTGAGGCAGCGACAGAAAACACACGAAAAGGCCACCAGATGGCTGCACCACGGAAAGCCAGACAAGACCCCTTGTCTACACTAGAAATAACTCAGGCCAGCAGGGCATTTCCTAAGTGATAAGCCTGAGGTCTCGTGCAGGGAGGGGCTCACTCGGCAAGGAAGTGGTGCTGGAGCATGTTCCCAAGGGTTTTGAAGGCCCAGGTTGGACAATTTCAGTCTGAGAACCTCAGAGCAGAGAGACAGACTTAAGCAGGGTGAGGGTCTAGCAAATTCCGTCTTGGGGTATGAAAGGCAACCAACAGGCCTACAGCCAGGCCTCCCTCCCCTCGACTGGTAGCAGCCATCAGACAGTGAGCTACCCACTCCTAACAATTCCTTGCTTCTGGTGAAGTTCTTGCAGTTTCCACCACCAAATGCCAGAGCTTCATAAGAAGATCCAGTTCTGGGCCTCCCTCGGCCCCAGCAGCCGACACAAAGGGTCTGACACTGGCACGAGGAGCTTTTGGAGAGCTCTGGTGCTTCATGTGCAACTTCCGGGCTTCCAAGCAGAAGGCACTCAGCTCGGGACCAGCCTGGGGGCCACACTGTCCCTCTTAAAAGCATCTGGTCTCTCTGCCATCCACCCTCTATTCCCTCACCTCAGGGCAAGGATTGTCAGCCAGCTCCCAAAACAGAGGAGACCACTATCGGCAAATACCTGGGGGGCTGTGCTGCGCAGGAGGAAGCCACCGTTCCGCACGGCTCCACTACAGGCCCGCGGTGAAGGTACAAGGTTGGTGATTCCGGTCAATATAAGGGAAACCATCGGCAGCCTTCCAACAGTTCAAAACAAGAGCCTAGAGTGTTTGCTGAGACACAAGAGTTGGGGGCTCTGGTGGTATATGAGCCACAGGTACGCATTAGGTGCAGCTGTAAAGACATCCTACCCTCCCCTGTGGACCCCCAGCTGCCAGTCCCACCGTTGCGAGATGAGCGGAAGGAGTCCAGGGCTGCGCCTTAAGGATGTCTCCGACAGTGCCAGGCATTTTGATGTGGCCTTGAAAACAAACCATAACCTAATGTATTGGTCATGCTTAAATAAATAAATAACTCTTTTCTGCTCCTTATAGTGAAACGTACTATACACAGAGTTAGCCCCACGTGGAAAATTTCAACCTGATGCTCACGTTGGTGCTGTTTGGGCTCTTGGTCCACATCGTCTTGACACCTATAGCAAGTCCTTCCCGAGAGGCAGATTTTATCTTGGTTCCAGCTGCTCTGAAGATGCCTATTTCTGTTTGAGGCACCCCCTCCCCGACCCGCCTCCTAGAAGGCGAATTCCAGGTATGCCACAAAGACTACGTTTTAAGTCAGACCATCCCAAACATGATATTCCCTCTAACTTGGAGGAAATTAATTAGTGACTTTCATATAATGAAAATAAAGTTCAATGATTAAAAAAACACACCACCACCACTACACCAGGGGTCATTAACTCCAATACCTCTAGGGGCCTGAGAGGTCAAGCAAACTAGCAAAGCAGGTGAGGTCAGGGGGATGGGGACAGCGGCCAGGCGAGCTCAAACCCTGTCGAAGAAGGGCTGTGGGCGCTCAGCTCCAGCCGGTGCTGCCACGCGGGAACGCAGGCCCAGCACTGCCAGACTTTCGGGCTTTTTAAAAAGGTGATGGAAATCCAGATTTTATGTGAAATCTCTTCATTTTTACATGCTGGCATCTAATTCACATTTTTCAAAGACATAGTACAGGCCAAATCAAACACATCTGAGGGCTGGATCTGGCCTATGTGCCGTCAGTTTGCAAGCTCTGCATAAAAGTTCAGCTTAAACAAATTACCAGTAATGTACAAAACAGGCCCTTCTCCTCCACCAGGCCCTCCACCTCCGAGAAATGAGGCGGGCGCTCAGGGATGGGGTTGCAGGTCAGGTGAGGTTCAGGGACGAGGTAGGGCCTGTGACATCTGTTGTCTAAATGAGTGGGTAAGAACTGGAAGTTTACATTTCCATTTTGACAGCGTCTGATCAAAACGGCTGCGTGCCATCAGCCTCATCAACACGTCCTGCTTTCCTCTATCAGAAAGCAAGATTTTCACTTTTGTTATGGAAACTGTCATCCTCCACCAGGCTGCAGAAAGCAGAATCGCGGGTTTGGCAGAGACCTTCTATGTCACCTAGAACAAATGGCCCTCCGATGCCTCAATCGCCACTCTGACCCTCTTTTCCAGGAGCCCAGCACGGAGCCTCAAACACCACCAGGGAGATCGAGGCTTCCTGAGGCTGCTCGCCTGACCCCTCAAGACAGCTCTAATTGCTACAAAGGTCTTCCGGACACCAGACTCCTTAAACCCAGCCCGAAATCAGATTAGGCTTTTTGGCAGCTGCCTCCCTGTGACTCCCAGCAAACTTGTTGTCGGCGAGAACCTTGAGTCTTTTTCACCAGCGCTGCTGCCGAGCGCTTCTCTCCCCAGTGTGTACTCGGCCAGCTGGGTTTCTAGACAGAAGGGCAAGACTTTACCCTGTTTTCCTTATTAAATTTCAGCCCACCTACATGTTGCTTTGAGGTGGCCATCCGCTCACAGGTACGAATCTTTGCTAGTTTCCCAGATTCTTTTAAGAAGACCTTGACCCAATTGTCGAAGCTGAGGGCTCTGCACTTAATTGATGCCACAAATGGCACCGGGGCACGTGCCAGTAAATACAACCTGCTGTCTACCTTCTCCAAAGCCTGGTTGCTGGAAATAATATTTATGGAGAATTGAATGAAGGTTGATCCATGCCTCCAGATCAAAGAACGCAAATGCCGACAGGAGCTAAGCAGGCAACAAAAATGAGTGAAGCCGACCAGGTGTGCCCTAGAGCAAAGTGGAGCCCACGCCCCACTGGAAGGGGGCAGCCAATTTTTGCTTCTAAGAACGACGGCCCAGTGTTCCTAGACAGAAATCTGGATTTTTATGTAAACTCTCCTGAGTTCTTTTAAAACTTTCTTAATTTTTAAATTTTGGAAACGAATTCACTTTTGTAAATGTTCCAAAGGCCAAAAAACATAGAAATGGATCTGAGTTTGCCTGTCAGCTGCCAGTTCTGCCGCAGCTGTTCTAAGTTTCACTCTTGGATCCAGTCAAGCCCTCCAAATCTGGGTAAGGACAATAACGGGGAGCGCTTGCTGAGTGTTGCAGACACTCGGCGAAATACTGAGAGTGGATTATCTCATTTAATCCTCACAAGAGTCCAGAGAGGCGCCCATTTGAAAGAGATGGAAACTGAGGCATAGAGAGGGGAGATGACTTGCCCAGGGTCAAGCAATTGATAAGTGATGAAGCTGGAATTCAGTCCTGTGTCTGTCTGACTTCAGCGTCCAATGCTGACTTCTTGGACCACACTGAGCAGACCCATTTTGAGTGAGTTGCGCTTTGGTGTTTAAACTATCAACCTACATTGAGGGATTTTTAACTACTAAAAATGTGTTGTAGTGACTACTCTGGGGGTGACTAAGGCCACTGTCCACCACATCACCAGGTCCTTAACAACCTCCAGCAGCTGAAGGGCCCTCCTGCCCACACTTCCCCAACTCGATCTGGGTCAGAGTCAAACACCATGGCACTTCTCCTTGGGGGAGAGTAACTTGCCCTTGACTCCAACCTCAAACTCATCCTTGAGGAGTAGAGAAGGATTTGCTTAAAACAATGACAGGGAGTCTCTACCATGAAATTTGAAAGGATGCTGGCAAGTTAGAGGCATTTTTATATCATAGACATTGAATCATTTGTTATGCTGCCCTGCGATTCTCATTGTGCAACCCTATCTGATGAGCATAACGTGAGACAGAAGATAGAATATAACTTCTTGGCCTTATCCGGAAGTGGCAAACCCAACCGCTTATAGAAACCAGGCAGCTTAGGTAAATGAGTGAAGCAGTGGGTGTGAGATGAGGGGTGCGGGGCCCAAGAACTCCCGGCCCCAGAAGTGGCAGCGACTCTGGACCGCATCATGTGCCAATGGCGGCTGCTCCTCAGCCAGACTCGGCTACCATGTGGGAATGGGGGCCCAGTGCAGCTAGATCATCTGACTTGTTCTCAAATAATCAGAAATACAGATTTTCCTATGAGGTTGCCCAGTTTTGTCGTGCATCTCAGTATCACTGGCCTGCAGACCAGTTCTTGCTTGGTGATCAGCTCTAGTCTGGGAAAAAATAAGTTGAATTTTTTTATTTAGTCTTGAGCTGCTTTAAACATCTGGAGAAGGACGTCAAGGAGGCGTTCTTAAGTCCTTGGGGGCTAAACTACCCAGCGCCTGGCTGCACGGCAGGCATACTGTGGAGCAGCGCTGAGGACGCAGGCTGAGCCTCACGGATGCTCCATTGCTTTTTTCTGCAGAGGGAGATGGCCACATCCTAATTTGTGAAGCTTTTGGGGGCATTAGAAGAAAGGTCAACGAGTGTGGGGGGTGGATGTTGTTCTCTAGTGAGCTTAAAGGCAACTCTATTCACTCTTCTGACAATTAAGGTCACAATTAAGGGCATGGAAATCCATCCATTGGAACGAAATGATATTATGGACAGGCCAGGTTCTAGGGTACCTTTTTGGCCCCGAATTCCCAGAGGTTGTACTTCCAAGGAAGTCAAAGGTCAAGTCTGGGTGGGTCCAAACTTCTGACTCCTCTCTTATGGCTGGTTAGGCCTGGTAGCATCTGGGAGAGAAGTCAGGGCAGTTGTCCAGGCTGGTTCTTACAGGCAAAGGGTCAGAGGTTCGAGCTCCAAACCAGCTTTGGTTACCCTGGAGCAACAGAGCCGAGATTCAAGGATGAGCTTGGAGGAACGGCCTGCGTGCCCAGCCCACCAGGCTGAGGAGCTCTCCAGGTGCAGAACAGCTCACCAGACTCCTGCATTGCGGTGTTGAGATGCAGCTTTGGGACATGTGTTCGTTTCTCAGTCAGCGGCCTCCATCATCTATTTCCCTCTGCAACCTCTTGGGGAGGGACCAAGAGCCACCTGGACAAGGGACAAGGCTGAGGTCAGGGATGGAGGTCTGCCAGCCTAACCAAAGGTCGGTTTGTTATCAGCCCATTCCCATTTCCTTCTATTCACGGGAGAAATTCCTCTCAGGGCTCAATATCCAAAACAGATTAGCTTCTCTTGAAGAGCTGATGGTTTTCTCTTAAAGACACGATGAAACTTCACATCTTGAAAGTCGGTGCTTCATCCCACTCTCTCTGCTTCCTGGTGCTGTCTGCCACAGGCTAGGCTGCTGCTCTTAACAGTAACCACTGTTTCTGGAGCATCCACCACGTGTCTGTTCTGGCCTGAATGCTTTACAGAAATGCCCGAAGTAGGTACGATTGCTCCTGTTTGACAGAGGTGCAGAGAGCTGAGCCTCAGAGAGGTGGAACAGTTTGTCCTTGACTAACAGGTGGCACAGCTGGAATGTGAGCTCAGATCTGCTGGACTCCAGAGCCTGCAGTGTTACGCTTATCGCTGTGATTATTAATAACAATAGCAACACTGGTCGAGTCCTTACTATGTGCCAGGCACCGTGCCGAGAGCTTACATGCAGTATCTCATTTAACCCCCTAGATGGAGGTGGGATTAGTATCTTCACTTTACAGATGAGGAAACTGAGGCTTAAAGAGATGAAAAGACTTGCCCAAAGTCACACAGCTAGAAAGTAGCAAAGCTGGGCTGCAAACCTCAGGCAATTTGATACCAACAACCATGTTCTTGATTACTAAGCTGGCCTTCCTTGGTTTCCTGCCGTTCTCACACTGGGTGGGCTTGCTCACGTCCTCATCCAAATTCTCAGTTAAAATACTGAACAGACAGATGGCCAATAAGCACATGAAAAGATGTTCGACATCACTAATCATCAGGGAAATGCAAATCAAAACTATGCTAAGATACCACCATACACCTGTTAAAATGGCTATAATCACTAAGACTAAAAGTAACAAATGTTGGAAAGGGTGTGGAGAAAAGGGAACCCTCATACACTGCTGGTGGGAATGCAAACTGGTGCAGCCACTGTGGAACATAGTATGGAGATTCCTCCAAAAAACTAAAAATAGAACTACCTTATGACCCAGCTAGCCCATACTGGGTATCTACCCAAATAGCTTGAAATCAACAATCCAAAGTAACATATGCACCCCTATGTTCATTGCAGCACTAGTCACAATAGCCAAGACATGGAAGCAATCCAAGCGCCCATCCACCGATGATTGGATAAAGAAGATGTGGCATATATATACAATGGAATACTACTCAGCCATAAAAAGAGACAAAATCATCCCATTTGCAACAACATGGATGGACCTGGAGGGTATTATGTGAAGCGAAATAAGCCAGAGTGAGAAAGACAAACACTGTATGACTTCACCCATACGTGGAAAATAAACAAACACACGGCCACAAAGAACAGTTCAGCGGTCACCAGGGGAAGCAGGGTGAGGGATGGGCACAGGGGGTGAAGGGGAGCACTTATATGGGGACAGACAAGAAATAATGTACAACTGAAATTTCACAATGATGTAAACTATTATGAACTCAATTTATAAAAAATAATCAAAAAAATTAGAGAAAAGAAACACTCAACAGGGCAGAGGCTGTGCGCAGACTACTTGAGACCTCACTTAGACCGACAATGGTCCACGCAACAACTGGCACTTGCTCAGGCAACTATGAACCCGTCCAACAGTGCTCTCAGGCTGACCTGTGCTTAGGACAGTAGTGCAGGAGAGGGGAGAAGGACGTGCAGATTCGACGCAGTACCAGAGAAGGATCCAAAGGACTGAAGCTGAGGTTGGTCCTCTCTTTCTCAGCTGCAGCCCTACACCAGGGCTCTGTTTCTAGTTTCTAGATTTGGCTCCAGGCCACCCCCCGCCCCATTCAGATGATAATTATCCAGGTCTTAGAGGTACGGGAGCCCCCACGCTGAGCCTCAGATAATCCTTCCAGCTTTGTCAAGCCACTGGAAGTTTTCCCACTTCCCCGGGAAATAAGGGACTCTGTGGTTTACCCGCCCAGGTCTGGGGTAGAGGCCAAAGAGGGCCTTTGTCCGAGGAGCCCGGAAAAGGCTTATTCCAGGGCCCTGACAAGCAATAAAGGAAACTGGGGAGCCAGGGGGCATTCCTGTTTCTCGGGAGACTTTTCTCCAGGAGTATCAGGATTTGCCTTTTCACGATCTCTTTTCATTCGTCTTGCCCTCCTTGCAACCAGCCGGCCCCCATTTGACAGTAATGAGGATGCAGAGACATGGCTCTGTCTCATTAGAAAACCGGGCAATTAAATTTTCCTTAGTGAAGTTCTTTACTTTCTCCTAGCAGTATCATTTCCGCGGTGGACTTGGATGAATTTTTTGTTTTTTAATTCCTTTCAACAGAAGTGGAAGGCAGTGTTTCCTGAAAGAGCATCTTCATATTTTCATAAGCTTAAACCTAACTGTGCGTGTATTTTTCTATCCTTGATAGCTATTCCAGAACTTGCTTTGAATGCCTCCTGTGTGGCGGGCACTGGACACAAGAATTCAGGAACAAATAAAACAAGGCCCCGGCACTCAATGAGCTCACAGGAGACAGACACATAAACAACCCCACGTAATAGCAGCATGTCTAGGGGAGGAGCTTAGCAAAAATAGAAATAATTAACATTTCTGCAGCTTCTAGAGTTCACTTTCTCACACACCACCTCATTTGATCCTCACAGCAACTAACCTTTAAGGTAGATAACGCCCTCCTTTTACAGAGGAGGAAGCGAGGATGCAGAACGGAGAGATGAGCCTTGCTCAAAAGACAGATCAGAGACGGAAAATCAGGTCTTAAATCCCAGACTCTGGACACAGCACCGCATGGCTCCTGATTTAAATCCAAAATATTAAATGGTTGGACTTGACTACTCCACTTCTATACCCATCTCTTAGAATTTTGAAAGAGCAGGGAAAAACACCGTCCACACTTCATGGGAGAATAATCCAATAAAGTAATATGTTTCATTTCGGCAATCATTCTTACAATATACAATGAACACCACAAGAAGTTAAGCATAATGTAAATCTCTCTTGCAGGCATCTTTCTTTCTTTCCTCTTGCAGTTCAGCTGATGTCTGAGCATCCTCCATAACAGGAAATTGGTCAATAAATTCCTTACTTACTGTCAACTTTCTGGGTTTTTAAATTAGAAAAGTCATCATGCTCATTATTTTAGAAGTCAATCAAAATTGAAGAATATAAGGGGAAAAGGTCTCCTTTCCATTGTTCTCTGTCATTATCTTCCTGCCTCACCCCTGACCTCCACCCTATTCCTGGTCCCCAAGGAAAAACATCATTACCAACCAATAAGAATTATCAGACTCAGGGGCCAGCCTGGTGGCACAGCAGTTAAGTGCACATGTTCCACTTCTCAGTGGCCCGGGGTTCGCCGGTTCGGATCCCAGGTGCGGACATGGCACCGCTTGGCACACCATGCTGTGGTAGGCATCCCACATATAAAGTAGAGGAAGATGGGCATGGATGTTAGCTCAGGGCCAGGCTTCCTCAGCAAAAAAAGAGGAGGACTGGCAGTAGTTAGCTCAGGGCTAATCTTCCTTGAAAAATAAAAAAGAATTATCAGACTCTTTGTATACAGACCCAAAAACATAACGACGCACATTTTTTTTTATGTAAAAAAAAATAGGATTGTAATACACACACACGGTTGGGGGGGGTGTTCAGTTTTTTTCTCATTCATCAGTTAGCTACATGATTACTAAATGTTCTTTTGCCTTCAAAAAAAGATACACAGTCAAGTTGGTAAGTTTACTACAGTCCAGGCCCAAATATTTCAAGTTCATGAAACCTGGGGCACCTGTAAAGTACAGCTTCCCGGGTACCCCCCCCCCCCCCCCAGAGATCTGATTCATTAGGTCTGGGGTGAGACCCCAGAATCTGAATTTGTTACAATTCCTCCCCACCCCCCCATCCATATTCTGATGCAGGTGGCCAGGAGCCACACTGGGAAAAACACTGCAGTAGGCAAAGCAAGCATCATGCCTGTCTAAGACTTACTGGAACCTTCCTTTTCCAGCTGCCCATGCTGGCAACTCCGCCTCTACTGATGGGTTTCCAGTACTGCCCCATCTTCCTCTCCTTTCCAACCAGGCACACTTACTAAGCGTTTCACCTGTAGGCTCAGGTTCACTGTCCAGGACTCTCAATGTTGGTGACCCTCTTATCAGTTTAGTTATTCAATGAATGTTCAGCAAATGCTCCCGTGTGCCAGCAGTTTTATTTCAACTAATTGACACACATCCACGAGTGAGGGATTATTATCCCCATTTTTCAAATAAGGAAACTGGTGAGGTAGTATCCCTATTTTTCTTATCTTTCTTGGATAAGAAAAGACTTATCCAAGGTCATTCAGCTAATAAGCCATAGGCCAAGACTGAAGCCCAGGTCTGTGCGATTCCTCCAGAGCACGGTCCCCCCGCACGTCACAGCTGCCTCCTTCCACAATCCCTATTCTTGTCTCCCCTACTTTCTGTGACTTTAGCACAACTCTCTCGAACCAGGATGGATTTCAATCCTCTTCAGTGGATCCTCGGCTTTAATTTCACCTTAAAAGCACTTATCCCACAACTGTATTTACCATCTTGAGTGTAACTATTATAAAATTCCTCTTCTGGAACCATTTTTCTCCTTGACCCCAGGAGTGGTGTGTTTCTCTTAGAAGTACTGATATTTCTGATGCCTTAAATATTTTGATGGCTTCTGACCCTTCTCTAAATGGAAAGATGGTTCTGTCTATCTCCGAAACAGCTCAGGAATTAATGGCGGTGAGATAAGCTTGGCCAATATGATGCAGCTTTTCAGATCAATATAGAAATCACCTGCAACATTTTCACCCACTTCGATCCATTCGCTCTAGGTTCCCCCAAGAACTCCTTACCACTCCTTCACGCCACTCAACAGTTTCGTACTTACAAGTTAAAATTCTCTTCCTCACAGAATTATAAAGTCTAGGAGGGCAGGGAACACAGTAGGAACTCAACAGATATTTGTTAAACTAAATCAAAGAACTGGCCCCCCACACGCTCAGCATTTCTCTCCCACTATTCCCAATAGCATAACAATTTTGGATTCTGGCAGAGAACAGTAGGGCCTCCCTCATTTTTGGCACAGAGTTTCAATGGCGATATTATGCCAAGTATGAGATCCAGAAGACAGAGATACTCAGGGTAGGGCCCGGAGCAGGAGGATCAAGCCAAGACTAGAGCCCTAGATTAGCTGAGGGTCAAGGGACAAATAAACTCAAAAGACCACAACCAGGCAAAAGGTCAGGAGCCCAAATGGCCGGGGTGGGAGGTCAAGGAGTAATCAGTTACCAGGTGTCAGAAGACAAGCAGTGACTGTTGCTCTGCCTCAGTTTCCCCAAGATGATATATCTTTGGGAGATCCAAAACATACTGCCTGGAGAGGCCACTGATCAAAATAAAGACACTACAAAGGGAAAAGTAACATACTGGCCAACTCTGTTTGGAAATGCCCCACTGAGATGACAGTTGGAGAGCAGCCATGTCACTCAGCCATTTGCATTCTTTAGTCCAAGTAAAATCTGAGAAGCGACGCCCACTCTTTTGTGCCCCTGAAAGTGACTAAGGTGTCTCATTGCTGAGCATCCTCTCATGTCATCTCTCTGTCTGGTTCCTTTTAAAGCTCTTTTAAGCTATGGAAGCTCCCCTACGGAGCTCTCCCTTTCCGCTGAGCTCCCATCTCTCGGTGAGAACTCTACCCCCCTACAGGAACCCAGGCCTTTCTGTCGGACAAAGAGTTGGAAAACTTACTGGTCTAGAGTAAACTGTATTCTGAAAATACCCTCCCAGGTCATCAGAGGTAAGGAGACAGCAGGTTATCACCATGGAGCAGACCAGCAGTCAGGAATCCCCAAAGTGCCACTGATGACCAGGACGCAGGCAGAGAACATCGCGAGGGAAGGTGGAGCAGAGGAAAGTACAACAGGGAGGGTAAATGGCTGCTGAGGCTGCATGCTCTGCCCCAGACAGACTCTCCTTTACCACCTCCTGCCAAAGGCAGAACAGCTGCCTGGGTACCAACAGGGAAGTGAGACTACTGGGGACCAGGAAGGGGGAAGATTTCAGCTGAAAGCAGCTGGGACAGATGTGAGGCTGAGGGAAGTTCTTGATGTGTGAGCTCCGTTTCCCCCCAATTTTATGCAAATCGGGTGGGACAGAGCGGCCAACACAAGCCAGCCACCACAACAGAATGTTTTCCAACAAACCAACCCCTTGCCCTCAAGTACCGTCCAAACGCGTGGGCGGTCATGCTTACTGATGGATGTTCTCGCTTGGCAAACTCTGTCTATTTTTAGGCCATACTCTGTCTGTTTCAAGCTCTAAGCCTATTGGCCTATGATGATCTGCCTATCAGTTTTATTTTTATTACTTTCCATTAAAAATCCCAGTTTTTGTTGTATATGGATATAAAACAGAGAAAGAGATGAGGTCTGGAAGGTAACACATTCAGTGTTTATAGTGGTTATCTCAGGTAGTGGCTTCTAGATTCTTTGCTTTTCTTTTTCATATTTTTCTGTATTTTCAAAACTTTTAAAATAATCAGCATGTATTACCTCCATAACCAGAAAAAAAATTATTAAAAAAATAAGACTCTCAACCATCATCTCCAAGGCCAAAGACTCATAGGATCCAACGGTTAGAAAGAAACGTCAAGCTCCTCTCGTTTCTAGTCTCATCTCCCAGCCCTGCTCCATTCCACCTCCCCTGGATTTCAGCCACATCAAACTTTTCACCATTTCCCAAGTACTCAGGGCCTTTCTCGACCCCTATGCCTTTGCACATGCTGTTCTCTCTTCATGAAATGCCTTTTAACCACCTGGACAGCTTCTACCCATCCTTCAAAACCCTACTTAAAAGTCCTTTCTTCTATAAGAACTTCTCCAGTTCTCGCTGGCAAAGCTGTCACTTTCACTCTGAGTTTCCACAGTGTGCGGTTCCAGCACTGTCCCAGGACTCACTATACTGTATTATAATCAATCTATTTTTGTAACTCTCTTTCCTAGAAAACTATGAGTCCATCTAAGACAGGGACGGCATTTTTGTGTCCCCATATCAGATACATACTAGGGACTCAATCAACAGAAGATATTGGATTCCCTGCAGTAACCCTGCAAGTGGCTACCCGGTGTCTCTGCCTCGTTCCCTCTAAGCCATCGGCTGGACGGCTCTGCATAGATATAATTGTCCCTTCTTTGGACTCTTCATCTTCCTGAATTACCTCTCAGCCAGAGTTTGGGGAAAGCCTGGATCTGCTTCACTATGTGCCTCTAAACTACAGTTGCCAGCACATTCCCACGCGCCCTGAGGCAGAATATCTATGTGTGCTTCTGTGCAAAGTCCATCACAAGGACACCTACGTTCATTCGCTCATTTAACAAATATTCTGATCACCTGTTATACACCAAGTGCTGTGCTAGGTGCTAACAAAACACAAATGAACAAGAGAAACAAAAGTCTTGTTCTTACAGCCTTCCGATTCTGGTAAAGAGAAGAAATAAACAAACAAGAGAAAAGATCATTGAGCCGTAAGGGCCCTGCTGGGAATTCAACTCAACTGGGCCCAGAGTTGCTCCAGGGCTACTTAAGACGGGGTGGTCAGGAAGCGACATGCAAGCTGAGAGCTGAAGAGCAAGAAGGAGCCAGGCACATGACAATCCAGGGGAAGAGGATTCCAGAAAGAAGGAAAAGCTACATGCAAAGGGCTGAAGCTCGAAGCTTGCAGAATGCAAGGACCCAGGAGAGTGGAGAGGTGAGGCGGCTGAGGTGCGCAGAGCAGGGCTTCCGAGTCAATTCTCATGCAGAGAGATGCTACCAGAGGGTTTGGAACCCGGGAGTGGCATGATTAGATTAACATTGTGTAAGGATTGCTGCCGGCTGCTGTGGAGAGAACAGACTATGAGGACAAGAGAGGAAGCAGGGGACCAGTTAGGACAGTGGCTTTCAACTGGGGCCTATTTTGCCCATCCCCCCAGGGGACATTTGGCAATGTCTGGAGACATTTTTGGTTGTCACCACTTGGTGGGGTGGATGCTACTGACATTGAGCGGGTAGAGATCAGGGACGCCACTCAACATCCCCCTTTGTACAGGACAGTCCCCACAACACGCATGATCCAGCCCAAAATGTCAGTAGCGCAGAGGCTGAGAAACCCTGAGTTAAGAGGCTGTTGCCATGGTCCCAGCAAGAAGTGATGGTGGTCTGGGCCAGGATGGGGGAGATGGCAAAGAAAGGCGATTCACAGCAATTAATATTTTGAAATATTCAAGGTTTTTCTTCCATACTTCCTTACACCTCTTGGACTCATTCAGGCGGGGAGGACATTCTGTGTTCATTGCCTCGGGGAGAATACAAAGAAAGAGTCAGCCCCTCGGGGAGAATAGAAAGAATGTGGGCTGTTGGACAATAGCTTGAGAGAATGTCTGATGACAAAGAGCCAGGATATCACCACCATCACCTGCTTTCCCCAACACACCGACAAAGATTTCCAGGATTTGGTAAGCAAGGTGTATGTAGAGTTTATGGATCTATAAGGAAAAAACCTCCCCCCTTCCTCACCCCAAACAAGCCCAGGGAAAGAGGGTGATGAGGGAGCCCCCATATAAATTTGCAGAACCTGAGAACAGAGAAGAGAGGGGCACCTCCCCGGGCAGGGCCCTAGGGAGGGCCTGGAGGAGAAGTGAGGGCTGGCACGGTGAGACAGGTCTGTGACAAATGTCCAGAGTCTCTCCTGACCCTGCATGTTGTGCGAGACCCAGGAGGACCCCCCGTGGCTGCATATCATGTGGAAGGAGCTGAATACGGGGACACGCAAAGGAGCCTGGGGTTTGGAACAAAGAAGGATCAGTGGCAGGGACCAACTACCCAAGACCCCACAGGAAGGAGGTATCTTGGTAGCTGCCAAAGCAGCTTGATGGTAAACTACACAAGTGTCCCTTAGCACTGCCTCAGTGCCCCGGACCTTGAGACACGCCACTGGCGGAAACAGGAGAAAACCCCAAACTGACTTGGACTTATTTCTGCTGCCCCCAGCAAAAATGGAGATGTGAAATGGAAATCAAGTTACAGAAAAATAGACAAAAGCATATTTCTTGTGCACCTGCATTTGTGGCTGAGATCTGTCCACTTTGAGGCGGCACGGGCTGTGGGCTTCTGCGTGTTCAGCTGCGCCACTGTCACCTGACATCGACTGTCCAACCCCAGGGGCAGCACCAAGGTCCATTCAAGGCCCCCTGAACACCACCTGCAGCCGAGTGCACCCCCCCAACTGTCACACACAGGCGGGCACACAGGCACACGCCACGCAGAGTGGATCAGGGGCGAGCTGTCGCCAAATTACCATTTAAATCAACAGTTGAGTGCTCTGTAATTGGAAATGTCGAACCCACATTTTCTAAGTGACCTCAAAACACCACATTGGTGTCACTTAGCTGAGCTGGATATGCGTTTGTTTTATCTCTTCCCTTCTTCAAACTGCCCTCCGAGACAAGCATAAAAATTAGGGAACCGGGCAAAAGGCAAAAAGAGAAGGAATCTAGATAATCCACAAATTGCGCAGCCTGACATTTTCCAAAATGTAATCTCGGGAACAGAGTCTTGTGAGATGTTCCATGAAAAGGTCTGCAAGATCGAGTATGTCTGAGGGAGGTCCGTGGCCCCTTCTGGGCGATTCACACTTAACACATTCACGGTTCCCAGAAGTCCTGAGGGAAACAAATCTAGTTAACTCAGTTTCTACTAGAACTCCCAAAACCCGTGTGACCACAGAACTATTTTTCCACCCAACGCCTCTTTACATCCAGTTTCATGGAATACACTTCAGGGAACACTACTCCAGACATAAATTGGCTAAATGATTAAACAAATTAAGAGCATAGAGCCAAAATCCCCTCCTGGCCAGCCAAGATATTCCATAAACACCAGCAAGCCATCAGGAATGAATCATTTACAAGGGAAATCGAGCCCAGGACACAGCTCTCCGGGTCCCGTATTAGGCCAGAGTTTCCAAAATTCAGCACCTTTAAGCGGTCAACTCTTGTCGCCTTCCTGGCAGCTACGAGGAAGGAACCCAGTTTCTGGAGCAGCCTAACCTCATCCCCTCCTGACCTCTGCAATCCTTAAGCTGTTATATCCTTGTTTTGTCCTATTTTCCAAGGTGCCACTCAGCTCTGCCTCCCAGGTACCCATCACCCCTCGGGCTGTGCCCCACCCCCCACCAGAGCAGTTCAACTCCTTAGGTTCATTGATCGCCAACTAGATGTAGGCACGAGGCTACAGCAATGAACCAAGCAGTGAGAGCCTTTGCCCTCATGGAAACCTGGTCTAGAAGTGTCTGCGAGCGAGAACCCTTCTCTGAACATCAGTTTCCACATCCAAAAAAAGAAGTGGGCGAATTGGACTAGAAGACACCTCAGATTTCTGGTTCTCCATTTCCAGGTTGGTGGAGGTAGGTCTGGCAGCTCCGTCAAGGCTGCTGGGCTGTTTCCAGTGGGCGCTTTCCCAAAGATGACTCCCTGGGGGAGAGGGAAGGGATCAGCACAGCTCGGGGGCATCGAGAGGGGACTTGGAGAGGCTGAATTAGGCGCACAGATGTGTTAGAAAGGGTGAAGCCAAAGATTAAGACCCATCCCAGCCTGGCCCCCCAGTGAAGCATTGTTGCCTGGGCACGCATCTTGCCCCCCTGCACGACCGGAGGGCAGGAAGACACCTGTTTACACCAGAGCTCCGCCACTGTTCGCTGTGCAAACTGATGCAATTTACTTTATTTCTCTGAACTTTAGGTTTTATCTATAAAATGGGAATAAACACGACTACCTCACAGAATTATTGGGATCATAGAACAAGATGCTGTATATACGACTGAGACCTAGAGCTGAATAAAAATCCATGACTTCCCACTGCTAAATACAGCTGTACAGCCTAAGCATGGCTTGTAACAGTCACTGACTGAATGAGTGAGGGAATGAGTGAATGAATCATAGATGCTTCTGGAAAGGAAAGATTATCCCTAACCTGTAAACCTTGGTGGTGAAAACTCCAGAAATGGCCAATATAGACCCCCAGATCCACTGATTTCCCCGAACCAGGAAGGGGCTGGAGTGCAGTGTTCCCCCAGCCACATCCACCAGGACTGGGACAAACGTCACCTCATCAAACAGCACATCAGCCTTCACCAACTCTGCCCTAATAAACAGCTTCCCTGTCAGGGACAAAAAGGAAATGCAGCAAACCATGAAAAACATTTCTTTTACCAATAAAATCCCAACTTTGAATGGAACAGGAAGTATGGGTGTTGCTGTGGGCTGAGTGTTGATGTCCTTCCACAATTCCTGTGCTGAAGCCCTAAGCCCCAGTACGATGATATGTGGGGGCGGGCGGGAGGTAATCAAGTTTCGATGAGTCGGTGAGAAGGGTGCCCTCCCGGTGGGATTGGTGCTTAGAAGAAGAAGAGAGAGCGCCCTCCATACGCCCAGGGAGGACCACGTGACGACGCGGCCAGAAAGCAACGTCCGCTAGCCCGGTCTCGGCTCCCACTAGGCCCCGGATCTGCAGACACCTTGATCTTGGACTTCCCAGCCTCCAGGACTGTGAGATAATCCAACGATTATTTGAAACAATCAATGTCTGCTGTTGAAGCACCCAGCCCACGGTGTTTTGTTATACAGCCCAAGCTAACGAATGTCAAAGAAAATAACTGCTTGAGCTACAAGTTCTAAAAGTAAAACTTCTTGTCAGTAACTTATCAGCCACGCCCTCCACCCATCACGTGTCAAGCGCGGTGGGAAACAAAGATGAGCGTAAGCATTTCTGCCTCGAGAGTTCACGGCCGAAGGACTAAACACAGAATTGTAAGAAAGGATAGTAAGGCCCAGAATAGAGGGATAGATGGGAGGGAACCACTAATTCTGCCCAGGAGAGGTGGGAAGTCATCCTGGGAGAAGGGAGCATTTGAGCAGGCATTGACGGCCCATCAGGGGTTGGCCAGACCAAGAAAAGCTGCCCGCATGGTGGGGGGAGCACATTTTAAGCAGAACAAAGGCACAAATGGGGAAAGATTGGGAGGTGGGAAAGGTAGGGAGGATTCAGAGACAAGGGACTGGTCTGATGTGGTTATAAGAGCACAGGCCTATTACAGAGAAAATGACCGAAGATGAAACAGGAAAACGGGCTGAGGCCCCATCACCAGGACCCTTTATGGACTTGCTCTTACAGGCCAGAAGTTGCAAACTCGTGGGCCACGGGCTGGAACCGTCCTCCTGACAGGTCTGTTCAGGCAGCATAGTGGTTTTTAAATATTTGAGCCACCATTTAAAAATCAGGAGACTTTCATCACTGCCCCGGATTTGGCAAAGGATTATTAGATCTGACCCCAAAAGCATGAGGAAAAAAAGTGGATAATCTGAACTTCATCAAAATGAAAAATTTTTGTGCTTTTAAAGGACACCATCAAAAAAGGGAAAAGACGACCCACAGAATGGGAGAAAATATTTGCAAATCATATCTGATAAGGGACTTGTATCTAGAATATATAAAGAACTCTTACAGTGCAATAATAAAAAAGATAACCCAATTAAAAAAATTAACATTTAAAAATTCTTAAATAAAAATCAAGAGATTTTGTTTTAAAATCCAGATGACCTGGAGACACTGAAAGAACTGACCACTCTGGGCTCACATTCCTGCGTGGCAATGACAGACTGGAGCTGAGCAGCAGCTGCCTCCTCTAGGTCAGTTCCCTAATCAGCCACAGTCCCCACCACTCCCCACTGTTTCCCAACCCAGCCTACTTTTCCCACTGAAGCCTGCGGAACAGAGTGAGGGCTCCTAAGGAGGTCGTCCACTCACTCACTCTAGTATAATCCTTTTAAGACTAAACTCATTCTGGTGCTCAGTCGAAGTTGTTTGTGTTTTGGTTTTTTATCCCCTTCGCTGATTTTATCACGACGTTCCAAGAAAACTCTTAGAAAGCCGAGACTGTCTCAGATACTTTGCATCTCTCACAAGACCCAGCACAAGACTAAGAACAAAGCGGATACTCAGTGCTTACTGAGTGGATGCATAAATGAATGAGTGAATACATGCCTCTCTGTGATCTTCAGTATCTGCTTTTTCACCCCCAAATTCTAGACTTTTGCTATTAGGAAGATAGCCTGAAATGAACTTAGGTACATAATAAAAAATAAAACACAAAAGTCAACCACTGCATTTCTATTTCAATTTTCTATTAGGTTGAAATGGAAATAGGAACTCTGAATAAATGCAAAACAGAGCATGAGGGCTGATGGCAAGATGAATTAAAGTCCAGGAAACCGACAATGCCTGGAAACAAGATCACCAAACACTATCGGTGATCTCTGAGAGAACTGTGAAAAACAGGATAGGTGCCAAAAAGCTGGAGATGGGCAAATGTTGTTCTGATTTTCAAAAGGGGAAAGAAGTTATAGCTTGCCAGTTCCCATCTAGCGAATACGGTGTCACTCTCAGGCAGAGTTCTTGAACAGATTCGAAAGGAACACTTGTGAGCACCTCAGGCAGGAAGCAACGTCCTTTTTGAACCCAGTTTGGGGTCACCAAGAACAAGTCATATTAAATTCACTTCATTTTCTTCTCTCTGACAATGCTCCTAGCCTAGGAGATTGGAGAAACGTAGTAGATATAATATATAGGGTGCAGTGAGGGAGTGGGCAGTGAAAAGAGCTAATTCCACCCTTGGGCTATATTAATAGAAGCATTACATACAGCATAAAGGAGGTGACAGTTGTTTTCTTTCTCTGGTCACATGTAGAGAATCTCATTTAGAACTTAATAGCACTCCTGAAGAAGACATTTGATAGTACCATCTTTTGGAGGTCCATTTGGCAAAAACTCTTTAAAAGTATACAGCTCTCATCTAGATTTCTGGCACCTGTTGAAAAATGGAAAGATCTGGCTGGGCCTCCATTCCTAAATGCTAACAACGAATTGAACCCAAGTAGTCACTGCCCATTTGGACAGGACATGTGCTCTCAGGCCTACCATAGTTACTACCACCCCTTCTTATATTGCCCTCGCTGAGGTGGTGGGCCAGCTGCCACAAATCATCTTACTTGGCCAGCTTCACTCATTTATTCTATCTGCCACACACCCAAAGTCACTGGAGTTTGCAACCCAGAATGCAGCAGGTGCAAAGGAGAGTGAAGGTGATGAGCAGCAGCGAACTATTTATTATGAGCACGTGAGCATCACCATATGGACTATGGTTCATGTGGATCACAGGGGCTACAGTCAGGTCTGCAGACTCGCCATGGGCAGTCATGGGGAAGCAGCATCTGTCTTGTTCGAGAAAGTCCCAAGGGGAAGATACCATAGAACCAGTGGGTGGATGAAGACATATTTAACCCAACATAAAAGCCACTTACAGCAGCCAGAGCTGTCCAAAGATAGACTATGTGGGCCGGGGAGGTGGTGAGTTCCCCATCGCTGGAAATGTGCAAGCACAGGGTATATATACTACAGTGCTGCAGGTATATAATCAAAGGGATTCAAGGATCTGATGAGGCAAGAGAAGGCATGAGTCTAAAATTTTTTACGATAGGAAAAAAACCATTTTCAAACATTCTCCTTTATTAGGTCAGTAAATTCTTCAAAAAGAGATGAAAGAGAATAAGTCAACAAAGAACTCAGCATCCTTTTTAAAAATCAAAAGCTCACAAGATTCACAGATTATGAAATCTGTCTAACTCAGTGGAGGGTTTGCACTAAACTGGCCAGATGATACCCGGGGAGAAAGGCGCTCAGCACCAGGCTTTATTTTTGGTGATTGGTCAAACGTTCTTCAGAGGTGAGCAACAAAGGCCAGGGATGAAAGTAGGAGGGTAAACAATGGAAGGCCATCAAGAGGCAGCCAGGCGCCCCCCCCCCCCCCCCCCCCCAACTGCCATC
This sequence comes from Equus quagga, assembly GCF_021613505.1. Classification (NCBI taxonomy): domain Eukaryota; kingdom Metazoa; phylum Chordata; class Mammalia; order Perissodactyla; family Equidae; genus Equus; species Equus quagga. Next base: position 106,325,011 of record NC_060267.1, on the reverse strand, counting down.
TGCTCCTGACATCAATCCTTCAGGCAACAATGTATGGGGAATTCTGAGCCTAGAAGACAACGGGGCCTTCATGTTTCCAGCCTCGTGACCTTGGGCAAGTCATTCAATGCCACCAGGCCTCAGTTTTCTCATGTCCAAAACTGAGCTCCTACGAGCCCTTTCTCTACATGGTGCAGGCCGAGAGTTGTGAGATCTCGGAGTGAGCCACGCAAACTGTAGAGCCCTGTCCACACGTCAATAACTATGATGATGGTGAACAAACAGAATTTTAACAGAAAAGATTGCAGACGGTTCCGGGCACAGCGGCATCCTGACCTAATCCTGTGGGTGGCAACTCCCAAGGAAGAGATTAAACTCTTGTAACCAGAAGGCAGACACTTAGAGTCTGGAAGAGACAAGATTATTTGGACAAATTTCCTACTGAAATGCACTACCTTGTACTTGCTAATTAGTTGCTAAAATAAAGGTGAACCGTAAAAAGTAGAAGAATCAGCTAGAGCAACAAACGCTTAATTGATCCTCAAGCAGAGTTCCCGGCCCAGGGGTAGCAAACTTTTAAAAGGGAGAGAAGCCAATTTCCTACCAAGATGATGCTTTTAAAACTCCAAACTGTCCAAAACTCCACATCCCCTTCTCTATTAGGGAATTTTTCATGGGAATGTCAGTTAAAAAAAATAATAGCCAAATTAGTTTTACAAAACATGAACTCCCTAAAAAGTATATAGGCAAAGACCAAAACTGGGTTTTTTTTCTGTATTGAGCAGTTGGGTGAATTCAAATCTCTGACCAATAAAGGGCTTGTTTCTAAATTTCCAGCAGGGCGGAAACATCCTAAGTCACTGTTTTCTGCACTGAACTGAAAGCGAAGACGGAGGTGAGCAGGGACCAGAAGCGTTTGTGCTCACTGGGGTCCGCGCAGAGGTGACCAGCATGCCGGCTTGGACCAGAACTCAAAGGCACAAGGCAGTTGGCGAGACTGGGAAAAAAACAAAGGCCTCCCCCGACGGCTGCTCCCCTCCCGAAGTTCCCCAAGCATCAGAAGCGTGTGCAGCAGCTGGGGATGCCCGGCCTCCCGCCGTTCCGGGAGAGGTGCCCCGACTTCCCGGGTCACCGAGTCTCGAGCTGCAGCAGCACCTAGAAGCAGGTGTGGCAACCTCAGGTCGCCTGAGCCCCAGATAACCAACACCGCCCACAACCACAAGGGCAGGCATCAACATCCACGGAAGATGTGTTTTGTCTTTCCTCCTTCTATGAGAGACCACAACACGCCCTGTGTCGCAGCAAGGAGAACCGTGACCAGAGAGAAAACAGATGCTAAGAGGCGCCGGCCCAGGCTTCCCTTAGGGTCCATCCTCGGAGAAGGGGCGGACATGGTGGATGGTGCCTGCAGGTTTTCCTTGCCAAAGCTGAGCCTAGGACTTGTGAGGGTGGGAGAAGACCCTGTCTGGCCCAAATGAGGATTCTGCCTGCGTTTGTCTCTGCGATTGTGTCCGGTTTCCCATGTAACCTTGCTAGCGTTTTAGGGAGCAAGGTTTTAGCTTTATCCTTTAGCAAGGATTTAGGGAGCAGCTTCTGAGAGGAGTGTGCACCCGTGCCTCCAGAGCTGGAACAAGCAGCCAGAGGTCATCTCTTCCTCCCGGCAGGCTTCCCCGGGCACCACGGAAGCCAGGCAGCGCCTACCAGCCCAACCGGCAACTGAGCTGTTGGCTTTGAATGAAGGCTGATGACCCTAAACGCTAGTGCATGGACAGTGGCTGGGGCTGCACACTGGGAGAGAATACATTTTCTGCACCGAGCTCCCTCTTTATGCCTAAATGCCTGCATTAGTTTCAATCAATATGCCCCATAACAGTTAATCCATGGCAACCCAGGCCAGTGAGAGACACCGACAAAGACACGCAGCCCGGGGATGCTGCTTCCCTGTGCACACGCATGCGAATCCCAGCCCAGAGAAAGAGGCAGAGGCGAAGCCACAACGGAAACCAAAAAGGAGAAAGAAAAACAAAAAGCGGGTCGTAAAATATACACATCATATGAAAGGGCTTTTAGCGTTGGGAGGAGGGGAGGAGGCAGTGTCTGTCAAACTGGGCTTAGAGTGACATGTCACGGCCAAGATGATGGAGTATGGGCGACACTCCTAAAGCCGGGCGCCGGATCCTCCCCACACACCTGCAATGCAGTGACTGTGCCCGCTCTGTACTCCATGCTCCCAGCGCCAGCGCTCTCTGCAGTTGAAACCAGTCCGGACTTGTGCGGCTGCCGCTGTTTCTCCTCACAATAAGATTATTGATGCAGAACAACATTTCACGATGGCAGGGAGGAAAAGGGGGGGAAAAAGAAGCCAGAGCAAGAGAAAAAGGAAAGGGGAGGGGAGGCGTGACTCCCCAGCCCACATCTCACCTTTTATTTGGGCTTCATATTCGGCGATGATCTCTTTGTCTTTCTTGAACTTAGTTTGCGATGACATCTTCCAATGTGGCCAAAGGCACTGACAGGCGGTTTGATTTATTTCTCCTTTTCTTGCGCGTCCACTCTCAAGCCCTGGTAATCACACGGCTCTGGTCGATTTCACAGGTTTAGGAGCTAATCTCTTTCACTCGCTGCAGAGCCAGGGGAAGAATCCTCTCGGTCTGGTAGGAAAATTCTCTTGACTCGTGGAAAAATGTCTCTAGTAGCTTGGTCTGGTCAGCTCCTCTTGCAAAAGAAGAACCACCACCCTAGGAGCACGGTAACCTGCCCCAGATTTTCAAGATTTTTCTTCCAAAAAAATAATAACCAAGAGCACTCACTCACACACTCAGACGCACACACACAAACACACTCGCGCGTGCACTCACGCACTCATCCAGACATGCACACACACAGTCGTGATGCACACACACACAAACACACACACCCTCACTCACACCCGCTCACACACACACACACATCCACAAGAGGCGGGGCGCCTCCTTGGTCGTCCTGTCAGCCCCCGGCTGGCTTTCGAAGGCTCTGCTAAGGAGATGATGGTCAGGTTGCCAAAGGGCCGGTCATCTCGCATCCTCCCTCCCCTCGGCGCCTCCGGTCTGATGTACAGTGAGGATCAAAGCCAGGGGAGCGAGATGGAAGTTCTCCGGCTGCAAGGCTTGGTGAACCGGGGCTGGACTGCTCACCCTGCAGGGCTGGCTGAGCCAGCGCTCCCCCACCGCCTTCGTCACTAAGCCCCACCTCCCGGATTTTATAACAACTGACACATTGTAGCCTACAGGAGAGCAGAACTCACTGCAAGCAAAAAGGGGAAGAAACGGCACAAAAGGGAAGGCAGCAGGAAAAAGAATCGGGCTGGGAAGGCCTGAGAGGCCCCTGCAAACTCCCACCATTAGCAGTCGGGTTAGGGGTTTTTCTTCCAAAAACTCCAAAAGGTCTACTTTTTCTTTGCACCGTGCAATTTAATTCAATTTCTCAAAGCAACGGCTATGTGACAGTTTGTCACTCTGTGGGGATTGTCTGGCAGAGGAGAGGGGCTGACCCATAGGCAGGCTCATTAATATTTGTTGAGCAACTGCGGGGTGGCGGGGACAATGCCAGGCATTTCAGTCATGCAGCTTTGCAAAGCCGCTGAGAGCAGGCGTGCTGGAAACGCCCGGCTGCCTCAGGATCCTGTGTGGCTTTGAGCAAACCAATAACTCGCTGAGCCTCAGCTTCCTCGCCAGTAAAATGGGCTCTCTTTGGGGGCTTTTTCCTTCATTCTTTCAACAAATATTTATTAAAAGCTTACTATAGGTCAGGCACCGTTCTGGGTATGGGGATACAGCAATGATCAAAATAGGCAAAAAAAAAAAAAAAGAAAAAATCCTTGCCCTCCTGGTTTCCAGCGTGTCCACATCACAGAGCTCTAGGACGTCGCCACCGGTCACGTTAATACTCTCAGGAAAAGCAGCCCGGAGCAGAACTCAGAAGGCATTGTGAATGGTGCCTCCTGGAGGAGTGCAAGGCAAGAAGCCCTGGGACGGGGAGAGGAAAAATACACAAAATGAGGAGTTACATAATGCGGTAGATGACAAGTGCTGGGGGAAGGAAATTCTGCAGAGTGAGGGGCTCCAGGAATGGGGGAGCTCTTGGGAGGATCCGATAAGAAGTAAAGGTAAGCTTAGCACTTGGCGCCTGGGACACAGTAAGCACTCCATAAATGGTAACAGTTCTTGTCACCCCCTGACATCCCCCTAACAACCTGACAATCTTCTTTCACAGATTAGAGGAAGTGACTTACTCAGGGTCCCCAGCATTCAAACCTAGGCTCACACCCATTCTGCAACCGGCACGAGCCACGGCCTACAGATGGGAATGCCCAGGATCTGCTGGGAGAAAGCAGAGGGAGAAGTCCAGCTGGCAAATCGAGGGCTTAGTACAGCTTCGTGCCCCAGACAGGAGGTCACAGATTCATAAGTGGATGCCCTGGCCCACAGCCATTGCTGTGGCCCCCCGCCTCCTGCTTCCCCGGGGCGTGCTCCAGCCCTCTGTGGTTCCCCTTCAGACCAGTTTACAACAGTGAAAGCCACACGTGTTACCTGAGAAAGATGTGCTCAGAGATTAACATCGCTGCCTCAAGCCTCGACTCTCACAGGAAAACAGGAATTAGTACCGTGCACCTTGGGACGTGACAGAGCGGATTCCCGCCCTGGGCCTGCCACAGACTAGCTCTGAGAACTGGAGCAAGTGGCTGAACCCGCTTGTCCATTTGAGGCAGGAACTAGTAAATATCAGCTATTCTCCTCATTACTGAAATTTAAAATCCACAAATACTTCTGGGAGAACCATGTGTAGGCACTGAGCCACAGAAATGTCACAAAAAGTCATATGAAACCGAAGCGGAGTGTGGCATAAAGCCATGTGCCAAACGGCAGAAGCAGGTGGATTTGGGCATAAGGCAGAAGGTGATTTCAGTTCTGGCTCTGCTGCTTACCAGCTTGGGGGGTGGGGAGCCTTTGGTAGCGTCTGCGCCTTCCTTGAGCCTCAGTTTCCTCATCTGTAAAATGGCGGTGCTCTCACTCATTGCACAGGATCCACCGTGAGCATGGACATAAAGTGCCTGGCAAAGAGCAGAGGTCCACGGATAGTATGTGTTTTTTAGGGCCCAACTACGCTGAGCCTAGGACAAGAGTTGAGGCTCCACAGATACCCAGGTGAGAGGCAGGCAAAGAGGAAACAAGAAAAAGGGGAAAAGAAGAAAAGGGTTGTGCCCTCTGCAGATACATCGCCACACACAGTGCACCCACGTCATCCGGAATCTTCTGTCCCCAGGAAGAGGTGGCATGACTTGGGCAGGCCCTCGGGCACGACGCCCTTGCCCCTTCCTTCCAGTCCTCCCCACAGCTCACCCCGCTCTCCCAGCTACCCTTCTGTGACACTTCCCCCCACGTGGCACTCCTTCCTTGCTGAGTGAGGACCAGCTGTGTTCCTGATGAGCACCCTTCATGTGGTAGCAACAGAAGCCAGACCTCTCCCCAAATAAATGTTGTAGGAGGCAGAGGAAGGGGCTCTACCATGCGATTTGGTCTGTGCCACCCCCCAAGGGTAGGAACACGCCCAGAAGGGTATATTCCACTTCCCTCAGGCCCATTTCCTGAATTCTTTTAGATACTTCTGAATTATACCAATAGCTAGTATTTATCAAGCCCTCATTCCATACGTGCACTGGGCCAAGTCCTCTCTATAGATTTTATCACCGACTTCTCTCTATAACCCAATGGGTCACGTGCTGTAAACACCCTTGTTTTACAGATGGGGAAACAGAGGCACAGAGCAGTGAAGCAGTTTGCCTAAGGTCACACAGCTGGCTACTAACTGGTTCACATTCCAGCCCAGGTGTGATGGATATCAGAGCCCAAGAACTTAACCAGCACACAACCTGATCCCAGAGCCATCATCGTAGGAATAATTGCTGTCGAGTACTGACATTTTTTTCAGTCAATACAGTATTCAACCTAAAGCTTGTCATTAAAAAAAAGAGAATTTGGGGTTAAAAGTATAAGGAAAACACGTCACAAATGGCCATTGATGAGACTTAAATTACAATTACAGCTGAATAACACAAAACCCACTGAACTGGTTTCCGTTCCTGGTACAAAAAAAAGAAAGACTTTACTTGAAGAAACAGTGACCAGAATAGTGTCTGGTTTAAGGCAATTCTATTTTTCTGATCAAATGTGAAGCCCCAGTAACATGACTAATAAGAGTTGATGTCTTCCGTGACATTCTCCACACTGCTACATGCACCCTCGGCTGGCTCAGTGAGCAGTTCTGCCCTTTAATCTCTGCTCTGCAAAATGAAAGCAGCGACAGAACTCAGCTCGTCAGCGCCAGGACGCGATACAATTAATAGTGATGACGACAACACGCCTTGTGTGTATATATTGCTTTATAATTTGCAAAGCCCTATCATATCTTTTCTCTTATTTGGTCCTAATGATAACTGGGGGAGGCGAGTGGGGATGCTTTTAATCCCTGTTTGACTGATGAGGAATTGAGTACGTAAGTGGAAGCTTGGATGGGAGAATGAGTTTATAACCTCAAGTATAAGGATGGCCTCCCTAACTGTGTCACAAAACCGTAAGCCACAAAAGCCTGACAGATTCAACTACGGAATTTTTTCAAAAGTCTGCCTGGCCAAAAGGGCCATATTTGCAACACCCTTCGTAGGCCAAGAACTAATTTCCCTAATATACAAAAACATACCAATTTCTCTAACAACTCAGACAAATACTGTACACGGATGTTCACAGTAGCACTAGTCACGATAGCCGAAAGGTGGAAGCAACTTAAATGCCATCAGTGGGTGAGTGGCTAGGTAAAACACGTTCTTCCGTACAATGGAATAGCATTCAGCCATAAAAAGGAATGAAGCGCTGATGATGCTACAATGTGGATGAAGCTTGAAAACATTCTGCTAAGTGAAAGCAGCCTGTCACAGAAGACCACGTGTTGGATGAACCCATTTATATGAAATATCCAGAATAGCTAAATCCACAGAGGCAGAAAGCAGAGTCACGGTTGCCAGGGGATCGGGTGAGGGACTGCTTAACAGATACAGGGTCTCTTTGGTGGTGATGAAAATGTTTTGGAACTAGATAGAGGTGATGGTTGCACAACATTGCTAATGTATTAAATGCCGCTGAATGGTTTACTTTAAAATGGTTAATTTTGCATTATATGAATTTCATGTCAATAAAAAATAAATGCTAAAAAAAAGTTTCTTCAAATCTATGAGAAAAACACCACCAGTCCATAAAAAACTCAGTAAAGGATATGAATAACACTTCACAAAAAGGGAAAAACGTATGAAGTGTTAACCAACCTCCTTCATAATGAATATAATTCAGGCATGGCTGGATCCAGGTGCTCTAACAACATCCACAGGACACTATGTTTTTCCCCAACTCTCCATTTTGCTTCCCTGTATGGTAGTAGACTCTCCCTGAGAGGTGGCAAAGGCACCCCCAACAACTCTAGCCTTATGTTCCCCTAGACTGGCAACTCCAGCAAGGAAGGCAAAGTCTTTCCCAGGAGCTCCAGCAAAAATCCCAGGAGTAGTCAACTGGCCCTGGCTGGGGCAGATGGCTATCCCTGAACCAACCACTAAGGCCAGGGGCGTGGAATGTTCTGCTTAGCTAGGCCTGGATCATGGGCTTGCCCCTGCCATGGGGTCAGTCCCAAACAATCCACATGGCCTGAGAGAGTCCCAAAGAAGGATCAGGGTGCTATTCCTAAAGAAGGAGGAGAGGATGCTGGATGAGCAAAATCAACACGTATCTGCTGTGGAAAGGATGTGGAAAGGAAGGAAGGGGGATTCTAGAAGAGATCCACAGAAAATGTGATAGAGCAGCTTCAAATTATCCAGCTTTGAAGTTCCTAAAACCCATTCTCATCCATTATCTTGATCCTCCTACAGCCCTTTGAGATGGGTAATATCATTCCCATTTTACAGATGAGGAAATGAAGGCACACGGTGGCTGAATGACTTCCCCAACCTTCCATTGCTGATAAATGGGAGAGCCGACCAAGAAACCAGGACACCTGACTCTGCCTCTGGTGTTCTTTCTGCAACCCGTGTAGGCACTGCACTCTCCCCAGACACACTAGGACACACACAGGAGCTCACAGGCCTTGGGCACCAGGCAACTTGGAGCAATCAGGCCCGTCCCCAAGCCTGAGGAGAGCTGCCAGGCGATGCAGCAGGAGCCCTCTGGCTTTTCAAGAAGAGGGCTTCCCATTAGGCAGCCCAGCTGTCCCCTTGTCCATCCGAGGGCTGAGCAGCCACAGGGACAGTGATTCACAGCTAGGCCTCGGAATCCTAATCTGGAAGAACAGAAAGAAGGACTTTAAAATGCTCGAGGCCTTGACTCTATTGCCAGCAGAGTTTGCTCACTTCCAACGATGCTGAGGCATTTGCTCCATGGCCTCCCTAGGGTTCGAGGGAACACTTACTCCACCTGGAGGGACCTTAGCTAACCTGGCAGTAGGAGGATGAGGCCTAGCTCTGCCCTGTGGAGGACAGCTGTGGTGGCCGCAGCTGGCCGGGACAGTCTGTCTGATTTAGGGCTCGAGGGTTACCTCGCCACTTTGGACACGTGCCTCAACCATGTCCTCCAATCTGGTTTTCTTGTGAATAAAGCTTACATTTTGAGAAACAGAATAACACAAATTTTCTGGATCTAGTTGGAAGCCTGGCTCTGCCACCTTGTGACCTTGGGCAAGTTGCTGGCTGGCACCTAGTAAGTGCCACATGTGTGTTTGTTAAATAAATGCAAAATCTCCACCTGTCTGTCTCCTTTATCTACTCCTCCGTTGGTTCGAAACTTGAAAGGGGAAGAAAAGGGTGTGACATATTGACCTAATGAAAGTCTGACGGTAAAGGCCTTACAGCTTTTTAAGCTTTTTTAACTCTGAGGTATGGGGTGAGTCACAGCAATGCGTGGTCATGGGTGCTTTGTCGAGTGGCCAAGAGTCTCAGTCCGTTTCGGCTGCTGTAACAAAATGCCACAGACCGGGTGGCTTATAAACAACAAACATTTATTCTCACAGTTCTGGAGGCTGGAAGTTCGAGATGCGGGTGCCAGCGTGGGCGGGTGAGGGTGGGTCACAAACTTCTTGTTGTGTCTTCACAAGGCAGAAGAACGAGGGAGCTGTCTCGGGTCTCTTTTATAAGGGCACTAATCCCATTTCTGAGGGCTCCACCCTTATGACCTACTCACCTCCCAAAGACCCCACCTCCTAACACCATCACGTTGGGTGTTAGGATTCCGGCATGTGAATTTTAGGGAGACACAAACATTCAGACCACAGCATCAAGCTATAAGGACTCAGGCCAGAGCCTGCAGACCAATAGATGCCTGCCCAGGTCACGAGTCCTCAAGATCGCACAGGGCACGAGGAAGTGAAATAGGAGACGATGAAACAAGAGCATAGGGAGAATGTTCCAGGATGGGGACAAAGAGACCAACTAGAGACCCCCAGTCTCAGCCTCCTCATCTCTGCAGTGGGGAATAATATGACTTCTTAGGGTTCTTGGGAGGCTTAAGTGAGATAATGAATGAGAGGTCTTATCGTATAGGTATGAGGCATTATTACAGTGCCCACTGAGTCTGTGTATGCAGTTAACAAGTATATCCCGACTATGTTAAGTGCTCTGTATTCAGTACTGAGAGAAGCAGGAGATAATGTGACTTGATCAAGGTCTTATACTTCACAAATGTTGGAGCTGTGCTCTAACCCTAGGTCATCTGACTGCTACATCAAGCGGGCCATCAACTGCCAATGGATTCATAAGAGATCTAGAGATCGGGGTGAGAAACGGGGAATCCATGTCAGATTCTCGCCGTGTCTCAGTGCTGTGGACTGAATGTTTGTGTCCCCTCCCACATTCGTATGTTGAAGTCCCAACCGCTAGTGTGATGGTATTTGGTGGTGGGATCTTTGAGAGGTAAGTAGGGTTAGATGAGGTCATGAGGGTGGGTCCTCATGATGGGATATGTGCCCTAAAAGAAGAGACACCAGAGAGCTCACTCCCTTTGTCTGTCTCTCTGCCATGTGAGGACACAGCGAGAACATGGCCCTTCGCAAGCCAGGAAGAGGGCCCTCACCAGAGCCCACCATGGCGACACCCTGACCTCAGACTCCCAGCCTCCAGAACTGTGAGAACATAAATGTCTTCATTTAAGCCTCCCAGTCTGTGGTATCTTGTTATGGCAGCCTGAGCTAAGACACCCGGGTTAGGAAGCCCAGAGAACGGTTGATTCAAAAAAGGAATAATAATGGAAAAAAGCAGCAAATAGGGAAAGAAAGTAGCTATACCAAAGGATATGAATAGAAGATTTTTATTAACTCATTTACTTACTCATTCAACAAATGTATCTTCAGCGCTTTGTACGGGCTAAGCATATGAAGAGCTAGACACAATCGTGAAGCAGACATAGTCCCAACTGTCGTGGAGCTCTTTGCTTGATGGAGGAGACAGGTAAACAAGCAAGTGTAATTCAATGGGTTGGAGACAAACAGGGTTCCACGGGATCTCATGGTAAGGGCACTCGACCTGGACTTGGAGAGCCAGAGACAGCTTCTCAGAGGTGGAAATTTCTAAACTGAGCCTCCAAAGAGAGAGCAGGAGATAGCAAGTCCAAGACGGGGAGGGAAAGTGTTCTGGGCAGAGGGAGTGGCATGAGCTGAGAGGCGATGATCATTGTGTTGGAGCCTGAGCTGGAGGCGGAGCATGGAGAGGATGCCAGAGAGAGATGTGGCCAGCCTGTGAAGAGCTTCCTAAGCCACATTGACACGTTTGGAGTTTAGCCAGGGTTCAGTGGGGAGCCCCTGAAGGGAACTGACCTCATCGGAGGTGCCTTCCAGCGGGGTGGGAGTCAGACGAGAATAGGCCAGACAAGGGGCTAGACAGCAGTGGAGAGGCTGTTACCATCATTTAGGAGAGACGCCAAGGTGAGTCAGACAAGATAATGCCACGTACTGCCACGCTGTGAAGACTGGGTGCTTTACAAAGACTACCCCCTGGTGCCCTTGTGTCAGTGACAGCGAACACTGGGTACTATTCTTGTCCCCACCTTTCCAGTGAGGAATTGTCTCCAACAGGGACACTTCTCTGGTAAAAATCCTGCAGTGGCTTCCCACCACTTCGGGTTAAATGCACACCTTCCCCACGGCCCCACATCATTGGGCCTCTGCCTGTTCCTGACCCCGTTTCATACTGCTCTCCAGAGCTCCCTACTCCAAGCCATAGTGGCTTTCTTATACTTCTGGAATGCTCCAAGGGCTTGCTGTTCACTCCTCTCGCTTCCAGGATCTTGGCCATGTGTCACCTTCTCAGAGAAGCACCCCCCCCGCCAGACCACCCAATTCAAAGGGCAACTCAGCCCATTCCCGTTTCATTTTCTTCATAGTATCACCTCATCAGAAGCTATGTTATGTACGTACGTGCTTGTTGACTTAAGTACTGTTTCCAGACCCTCCACACCCCGCCTGCGCTAGACCAGCATGTCTGCTAGAACTTTCTGCAAAGGTGGAAATGTTCTATACCTGTGCTGTCCAATGCGAGGGCCTATTGAGCACTTGAAATGTGGCAAGTGTGGCTGAAGAACTGGATTTTTCGTTTGATTTCATTTTAATGCATTTAAATTTAAATGTAGTGGTTATTGTATTGGACAGAGCAGCTCGACAGTGTAAGCCCTAAGAAGGCAGGGACCATGTTGGTCCCTGTGTCCCCCGGGCCTACAACAGTACCTGACATTTGGTAGGTGCTCAATAAATAATTCTTGCGTGAACAAGATAGGAACAAACAAACAATGAAATCCCACCACTTCTTCTTGGTTCTGCTCTCACCGCTCACTAGAGGCCCTGAGGCCTCTCTCCACCCAGCCGGGGGCCGGGGGCGGCGGGGAGGGGGAGGGGCGGAGTGGGGGGGCATTTTGCCGCAGTGACCTCAGGCATTTGGCAGAAACACCAGGTGCCAGGGCAGCAGAGTCAATTACTCCCTCCACTGCACTCCATTTGGAGCCGAACACCCCCTGTGAGGAGGTGGGATGGTAATTAGGCCTTACCAGGCCCCAGTAAATACTGCAGCTGTTTCCTATGCAGTCATTTGGGCTTTATGGAATGTGGAAGTGGCTCTGCCTATAAATCCATGTGAATCGCTTTATTTGTCTATTCCTCCCCCTCCCCTGTCTAACGTTGGAAGACACTAGGAGGGAAAACCAAGTCGGGCTCAGGTCAAGAGGCTGAATTCAATTAAAGTCTTATTTGGACCCAATCTCTTTTAGGAAATGAAATCAGCATCGGGCTGAATAATATATTTTTTGCAAGTTAGGGTCCCTCCTGGGCTCCATTTAGGCAGAAAGATAATTCAGAACAGACGTTCAGTCTGGTATTATTTCTGCACAGCAAGGGTTAGGATATCCACATTAGACAAAGTTATAGTTCCCCCTGTAATAGCCCCAAATGATGATGGAGAAAGATACGGCTCCCAAGGTCTCTGGAAAGTACTGCTTCACCGTGTTAACTGTCCGCAGAATCCGATGGGAAAGCAGACACAGATACTCTGAGATAGTAACGAATGTGAGACTGAGAACAGACAAGGGTTTAAGAGACAGGACAAACTGAGATGGACTGCACAAAGGTGGCTCAACGTGAGCTTCCTGGAGAATCCGTGTCATGCACAGGCAGGGCATGCTATGAGGGGTCTGGTTCCCAGGGGTGTGAAAGTAAACTCCTAGGCCAGCTCTGAGAGCCTGACAGGGAGGGATACAAAAAGTGTGACCACTGTATGCGCCATGGTGCAGCTCTGAGAACTGCCAGTCACGTGGTCTGAGACGCTTCAGGGAAAGAATGGCATTTTCTCTGTAGTTCAGAAATTGCCCTTTACCTGTGGAAGCCTCTGTATTGTAGCAGGCGACAGGGGGCATATCCCCATATGCTGTCTGGACAATAGCCAGGCTCTGTAGTATCAGATGCCCTAAAAATTATGATGATAATAATAATAGTTGCCATTTATCAGCCTTGACAACGTGCCAGCCTCTATGCAAGGCCATTTTCTGCATTATCTCAGTGAATTCCTACAACAACTCTAAGATAGCTGTAACTCTCCCCATTTCACAGGGTACAAAAAGGGGAGAATTCAGAGAAGTTAAGACATCTGCCTTGTTGGAGAAGCTCATGTGGAAGGGACTGAGGGTGACTTCTGACCAAGAAGCAGCAAGGAACTGAGGCCCTCAGTCCAACAACTCATGAGGAACTGAATCCTGCCAACAACCGCGTAAGTCAGCTTGGAAGCAGACCTGCCATGGAAACCCCAGCCTTCAAAGTGCTAGTATTTGGAGGTGGGGCCTTTGCGAGGTGATTAGGTTCAAACGAGATCATGAGGGGGTGCCCTCCTGATGGGATTAGTGCCCTTGTAAGAAGAGACACAATAGAGCTTGCTCACACTCTCTCCACCATGTGAAGACACAGCAAGAAAGTGGTTGTCTGCAAGCCAGAAAGAGGGTCTCACCAGAGCACACCATGCTGGCACCATGACCTCAGACTTCCAGCCTCCAGAACTGTGAAGACATAAATATCTGTCGTTTAAGCCACTCAGTCAGTGGTGCTTTGTTATGGCAGCCTAAGTGACTAATACAAGACCCTTCCCCAGCTGAGCCTGCATATGAGACCTCAGCACCAGCGGATGCCTCAGTTGCAGCCTTGCGAGAGATCCTGAAGCGGAGGATCCAGAGAGGCCGAACCTGGATTCTTGATCCACAGACTATGAGATGATAAATGTGTGGAGTTTTATGCCACGTTTTGGGGGGTCATTTGTTACTCAGCAATAGAGAAATGATGCAGTCACATAACCCATAGTTGCCTCAGCTCTGATTCTCCGTCAGGTCAACCCTGGTCCCAGAACACTCATTTTTGCACTCCATTGCGCTGCCCTTCATGTTTTCTTCCTGTCTTTTCAGCAGAAGTGTCAATCCATGTGTGTATTGTTCTACAACATTCTGGCACTGCCCCTTTTCCTGCTGTCCTGTCCACCAGGGAGAAGAACAGGATAATGCACACTCCAGGAGGCAGCACACAGCGTGGAAAGCAGGAAGAATTTGGAGTGAGGTGGTTTAGACCAGAATCACAGCATTGCCAGCACACACCAACTATGTGACCTTGGGCAAGTCATGTCCCCAATCTGAGTCCTCACAGGCCTTCTCTGAAAAGATTATTTTTTGTAAGATGACTAGAAAGCCCTTGTGTGGAGGGCTATACTCTGGGGACAGTCGTGGATAAGCTCACTTGCCCTCTTCTTTCAGCCTAACAAACATCATCTCAAGATAAGAAGAGTCACTGGACATTTTCCAAGGCAGACCAAAGTCAGGCCTGCCAGTCTGGAGTCTACTAATGGACACAGTGCTCCTCAGCAGTGCTGTGTCATGAGGCAAGAGGGAGGGTTATTGTTCAACCAGAACTGGGCGCCCAGACAGAGTCCCCAAAAGAGCCACATAGTTACCTTTCCTTCAAGATGTCTCCTCTGCCCTTGGCATGTCTACGTCTACCCACCTAGACTTCTTAAGACTGATTCTTAATTGGGAACCACGGGTCAGCCCTATGTGCAGTTTGCCTGGATACAATTGTTACTCACCAGTCCTATACGAGCCAAGGTCTGTTTGTAAATCTTCCCGAGTACAACTGGAGTCATGCCACCCAAACACATTTCCAGCATCATCATGCCATGTGGTGATGAGAGCAAGTGAAGGATGCCGTCCACAAATGTGGTGGTTTTGGGAAATACTTATCCCAAGAGAAGGCAAAAGCCAAAACAGACCACATTTAGCCTCATTACTACACTTACAGACCACACCAATTTTTCTTAGTCTGAGTAAGTTAACTCGTTACCTGCCATGACGTGGTAATGCCTCTGATAAATCATTACATGAAAAGGCAGAACGTAAAAATGTGGGTATAGCATGATCTCATCTAGGAAATAAAGAGAAAAGGGAAGGAAGGAAAGGAAAGGAAAAGAAAAATATTCGAAGGAAATGGTTCTCAAACACACACGTATCAGAGACGCCTGGAGGACTTCTTTAAGCACACTGCTGGGCCCCAACCCGAGTTTCTGATCCAGTAGGTCTGGGATCAGGCTGGAAATTTTGCATTTCTAACAAGTTCTCTGATGTTCTTAGTCTGGAGACCAGACCTTTCAGAACCCCTGCTACAAGAAAATATGCCAAGATTCAGTGGTTACCTATAGGAAGTGGATCTAAGGACAATCATTTTTAATACCACATAATATTATTGTATATTTTAGTGATGATAGTAAAAGGATATATTTTTACAATCAGAAAAATACCTGAGTAGTGTAAAAGAAAGGGGGAAAGTTGATTTCTTAAATATGTGTGTGCCAAGAGTCAGCCCTCTGTGATTCCTTTCATGTAAAATTCAAAAACAGATAAAACTAATCCATGGTGATAGAAATCAAAGTCTTGGCAATGATTTTTTGGATATGACACCTAAAGAACAAGCAGCAAAATAAAAAAACAAGTGGGGCTACGTCAAACTAAAAAGCTTCTGCACGGCAAAGGAAACCGTCAACAAAATGAAAAGGCAACTAACCAAATGGGAGAAAATATTTGCAAGGGGTTAATATCCAAAATATATGAAGAACTTATACAACTCAAAACCAAAAAAACAAATAATCCAATTAAAAAATAGGCAAAGGACCTGAATACACATTTTTCCAAAGACATGCAAATGGCTAAAAGGTGCTCAACATCAATAATCACCAAGGAAATGCAAATCAAAACCATGAGATGTCACCTCACACCTTTTGCAATGGCTATCATTAAGAAGTCAAGAGGTCACAAATGCCTGCCATGATATGGAGAAAAGGGAACCCTTGTGCACTGTTGGTGGGAAGGTACATTGGTGCAACCAGTATGGAAGGTCCTCAAAAAACTAAAAGTAGAGCTACCATATGAACCAGCAATTCCACTTCTGGGAACTTATCCAAAGAAAATGAAAACACTATGTTGAAGAAATATCTAGGGGGACGGCCCCGTGGCCAAGTGGTTAAGTTCGCTTGCTCTGCTTCAGCAGCCCAGGGTTCTGCCAATTCGGATCCAGGGCACAGACATGGCGCTGCTCATCAGGCCATGCTGAGGTGGCATCCCACATGCCACAACTAGAAGGATCCACAACTAAAATATACAACTATATGCTGGGGGGGTTTGGGGAGAAGAAGGAAAAATTTTAAAAATAAAAAAAGAGATATCTGCACCCCAATGTTTATAAGAGCATTATTTATAATAGCCAAGACATGCAAACAACCTAAGTGTCCATGATGGATGAATGGATTAAAAAGTTGTGGTATGGGGCTGTCTCCGTGGCATAGTGGCTAAGTTCGCCGCACACTCCACTTCAGCGACCCAGTGTTCGTGGGTTTGGATCCTGGGCATGGACCCACACATTGCTCATCAAGCTATGCCGTGGGGGTATCCCACGTACAAAATAGTGGAAGATTGGCACAGATGTTAGCTCAGGGACAATCTTCCTCACACACAAAAAAAGTTGTTTTATATATACACAATGGAATATTATTCAGCCATAAAAAAAGAAAGAAGTCCTGCCATTTGAGACAACATGAATGGAGCTTGAGGGCATTATGCTAAGTGAAATAAGTCAAAGAAAGAGAAATACCATATGTTCTTACTTATATGTGGAATCTAAAACAAACAAACAAACAAAAAACCCAAACTCACAGAAAAAGAGATCAGATTTGTGGTTATGAGGGGGCAAGGATTAGACAAAGGTGGTCAAAAGATACAAAATTCCAGTTACACTATAAATAAGTACTGAGGGTGTAATGTACAACATGGTGATTATAGTCGACTCTGCTGGGTGGTATATTTGAAGTTTGTTAAGAGAGTAAATCCTAAGAATACTCATCACAAGGAAGAAAACTTTGTTTTTGTATCTGTATGATATGACGGATCTTAACTAAACTTATTGTGGCAATCATTTCACAATATATGTAAGTCAAGTCATTATACCTTAAAATTATACAGTGCCATATGTCAATTACATCTCAATAAAACTTAAAAAATAAAAATTAAAAAAATAGAATAAATCAGAACAGGAGTTGTCTATGGCCGTGGGGATTGACCAGAAAGTGTCACTGAGGAAATTTTTAGAGTGATGGAAATGTTCACCTTGACTGGGGTGGGTAGTTACCAAGGTGTATACATTTATCAAAACTAATCTGACTGTATTTCAAGATCTGTATGAAATTTAACTCATTTTAAAAAACCACTGTGAACATGAAAAATTGTGTTGTTTATATACATATAATACAAATACTGTATATACACACATATACATAACATCTTTAATCATAACTAGTATATAAAGTTGGTATATGCATAAGGATATTGACAAGATAATAGCACAAGTGAAAACAAGTAATTTAGAAGGAAGATGGGAGTCCCATAAAATTTTATTTCTGTTTTTGCTGTTATGATATTGTTTGAGCAACAGATTAAAAGAAAGTAAACAAAAACTCAGCTCCCATTTTGTTCATGCTGCTGGTACTTTGTGCTACCTTTCCAGGAAACGGCCCACTTCTTGTACCAATACTTCCTGAGGACAGAAGCGGAGGACTGGAGTAGCATCTGAGTGTGCCGTTGCAACCAGATCCCCTGCAGGACAGAGGCGCTCACTCCCCACCCACCCAGGTGGGTTGGCTGTTGAGGGCTCCCAGCTACAACTCCCCTAAGTTCTTGACCTCAGCCAAGGAAAGCTACTTACCCCAGGTTACGCCCTGTCCCCAGGCACCTGCACCAACCTCTGTGGGGTAGGTGGCTCCAGCTCCTTGCCTTACTTTAGAAAACTCTGAAGGACCGTCTTAGCTTCAGAGCTTCCCATGGGACCAATCCTGCTGCCCTCGCTCTCTCATAGGTGTCATTGCGAGAGCAGCCCCATAAACCTGTACACAAATCTCCAAAAATCTAACTTAGGATACTTGGGTTCTCCACTGAACAAAAGGTGTCATTTTGTAGGGTTGGATTTCCATTACATCAGCCTTGCTAACAAGGTAAAATGAACCCTGCAGCCAAAGCATGAGGCCCAAAGAAGAAAGCACAGAATGGCAGAGGATGGGTGAAAAGAATTAGGAACTTCCTCCTCTGTCCTGTCTCCTGGAATAGATTCAGTCCATAGGAAATATCTCAAGAATTAGTGAACAAATGGGTACTCTGCACCTGTATCTTTTACAGCAGCTCTCATATTGTTATCAGAACAGAAGATCATTTGCGTGGAAATGCAAAGCAGGTCTGAGACCTGCTCCATTCTGAAATTACAACAGTTCTGGAGTTTGGATGTCTTAATGCCAAAATTTGCTTAGTTTGACAATGATCAAACTAAAGTCATTGTTACCTGCCAAGACAGATAAATGGCTGCAAGCTGTCACAATTTCTGTTGCCACGAGTCCATTGCAATGCCATGGCCATTGTCCACTACAATCTGCCTTATTTGGACAGCCGTCATCTTACCCACCAGCCATTCATGGGATCACTCCATCTCTTCAAAGCGCAAAATGTTCTCAGTGTTTACAGTGGTGTGATTTTTAAGAGGGTGATAATTTTTTTTTAAATTTAAAACATTTTTAAATTGCGGTAAAATACACATAAGATTTACCATCTTAACCATTTTTAAGTGTACAGTTCAGCGACGGTGAGTATATTCACATTGCTGTGCAACCGTCACCACCGTCCATCTCAGGAACGTTTTCACCATCCCTAACTGAAGACTTGTTGCCCTTAAACTCCCCAGCTTCTGGTAAGTTCCATTCTGCTTTCTGTCTCTGATTTTGCCAGAGACTCTATGTCTCTCATATAAGTAGAATCGTAAGATATTTGTCATTTTGTGACCAGTACATTTCACTTAGCATAATGTCCTCAAAGTTCATCCATGTAGTAGCATGAGTCAGAATTTCATTCTTTTTTAAGCCTAAATAATGTTCCATTGTGCGTATATACCACATTTTCTTTACCATTCATCCATCCGTGGACACTCAAGTTGCTTCCACCTTTTGGCTACTGTGAATAATGCTGCTATGAGCATTGGCATATAAGTATTTGTTCAAGTCCTTGCTTTCAATTCTTGTGTGTATCAATCCAGAAGTGGAATTGCTACATCAAATGGTAATTCTATTCATTTATCAATTCATCAAATGGTAAAACAGAACTGCCGTACTGTTTTCCACAGTGGCTGTACCATTTTACATTCCCACTAACAGTGTACGAGGGTTCTGAATTTCTCCACATTCTCGCTAACGCTTATTGTTTCCCTTTTTTTATATAATGGCCATCCTGATGATTATAAATATTTGGTTTTGGTTTGCATTTCTCTGATTTGTGATGTTGAACTCTTTTCATGTGCATATTGGCCACTTGTTTTTCTTCTTTGGAGAAAGTCTATTCAAGTCCTTTGCCCATTTTTTAATTGGGTTGCTTGTTTTTTATTGTCGTTGAGTTGTGGGAGTTCTTTATGTATTCTGGGTGTTATCCCCTTATCAGATATATGATTTGCAAATATTTTCTCCCATTCTGTTGGTCAGCTTTTCACACTGTTAATTGTGCCCTTTGATGCACAGAAGTTTTTAATTTTGATGTAGTCAATTTATTTATTTTTCTTTTATTGCCTGTGCTTTTGAAGTCATATCCAAGAAATCATTGCCCAATTCAACATCATAATGCTTTTCCCCTATGTTTCCTTCTAAGAGTTTTATAGCTTTAGTTCTTACATTTAGGTCCTGGATCCATTTTGAGGTAATTTTATTGTATAGTGTAAGGTAAGGGTCCAACTTCATTCTTTTACATGTCAATATCCAGTTTTCCCAAAATGATGTGTTGAAGAGACTGTCTTTTCCCCATTGAATGATATTGACACCCTAGCTGAAAATCATTTGACCAAATACATGAGGGTTTATTTCTGGGCTCGTTATTCCATTGGTCTGTATGTCTATCTTTAAGTGAGTGATTACTTCTAATATCCTTTTAGAACAACTCAGATGTTTGACCTCCCGGATTAAAGGTCTTTCACCGCAATCTGTTTCCACACATGCTCTGCATACAGTCAAAGGACTGTACGCCCCTTAAGAGCCAAGACCACGCCTAGTTGTCTTTGTAACCTCAGTGCCTGGCATTGTACCTGGCACATAGTAGGTACTCCAGAAATATGTGGCCCAAATATGGAAAGATCTCAGTGGGCAGTTTTTGCTCATCACGTGCTCACCTGGAACTGGGACTCAGCATTTCAATGCATTCTCAAAAGAGATTAAACTCCATAACACATTAATAATGAATGTCTATTTTACTGAAGAATTCTCAGGGAAGCAAGAAGAAAAGTTTACATTGCACATAATATGGCAAGACTTTATAAAAGTTTCTTTAAATATTTCTCTTCTTTTCCCTCAAAGTTCTTTTCCCTTCGTTTTTCCTCCTTCTCTTTCTCTTCCTTTATCTCAGCCCCTAAAAAATATGCTCTATGGTCCCAAAGCTATTCAGTTCTCAGCCTTAGAGTGCCAACCTACTTTGCCAAATAAGAGTATGGTGGTTGGTTAATGGAGCAGAACCATCTATCCATTGTTATTCAAGCTTAATGCTTAGAGTTCATCTTCACCGCTACCCCAAGCAATTGATCAAAGTTTTCACCCACCTACAAGGGTCTCCTGAAAGGTGGGAGGGTGGTGCTAAGAGAGAGAAGAATCTACGGCTAAGAAAGTGAGGCTTTTCTCCATTGGGTTACAAAGAGATATTGAACGAATGAATTGAGATGATCACCATCAAGCCTTAGTCAATGTCAAGACACGGATGCCTGCCAGAAGCCACAGTGTCCCCTGATCCTAACCGCTTCTCCTGCAGGGACCCGGTCAGCCACTCCTCAATGGTTTCCTGGCTTAACAAAAACCACAGCAAAGCTCCGGGCCTGAGATAAAGAGCCTTCTGGGTCACTAAGGTGGCCCCCAGTGTGCTTTCTCTGGTCCTGTGGGTCTCTGATTTCTGAGCCCACCTGTCTTGCTGAGCCCCCCTTCATTGGCATCCAGCCCCACCTGTTTTCCTGGGCTCCGGTTCATGGAAGTGCTTTGATTGTCATCACCTCCCTGGTATGGCTTCCAGCTCCACTCCGATCTGTGTCACCCAGGCTCGGCCCTCTTCCCCCCAGTTCCACTGCTTCAAGTCTGTCCTGAAAACTGAATGCTGAGCTTTCTAGAAAAATAGGACTGGGATGGATAAAGAGTCTCCTGTTATTTAAACACTTACTCTGTCATTGAGGGCTCTTAACTAGTGTGTTTGGGTTCAATACTGCTCTGCCACTCACAAGCTATGTGACCTTGGGCAAGTGACTTGACCTCTCTGTGCCTCAGTTTCCTCGTATGGAATGTAGAGATAGTAATGGTAAATAACAAGTAAATGCTCAATTCATGTCCATTATTATTATTACTGCTCACATGCATTGACTTCATTTAATTCTCATAAAAATCTTTCAAGGTAAGTATAATTCTCCCTGATTCATAGATTTTACAGAAGAGGAGACTAGAGCTCAGATAAAGTGAATAATGTGCCCCTGGTTATAGAGCCAGCAAGTGGTGGAAACAAGATCTAACTTGAGTCTGTTTGACCCCCGGAGCCCATACCCTTTCCATCGTATCAGGCCCCCTCCGAAGGCAACTACTCCAACATATGGAGCAGTCAGGCTCCTTGGGGAAAAGTAAAGGACAAGAGGCCACCAGTGGGGCAATTTCTCTTTGGGGCATTTTCAGGAAGTAATAGAGGGAAATGGAATGAACATTAAACCAGAGTTAAAACAAGCAGCCTCACTTTGACACTCATTAGCTAGTGAGGTGCACGTGCCCTCAACACCCTCAACACCCTCATCTGGAGAATAGGAATGATAATACTTCATGTATAACAATAATAGCCCTGTGCTGGGAGCACACGGTGAAAGCAGCAAACCGGTGTACGGTGTAAGCCATGTGAAAATACTCGACATATTGGGGCAAGCGTCACAAATGTAAGGTTATTATTCAAAGTCAGCGTGGGATAGTAGAAGAGAGGGGTCTTTGGAGCCAAGAGAAATGGGGTCAAACCCCAGGAGCTGGGTGTCCCGGGTAGGTTCTTTCACTTCTCTGAGCTCAGCGTCCTTATGAGTGGGCAGGTATCAGACTCTTTCAGGTGCAAGTGACAGAAAACGCAACTCAAATAAGCATTGGCATCAAAAGGGAGTTTATTCTGACTCAAGTATTTGAACTACAGTTGAGGCTTCAAACAACACTGCCAAGTGACAGGCTCTCTCTTGACGTCTTAACTCTGTTCTCATCTGCATTGTTTCATTCTCCTTAAATAGTAGGCCCGTGCCCCATCAGCACATCAGGATTATATCCAACCACCTAAACAACAACAGAGAAAAAAATTTTTTTCTTGTGAAAGTTCCAGAATTAATTCTTGTTGACCTGGATCATGTGTCCACCCCGGACCAATTTTTGAAGCTGGAAGATAATAGTATTCTGATTGGCCGGGCCCTGGAGTAAGAGGGGTGGAATGAGCCCACTGGAAACCTACAAGCTGAGAATGGGGTCAGGGGAGTGTTTCCCCCAAAAGACAAAGAGCTATTATCTGAAAAGGGGGAAAGGATGCTGGGCCGGCAGCAAGAGATGTCCACGATCGAGGACGTGATGGCCATCTGGTGGGGTTGTCTCCAGGTTTGAACAGCCCCTGGATATAAGTAGGTGAGTGTGACGATTATAGAGAAGGACATGGCTCTGCAAAGTGAAATCTGAGCTACTGAGAAGTTAGTCCGACAAGAAGCAAAATGAACACCCTGACCGAGGCAAATGCGGAAGGTCCCTGGATGGGCAGTAAAGTGGCAGCTGCCACGCTGGACTGGTCCTGGGGCGAAAGTCAAGGTCAGCCCTCAGGGGCGAGGTTTAGGGCTCAGAATGGGCAGGTGTTGAGATACGGTTGGGACTGTGGCCAAAAGGCCAAAGCTGGCAGAGCTGTGCCTCTGGCTTTTGGTTGAGTGCACAGCTTGTCCCCCTAAAAGGGCCAGGCCCAAGAGGCAAGGAAACCATAGCAACCACAAGTTAAGGAAGACGGATGAAAAGCTTGTAAACACAGCTTCCAGCCATGTGGCATAGCTTTGGGATCCTAGGAGACAGCCACATAAAGACCAGTCAGGCTCATGGCGACCAGGCAAAGGGGACTATTTCTGGGCTCAACTGTGGGCTGACACAGAGTCTACAAACCAGACAGGCAAACAGGCAGTACAAACAGACATCACAGCTACAAAAGCAGAGTCTTCGTGTGTTGCACTTCTAGCTGCTCACGTGTGCCAGGCAGCCAAGTTTGCTTTCTTTGCCCACTCCAGTTCGTGTCCACCTCCCCCTCTCATCTCCATGCAAACTTCTGACCCAGCCTCAGCACTGGGTGGCAAGTGATCATGTACAGAGTGGCAGCAACTGGGAAACCAACCAAGGAGCTCTGTGTTGCTCCATCATAAATAACCAGCTGTCTCATGCAATTTCCTGAGCTGCACACCGGCAATGACAACCTGCCTTTCCATCCATCATCTGGCAGTGATTGTGGGTCCTCAGCAGGATGCTGATAACTCCATTTTTCAAGGCCGTGGCCAAGCTCGCTTTTCAGCACTGGAGAGTTAACATGACTCTACGAGGCTGGGTGGGGCAGTACCCACCCAGAAAACACATCTAATAGGATATAAAATCTGCTTTCTCTCCAATCTGATTTTCTAAAGAGAAAAACAGAAAAACCAGCAAACTCCTTTTGCCTGATAAATACTCGAAATTTTAGGTGCACAGAACCCAAACAGTAACTATGGCAACACAAGCCACTCCAGTAAGACTAACACAGATTATTTCCAGCACAATAGCCTGGCTTGTGCTCAGAAAGCAGAGGTAATTTTGGCTGAAAGCAATTCCTGAATTGGGGGGGATAAAATCCTCCAGTACTGAAAGTGTCATGCTTAGGTTTCTGGTTTCAGGCCTCAAGGATTCAGTGGCAAGATGAATTAGCTACTGGATTAATATCTTGCCTCTCCACACTAAAGAACTGGCAGCCTCTTCATCCTCTGTTTGGACTTCTTCACTGCCAACCACAAAACCATCCAAACCCCAGGACTCACAGTGACAGCGCTAAGAATATGGGCTATAAAGATTACAGAATCAGGCAGCTTGACCAGACATCAGACATCACCCAGACTGGGAGTCTCTTAAAGGAGGAGAATGTGCTAGATTCTGCACAGAGCTGAGGACCTAACCCTCAGGTGGGTAAGGCTCTGTCTAACCTTGTTTGTTTTACAGATGGGGTAACTGAGACCGGGAAAATTAGGAGACTTGGCCATTGTCACTCAGAATCAGGAGATGACATGGACTCCTGGTTAGGGCCACTGTCTGTAGAGCAGGACAGAAGGGGGTTTGCATCCTGCCTGTTAGACTCTGCGCAAGTCACTCAACTTCTTTGAATCTGGGTTTACTTAAGAATAATAATTATTATGAGAATAATAAGAATAAAAGGGCCTGCCTTTTAAGGTTGTTGTAGGAATAAATGAAATAATCCACATCTTTCGTGTATTTAGCATACAATAAGTGCCCCCAAAATAATTAATACTGTTATTACCAATGGCAAAGCCAGAACTAGGCCAAGTGCCCCCAGAAGACTCCTGCACAGTGCAAGAGGGGGTCCAGCTCCTTCTTGATCCAGTCTCACGTCTGTCCGCACCTCATCTTCTTCTGACATAAACTGACCATTTAACCAATTCAAATTTGCCAATCTTTTCCTTCAAGGCAATGGCTCTCAGACAGTTTAGTCTCAGAATCCTTTTCCACACATAAAAATTATTGAGGATTCCCAAACAGCTTTTGTTTCTCTGGGTTTTTTAAACTATTTATTAGTTTATTTTAAAACAACAATAATAAACTCAATATATTTTAACATTAATCACATATTTTTATGAAATATAACTATTTTCCAAAACAAAAAAAAAAGTGGAATGAAAAGAGGGGCATTATTTGACATTTGTTCAATTCTCTTTAAAGCCTGGCTTAATAGAGGACAGCCAGCTTCTCATATCTGCTTCTGCACTCACTCTATTGTGGTATGTTGTTTGGATTGAAGTATATGAAGAAAATATAGTCTCACACAGATACATAGTTGAAAAAGGGAGAAATACTTTAATAGACTGTTCAGATAATTGTGAATTTTCTTCTTTGATACTATATCGAAACTCAACAAGTGGTGGTCTCTTAAAGATTAGTTGCATGTAAAATCTGAAACCATATCAATGAACTTCTCATACTCTGTTACCTTAAAATGTATTGGCCTATCATTCACTTTGAATGGATTTTTTACCTATGCATGATTTTTTAACATCATGCATCGGTCATTTTGAAAATATTGGCTCTCTGAGTTATGCAAGTCTTCCCAGTGTTACCGCATTTCACCGTACAAGATTGCAGCACTACCAATCTCAGGAGAGAAGCCTTTAAGTATTGAGAAGCTGTCGGGTTCGTAATGGCAGATAGTCTCATTTTCACTTGAAAGCTGGAGTCTGATCTTTGGTAACAAATACTGTCAGAGTTGCCCTGACAGGCTCGTTTCAACTATTTTTGAGAAATTTTCTGCCACATGCCCAAGCTGGAGTAACTATAGTTTTTGTTAAAAGATAATAGGAAAAAAAAAGGTAAAACCATAACTCTCACACACATATAAAACCAACACATGTTAAAGATTTTATTTAACTCATAATGAGGGAACCAGACAGATGTTTTAACAAGTTCAAAGGAGAAGTCAAAGAAGCATAAATTTGTAACAAATAAAAGAATGTTGCAATGAATGTGCAAATGGCACAAAACTGGCTTTTCATCGAGGGGGAGTTCATTTGCACATCTATAGACAAGAATTACTTTGCATTGCTATCAGTTATCTACAACTTACAGAGTTGCAAAATAGCTCGAGAGTCACAGTCAGCATGTGCTGTAGACTATGCACAGCTTTCCTTTGAGCACAGATCTTCCCTAGGGTCTGCTGTCACTCATTCTTTCAAGTAAGAACGGCGTTCTGTGAAAAAAGCAGCTAGTTCAGCTCACAACTCGACAGTTGCACAAGTGGTTTTCCTGAGACGATCAACCTACTTTGGAATGCAACGCAAGTAACACTAGGGAAGTTTGGTGCCTTGCTTTCTGCTAAGGGGCCAGCAGATTTAGCTCCCATCACCTTTGCACCGTTAGTGCAAATGTCAACACAATAAAATGGCAAATGATGGTCTTAGTATTTTAATCCAAAAATAGTTTTGACCTTGAGGATCCCTTGACAGGGCCTTGGGGAACCCTAGGCATCTGTGGACCATACTTTTAGAACCACTGCCCTAAGGTATGTTGTTGATCAAAGAAATGACCTAAAGAAGAATGAGCAAAAAGAAGCAAAGAGCTAGACATCGGCAAATTGCATAATCAGAGCCCGCATGAGTCACTGCTTAGAGAGGGAAAAGTTATCAAAGAGAATCTAGCAAAAGGGGATTGGAGTTGGGGCGTGAAGAATTTAAACCAAATAATAAGACCCACTGAAAGTTGATATGCTTTGTTGTTACTACGGACTAGCAATTTCAAACAATGCCAGTGATAAAATACTTCTCCCCACGAGAGCAGATCATTCCTGCTGTCTTCCACCTGTCTACCGCTGTCCAGAAGTACAGACCCGAGTAAGACGCAGGAATCTACCAGCATTAGCGCACCAGACTGTATAAGGAAAAGACGGCAACCGTTCTATTTCTATTCTTTTAGTGATCACCTCAGGAATGTTAACAAGGATGCTTGTCAAAAGTCAAAATTGATCTTAATCCTCCTCTCCCCACAAAAAATAAGGATTATAATTCTTCTGCTTTAGTCACTTCCTCTGCAAAATTTTGAACCATTGTTATCGCTACTTTACTTTTACTTGTTTTTTTTAACCTTATAAGACGTTGTTATTGTCTAACAGAGTTGATGTTTTTTGATACATCCACATATTTAGCACATTCTTTGCTCTTCATTCCTTCTTGCATCTCAGACTTTCCTCCTGCCTAAAATATATTCTTTAGAATTTCCCTTGGTAGGAGAGTCTGCTGGGGTGAATTCTGATTTTTGTCTGCAAATGTCTTTATTTCCTTCTGTGTTAAAAAATATTTTTGCTGCATACAGAATCCTAGGTTCACAGTTATTTTCTCTCAGCACATTTAAGATATTTCAATAGTTTCTGTTATTGCTGTTGAGAGCACGACAGTCAGGCTAATTGCCCTTCTTGAAAGATAAGCTGTCTTTCCGTCTGGTTCCTCTAAGATCTTCTCTTTGTCTTGGTGTCTGTAGTTTGATTTATGATGTGTGTAGGAATGAATTTCTTTTTATCTTACTTGAGATTTACTGGGCTTCCTGAATGTGTGGACAGGTGTCTTTCACCAATATTGAAAAATTCTCAACCATTATCTATTCAGATATCGTCTCTGCACCATTCTTTGCCTCTTCTTCTTCTGGAACACCAATTGTATTTGTATTCAATTCTTTCGTTCTATTTTCCAGATCTCTTAACCTCTTTTTCATATTTTTCATCTCTTTGTCTCTCTGTTCTACATTCTGGATATTTTTTTCAGAACTCTCCCCTAGGTCACTAATTCTCTCCTCAGCTGTGCCTAACCAATTGTTGAATTAATAATTTTTCATTTCCAGAAATTCTTTTTAAAAAATATACTTTGTCATTTTATGGTCTGATTCTTTTTTTTTTTTTTTTTGAGGAAGATTAGCCCTGAGCTAACTGCTGCCAATCCTCTCTTTTTTCTGAGGAAGACTGGCCCTGATCTAACATCCGTGCCCATCTTTCTCTACTTTATACGTGGGGCTCCTGCCACAGCATGGCTTGCCAAGCGGTGCTGTGTCCGCACCCAGGATCCAAACCGGCAAACCCTGGGCCGCTGAAGCAGAACGTGTGCACTTAACCAGTGCCCCATTGGGCCGGCCCCAATGGTCTGATTCTTTATTCATAATTTTATTCCTTATTTCTTTCAATATATTAAAATACTTCTATTATATTCTATAACTGATAATTCCATTATCTGCTGTGTTCATGGGTCTGATTCTGCTGTCTGTTGTTTCTGCTGGCTCATTATTCATGTTGCCTAGCTTCCTTATGTCTTTTATAATTTTTGAACATGGGCTGAAATTTCTTAAAACTTTATCATGAAGAATTCCTTAAGGCTTGAGGAAGACAAGTTCCTCTAAGACAGTGTGCAATTGGTTCTCCTAGACACCTCGAGAACACTGCCAACCTAGTGTCACTTTGGTCGTGTGAATTCATTAGGGTTGACTTGTGTTACATATCCTCAGGGATTTTTTTTTCTTTTTTTTACTTTCCACCCAGCCCAGTGCTCAAGACAAGCAATTGTTTTTATCCCTCAGGTGACAGGTTTATTCTAAATCACCATTGCACTAAATCCCCTTTACACGGATCTATGGCCATTTGAGGTCCTGACTCTATGGGAGGGGTCCTATTAGACCCAGCCTTGGGCAGGGTCTGGGTTTCATCTCCTGCCCCTATAACGTAGACCAAGAAAAACCAAATCTCAGAAATCACCCAAGTCAGCAAGTGTCTATGAGGCAAAGCCAGCTCTGGGATGCTGCCCACCTTTCTTACTTAGTTTTTGGCCTGTGAGGATTTCTTAATACCTTGCTGGATCATGAAGACATTTTTGAAAAGGCTTTTATATGTTATCCAGCACGTTAAGTTCTTCCCAGCAGGAGAATCAGGAAAGGTAACTATTCTACCATATTGCAAGAAGTGAAAGTCCACATCAAAGCATGTGGTGTGTGAATGATGAAAGGTCAGATGTGGTTTGGGTACATGGAACAGGAGTGAGACAGGGCCCCAAGATTGCAGCTGGGGATATACCCGAAAGCTCAGCAGGGACCAGCCAATGAAGAGCCTTGAAGGTCATCCTACATTTGAATTTTATCCAGTAGATAAGGGAGGTGCTTCCAAATTTGGACCACAAGATTCATAAGGTTTTTCATATACCAACATTTTAGGATTCTATTATTCTTTCCTTTTAAAGTCATGTTTCTCAAAGTGTAGCCAAGTTCCACCTGCATCAGAATCATCTGGGTCACTTCTCCAAATCTGCAGATTTCCAAGCCCCAGCCCAGACCCAGTGAATCAGTACCCCGAGGAAGGTGGCTGGGAAGGGGGGATTCCCAAGACCCAGCATCTGAATTTCAACAAGCACGCTGGTCAACTTGATGCACACTGAACCCTGAGAACCCGCGAGGTACAGCAGGGGCTAATGAGGCCACTGGAGAATCAGGAAATCACTTTTCAGTGAAATAGAACGGAGTACAAACTCACAGAGTGTGTCTCTTGCTATAAGGATGAGTCTTATTTCAATAAACCTTTGTTTGGGTGTTATAAAGGGTGTGTGTGTGCTGGGCCAAGCTGCAAAATTGTGGTTCATGGGCTGAGGCCAAACAAGTTAGAGAAGCATTGCCTTAGAGGATGCTCTTTATATTGTTTTCAATCAGACTTCACCTGTCATTCAAATATTGTGAGGAAAACAAACGAAGTGTAATTTCCCCCTGAGTACCCCTGCCCATAGCATGCTGGGACACATCAATCTTTGTACATAAATCAATTAATTTTGGTACTTCCTAACTCAACATGAAGTGATAAAAAAGCAGCTCTATGAACCTGGTATGGATGGAAACATGTTGTTAATTGTCACCTATTCAAGAACTGTGTTCTTATTTTCCTCAAGAGATTACAAAGCCTTTATTCTGGCTCTCATTACATCTCCGCAACCCTACACTTAAATCCTGGCACAACTAACTACAAAGTACCCAGTCGGTCCCTTGCTGTGCAGAATTTCGCTGTATTGAGTTTTGCCCCCACAAGTGATCACAGAGTGTAACCCGGAACACCTCGTGCTATTGGAATACTGTTTTCCTTGCACTTGTACTTGCTTTAATAGGGTGTATATCTGTGACCTATTCTCCAAAAAAACTGACAAGCAAGGACAAATACAAACCCATCCACTCAAGCATCAACACCACACACGTGTGCACACCCGCACACACACACGCGTAGACACAGTCATAAACGTATTTAACAAACTTCAGTCATTCACATAATGCCTTTATTATGTTTTCCATTTCCACATACCTCCAGTACTATCATTTACCTTTTTCTTTAAATCAAATCATATTTTATATTAAAAAAGTTTTCGTAAAGAATACTTTCTATCCTTCGTATAAATGGAATGCTAGTGTCACTTGCCAAGAGACAGGATAACTGTAAAAATAAACGTGAGGGAAGGAGAACTGAGTCACCACGCTCAAGTTAGATCTGTTACTTGCCAAGGCTGTGAACTGAATGAAGCCTGTTCTCTGTTTAAAAAAGAGACTTGAATGTTTCTTGTTAAAGACCTACCAGGATGAAACTGAGTCTTTTTCCGCGATATCAAAAGCCATGAAAGACTGGAAAAAGGAAATAACTTTCTCAACAGTGATTCCATTTTGTTTTAAGGCTGAACAGCTCCCTCTTAGAAATATCTCCTGTTTCATTAATATCTCAAACTTGGGGAAGTGACAGTATAGATCTGTGGTTCTCAGACTGTAGCGTGCATCGGAAAGAGCTGGCAGTCCTGTCGGGCTGTGCCTCACCCCCGAAGTCTCTGATTCAGCGAGCGAGGCCCAAGAATGTGTCTCTCTGGAGAGTTTCCAGGTGGTGCTGACTTGATTGCGCAGCCGCCACTGGGAACCACGGCACGGATAAATCCGGCACGTCTTCCGCAACCTCGTTTAAGTGAGTCCCTCCTTCTCTGCCCTCCACAAAGCCTTCCTTGCCCTCTCTGTCCACATTAAACTTCTGCAAAACCAGTCACTTCTTGTCCAGCTCACTGATTCCCAGTCTTTTCACCCAAATCAAACATGTTCTTATTCTCCCTTCACAAATCCCATGCTTTGAAATACTCTTTGTCTATCAAACAAAATAGATGTATCAAATAATAATTCATTTCCCCATGTTTTATTAATCAAAGATGAGGGTAACTGCCAATCAGAGCTTCCAGTCAGCATGGGGTAACTGGTGTTCCTACACTGAGTTGATATAATCCTAGCCCAGAGCAAAGAAGCCTGATGTTTTAGTTTAATTAGCCTGTGCATCTCATCTCTGGTAAATGCGAGCTCTTCTGGTTAGTCTTTTTGAAGTACTGAAAATAGCTCACAGGCACCCCCTCCACCCCCCATTACTGCTATCTGAGACCCTCGCGGGCCTGGGAAGCTCAGGTTGAGACCACCTGGTATCTATCACTCATTTGGTAATTAATCACTGATGTCTCCTGTCATTTCTTCTTTTTTTTTTTCCTTTTCTTTCTCCCGGAAGCCCCCCAGTACATAGTTGTATATTCTAGTTGTAGGTCCTTCTGGTTGTGCTATGTGGGACGCCACCTCAGCATGGCTCAATGAGTGGTGCCATGTCCGTGCACAGGATCTGGGCCCGTGAAACCCTGGGCCGCAGATTAACCACTGAGCCACGGGGCCAGTCCCTGTCATTTCTTCTGTTGTTGTCCATTAGAGCACAAAGGGGCTGCATCCGACCCTTCCTTGTAAACTGTAAGTACCCGGCTCAGGGCTTTAGAATTCGCAGCTGCCCAAAAAAACAAAAACAGAAACACTATTTGTTTCATTTACATTTGACATACCACAATTGCATCCAGGGGAGAGCAACACAATGAAAGAATATTTGCAGTAAAATAGACCAGTATTGTAAACAGGAGAGTTAAACTCAAAAGTTACCCTTTGGAGGAAAATGAGTCAACCAAACAATTGATTTCCAGGGTGGATATAGAGACTTGAGAATAACTACTTGCCCGAGTAAGTTCACCAGGATGTGTTTCCACTGGATTGCTCTGCCTGGTGCCTCCTGGAAGGCTGGGGAGCGGGGAACATTTGTAAGGAGTCTAATTAAATCACAAGCACACAAACTGAGGACTTGGAGTGATGGTGAGATCGTAATGAATCAGAAATACTCCTGCCTTCCTCAAGAGTATGTGACTCTTCCTTTTCCGAAACTCTGCTTAAAACTCTTGTCCTCGGGGAGGCCATCCCTGGTGGTGATTACCACTACCCCCCACCCCCTGCCCTCCTCGCCTGATCCTGATCACATTTTATTCTGAATTCCTTTAGCAATATGAACTCACTGCATGTTGCATTGATATTGCTATCTAAGCTTTTTCAAGTAAGTGTGTATATGTGTGTGTGTATTTGAGAAGGCTCTCTTCTTGCCTTCAAGAAATAGCTCCCCACCCACCTGTGACAAAGACCTACAACTCAACTATTATAGAGTAATTTCCTTATTTGATAACCTTGCTACTCCAGGCATCTACGTTCAAAATGCCGATAACAGTAAGCTCTTATCCACCATTAATCTGTTGGTGCCCCTTCCTGCCCTTTGCTGATGAACGGGATGCTCAAGTATTACTGCTAGCATTGCTTTGGATAGTCCTACCAAGGAAATTCCAAAGGAATCTTTTGACTACTGATGACTCTGGAAAAGATGCAAAAAGCGAGGTTTTAGGTTGTTGATTGTTCCAAAGACTTATTAGATTTAGCTAATTATACAGGTTATCAAAGTAAAAGATCTTCTGGGTGCCATGTGATGCTCTACCCCATCATTCATGCCTGATTGAATAACATGGTTAAAAGCTGAGGAGCTCCTCCTTTAACGAAGTTCCGGCTCTGGTCTGTTGCTACGGCAACTTAGGGCTATAGTCCAAGATGACAGCAAATGTATTAAATATTGCAGCAAATCCATTTTCTCCCTGCCTTAGTGACCTCAGAGCCAAAACTGTATTTGATAGCATACAAGTTTAGAAGGAGCATTTGCCTGTTGTTTTTTTCTTTTCCGACATGGAAACCAATCATATTTATATTTTCTAGCACAGTGTCATCCATGGAGGAGGAATTGAAAAAATACTTGAGAGGAATTAATTATACATGGTGGACTGACCACACACATTTATTGCCTCTTTTTCCTGAGACCCCACTAAAATGGCAGTAAAAGAATTAAAAGGGAATATGTTCACATAGACAAAGAAAACAGGAAATGACACCACAATAGGCAAGTGATTTATATTTGTTTTTAGTTCTTTTTTTATTGAGGTAAAATACACATAACATAAAATTTACCATTTTAACCATTTTTGAGTGTACAGTTCAGTGGCATCAAGTACATTCACACTGTTGTGCAACCATCGTCACTATCCGTCTCCAGAACTTTTTCGTCTTCCCAAACTGAAACTCTGTCCCCATTAAATAATAACTCCTTGTTCTCCCCGCCCCTCAGCCCGTGGTAACCACTATTCTGCTTTCTGCCTCTATGCATGTGACTGTTCTAGGGACCTCATATAAGTGGAATCATACAATATTTGTCCTGTTGTGTCTGGCTTATTTCACGTAACATAATATCTTTAAGGTTCATCCATGTTGTAGCGCATCAGAGTTTCATTCCTCTTTTTTCCCTTACTAAAGCAGATTGTATTTTATTTCCATCTTTATTGAGGTATAATTGACAGAATTTCATTCCTTTTTGAGGCTGAATAATATTCTGTTGTATGGAGATTCCACACTTGGTTTATTCATTCATCCATCAATGGACATTTTTGGTCATTTCCACCTTTTGGCTATTGTGAATAATGCTGCCATGAACACTGATGTGCAAATACTTATTCAAGTCCCTGCTTTCAAAACTTTTGTGAATATATCCAGAAGTGGAATTGCTGGGTCAAACGGTAATTCTATGTTTAACTTTTCGAGGAACCATTGGACTGTTTTCCATAGCATTTTACATTCGCATCAACAAAT
Source organism: Equus quagga (assembly GCF_021613505.1). Classification (NCBI taxonomy): domain Eukaryota; kingdom Metazoa; phylum Chordata; class Mammalia; order Perissodactyla; family Equidae; genus Equus; species Equus quagga. Next base: position 106,291,059 of record NC_060267.1, on the reverse strand, counting down.
GTGCAAAGGTTCTAATTTTTCCACATCCACCTCAACACTTATTGTTGTTGGGTTTTTTTTTCTTTTTGATAACAGCCTTCCTAATAGGGGTGAGTTAATAACTCGTTGTGACTTTGATTTGCATTTCCCTAATGATTAGTGATATGAAACAGCTTTTTATGTGCTTATTGACATTTATTCCATTCGTTTTTAAAAGATGGAAAGTCCATGGAGGAATGGCAGTCATCATAGCAGAACAAGGGCGGAGGTGGGGGACGGGGGCGGGGAATGAGAAGCAAACTGATTTGTCCCACAAAAGCTCTGAAAGATTCAGGCCCTGATGAAGGGATGGACCAGGGTGAGAATCAAGGCTGAAAACATCCCCTGCCCCACACCAAGCAGTTACTCCTCATCCAGGTAGGAAAATGGAGTCTCAATCCCTGGGGAATCTGAACTGGTGAGGCCCTAGGTTCCAGTATAACTGGCACAGTAGCCAGCAGAAGTGAGGTAAAGTCTGGAGATGAGGAGACTCCACAAGTGTGTGTCCTGAGCAGTAGGAACTCCAGTCCTCTTCCTCAACTCTGCTCCCAAAATGCAGGCAATTTGTATTGCTCCTGGATAGAAGATAAGAAGATTCTTCTCATAAGAAACTGAACTGCCCCAGGGGAAGAAAACAATAGATAGTGGCATTTGGCTTTCCCCTAAGAAAACAACAAGATCCCCACTAAAAACTCAAGAGTGAAGCCCTCCCCTTGACAAACGCTGCCTGTGCACACAGGGTTTCCAATCAGCTTTTGTGCCGTACTCTAAAATACGAAGTGATGACTCGGGATCACCAGACAGTTGAGGAAAGCCTCCATCATGAAAGGCACAAACCAAGACAAAACCAAGGGAAGAAAAAAATTGAACTAGGAAGAAATAGATAATGCCAGGAACAGACGAAAGCTTCAAATAAAAACTGCAATTTTATTCCCAGAGAGTTGAGAGAGAGTTAAGAGAAGGTATTCCATCCATCAGTTACAAAACAAAACAAAACAAAACAAAACGGGAGACTATGAAAAATAAAAAGAGCCCTTGAAAATTAAAAATGATAGTCAACACAAAAAGTTAATAGGTCGGAAGTAATACAAAGGCAAGATGATGGAAACTAATAGGGATAATATAAAGATAAAAGACTTAGGAAGTCAATTGAATTAAATGTCCAAATAAGAAAACAGAAGAGAAGATTGTCCAAGAAATAACTTAAGAAAAATTTCCTGGACCTGAAGGACATGAGTCATCATTCATGAGGACATGAATGAAGAAAGATCAATGACAAGTTTCAGCATACGGGGGACACAGAGACAGACTAGAAGTGTCCAGACAGATAAGTCATATACAAAGGAATAGGATTTAAAATGGTATTGGATTTCTCAAAAATGACCCTGGGAGCTAAGAGGACAATGAAACAATGCCTTCAAGGGAAAATAATTTGCAACCTGAATTCTATATAGCCAAACTGCAAATCCAGACTAAGGGTAGAAAAAAAGACATTTTCAGATAAGAAAGAACTCAGAAAATGTATCTCCCATGTACTCTTTCTTAGAAAGCAACAGAAGGAAACACGTCACCAGAACGAGAAAGTAAAACAGGACACTGAACCCAGGAAACATAGGCTCCAACCTAAAAGAGAAGCAAAGAGAACTCCCAGAATAACTAAAGGCTACAGAAAAACCTGTCTATACTGGAGCAGGAGGGCTTCAAGGAGGAGAGCTCCAGAGGGAGCAGGGTATTCATTTGAGAGGGTATGAAAAACCACTGATTGGCCATGAAAGTTCTAATAGGAAAGAAAAGGACAGGTACATAGAAAATAATGCAAGTAAAACAAATGAAAAAATATTATCAACTCCAGGAAAAACAAAAAGTTATACAAGGAAGGAAATATAATCACAGTATGCTTTTTGGCTTTGTAATGGATAATAATTATATAAACATAATGATTAATAAATATTGATCTAAAAAATTATTCTTTGATTATAGGAGTTTGCAGGAAATGGTAGAGGGCAAGTAACAGACAGGCAATTTTATCTCAGATAACAGCAAATCAATAGGCAATTTCTAAAATTGATAAATCAAGAAATAGTAGTATCAGTATTTTCTTCTGATATATATCAATAAATATCTTGATGGTTGCAACTGAAAACTTTTGGGAAAATGATGGCCTTATGAGTCTTCTCTAACTTGGATTCTGTTTCTGGAAATGGTATAAATTCGTTCTTCACCGGGTTCCCAGAGGCAGTGTGGAAGCATAATAGTTAAGAGTACGGGTTCTGATCCAGACTTCCTGAGTGCTCAGCTTGACTCTGCCGCTTCTTGATGGCAAGGTGAATTTGGGCAGGTTAACTCACCACTCACCTCAGTTTCCCCGTATGTAGAACAGGAAACATAGTATCTACCTCACAGGATTATTGTGAAAATTAAACAATGCGTATAAAGCACTTAGCATTCTGCATGGTGAAGCGCACACATTCATACAATATTGTGATCATTATTATCATTCCTGTTTACGGGTCTATCCAGATACGCTACCCCTGCCACCTTTCAATGTCCTTCCAAAAACATCACCATGATGGAGTTATAGGTGAAAGATGCAGAACAAGTAACTGGAGTTCAATTCCTGCTCCTCAAGCGATAGATAGCCAGATCCGAAATGCAAAGTTATGCAGCCTTAGTTTCTTCCTCCACCTTACAATTTTCCTCCTTGAGGTAAGAACTAAAGACAATTGTGGGTAATAGTATAAGGAATAGGTATAGCAGGAGTCTGAAGTCAGACTCAGGTCGAGTTCTGGCTTCCCACCTGTTAACTATACAGGTACATGCTAATTACTTGATTCTATGGGTTGAACCGTGTCCCCTCAAAACTTGTATGTCGCAATCCTAACCCCAGTACCTCAGAATGTGACTGTATTTGGAAACAGGGTCTTTAAAGACGTGATTAAGGTAAAAAGTGAGGTCATCTGGGTAGGCCCTAGTCTAATAGGACCAGTGTCTATACAAGGAGAGGAGATTCAGACACAGACACACACAGAGGAAAGACCACGGGAGGACACAGGGAGAAGACAGGCATCTGCAAGCCAAGCGGAGAGGCTTCAGAAGAAACCAACCCAGCTGACACCTTATCTCGGACTCCCAGCCTCCAGAACTGTGAGGAATAAATTTCTGTTGTTCAAGCCGCCCTGTCAGCAGCACTTTGTTACGGTGCCTCCAGGAAACTAATACACTTGATCTCAGTTTTCTGAGATCATTGTGAAGATTAAATTGTGTAGAAAGTACTTATCGCAATGCTTGGCACATAACACGTGCTCAATAAATGTAGGCTGGTATGATTATTGTGTTGTTATTATTATTAAAACACAGTTACTCTGGTCTTTCCACAGTAACAAAAGAAAAGAGAGAAACTGAGTGACCAACTCAACCAAAATTATCGAAGCTGTTATGACTTCATAATTCATCCTCAAGTCTTCAGTCTTGCCTCTTCAATCCACCTCCACAATGCTGCCAGAACATTCTGGAATAAAAATCCTACTGTGATATCTAGTATACAAAGATGGCCTCAAACAATTCCACCCCTCCCCATATGCACATGACTCTCCTCCCATGAGAGATGGACCTCATGTCGCCTCCCTGTGAATCTGGGCTATGCCTGTGACCACTTTGACCAGTACAATACAGAGGAAATGACATCCTGAGACTTCCGAGTCCGGGTATTAAGGAGGTCTGGCAGCTTCTGAGCCACCAAGGAGAACAGGCTACTCTGCTGGAGAGAGCAGTCCTGGGGAAAGGTCCAGAACGACAGAGAGAGAGAAGCTACATGGAGGAACAGGCAGGTGCCAGACATCCAGCCCCAAGCTGTAGCCCCAGCCACCATCTCACTGCTACTGCGTGAGAGACGCCGAACCAGAGCCGCAGAGGAACCACCTGGCCGAGCCCCAGCCAACCCACAGAGTCGTAACCAAATTTCCATACCTTCACGAACTGTGTGACTTGGCAAGTTACCCAACCTCTCTGTGCATCATTTTTCCCATCTGTAAAGTAAAGATATAACAGTATCTTCCTCAAAGGACTGCTGTGAAGATTAAGAAACAATATGCGTAAGACACTTGGACAGTGTCTGGCATAGAGTAAGTGCTCAAGATGTTGCCTACCGTCACCATCATCATCGTCATCGTCATCTTATCCTGCCTTCTCCAGCCTCCCCCCTTAACCACTGCCCATGTGCACTCTGGGGAACAGTCATACTAAAATATTTTGTTCTCAACACATCACACTTCACAACTCTTTACCTTTGTACATTCCATTCCTTCTGCCTGGAATGTCCTTCGCCGGCTTTGTGTGCCTGGAAAACTGCCACGTCCTCTGCGAAGCCTTCTCAGATCTTCCCCGTCGGTGCGGTGTCTGCCCCTGTGCTCCTCAGAGCACCCAGCTCTTGTCTCTGTGGAGGGGCTTCCCAGACTTTGCCAGCTTTGTGGCCCTGTCTGTCTCCCCAGCTAGACCCTGAGTCTTTTAAGGACAGATCCCATACCCGATTCATGTGCCAGCAGAGCGTGGCTCATAAAAAGGTCGTAATACATTGAGGCCGGCCCAGTGGCGTAGTGGTTAAGTTCATGCACTCTGCTTCGGCAGCCTGGGGTTCGCTGGTTCGGATCCCAGGAGTAGACCTATGCACCGCTTATCAGGCCATGCTGTGGCTGGTGTCCCACATATAAAGTGGAGGAAAATGGGCACAGATGTTAGCTTAGGGCTCATCTTCCTAAAAGGCAAATAATAAAGCTCTTAATACATGTCTCTGGAAGAGAAGGAGACTGCTTTTAGAGTACTGGTTCTCAACAAGAATAGGGAGCAGGGAGGGGAGCAACTTTGTCCCCCAGGGGACACTTGGCAATGCCTGAAGACGTTTTTGGGTGGCACACAACTGGTAGTATGCTACTGGCATCTAGGGGGTAGAGGCCAAAGACACTGCTAAACATTGGACAATGCACAGGACAGCCCCCCCAACAAGGAGTCGTCCAGCCCCAGTAGTACTGAGGCTGAGAAATGGTTTTAGAGGATCACCACGTATGGTCTCAAGAGACAGCCAAGTGACTGAATGTTCATATGCTCAGTGGCCTGGACGCATCTCCCACCCTCGTTCCAGCTCAGCCCTCTTCTCAGCACTTCTGGATGCTGAGGCTCCTGGAAAGGGTACTAAGGACAAGCAAGGGCTTAAATCTGGTCACCTTCCTTCTTGCTCAATGTGATCTTGATCAAGACCCTCCCCGCATCAGGGTCCTGTTTTCCACATCCTGTGGTCCCGTCCAGCCCTGACTGACATGCTTTGATTTTGCAGTTGTAGGTTGGTGCCTGCTGTTTCTTTCTTGGCTAGAAGATGTCAATGCTGCACAGACTCTCTCACGTGCCAAGAGAGGAAAAATCCCTGATAGGCTGGCCTGAGTCACTGAGAGCTTGTGTTACATCCTGGACCGCCCGGAACTGAACTCACGTGCCTGAGGCACAGGCTCCCCACCAGCCCAGGTAGGAGGCCCGCAGGCTGCAGGAGAAGTAGGGTGGGAGAAGGTGGCCCTCGAAGGCCGCGTGCCTAATACACCTCCAGTCTGAGGGACCTCTTTGTCGGTCAAAGCACGTTGTGTCTTTGCTGGGAAGCAGGGAGACGTCTATGAAATCTGCTCCTCCCCCCAGGATGAGAGTGGTAAGAAACCTCACCCCACGGAAGGATGGCTTCTGTCAGAGATAGGTCCTGCAGAGGTGCATGAGCAGAGCCGATGGCCGGGGCTCCTCTGGGGGCTTTTTGTTGTTGTTCCTAACTGACTTCAAGAGGAGATAGAACAGTGCAGTGGTAAAAAGCCCCAGCTTTGCATCAGACAGGCCTGAGCGCGAGTCCCAGTTCCGTCACTGACTGCGTGATCCCGGGTAAACGACTTAGTCTTGTCTACATCTCAACCCCGAGATGGGAACAACAATAGTGTCCACATCATAGGGTTGTTCTGTGTTCATTGAGATGAAATCACAGGCTTAGCATTCTGCTTCGCATAACTGCAAGTGGATGGCAGTTATTATCATGAAAGGATGTTATACGATGAGCAAATAGGTGGGGAGTATGATGAATCATATTGAAATTCTCGCATAAACTCCTATATCCAGGCAGGATGCTGGTGAGTTATAACCCTGAGAGCTGACACTTTTATAGCTCTTACCACATGCTTACAGCTGTTCTAAGTGCTCAACATATGCTAACTCTATCCGCACGAAGACCCCTGGGATAGGTGCTTTATTATTCCCATTTTATAGATGGGAAAATGAGACAGAAATTCTCCAGTTGCCCAAGGCACACTGCTGGTTAGGGGAAGACGAGGGTTGTGACAAAGGCGGTTTGGCTCTGAGGTCCCTGCCCTTAGCAGAACACACACTGCCCCTGAGTGACTCTAGAAAAGGGTTAGAAGTGGGAGGAGTGGGGGCCTCCCCCAGCCTGTCTCAAACCCCTGCCCTGTTCCCAGGTACCTCCTCCAGGCCCAGATAGCACAGCCTTGCAACTTCCCAACAGGGAGGCACCTAGCTTTGCAAGGGCGCGTCCAGAAGTGGCTGTGGGGACACGGGAATGGGATGCCCCATGGAGGTAGGAAGCAAATGAGATTTGGAATTGGGCAAACTGGGACTCTGCCCCAACACCACCTGGTGACCATGGGTGACTCCGGGCCCAGAGGCATACTTTCTCAGAGCTTTATTCCTCTCCGTCTAAACCGAGGGCTTAGACACGCCCAGAGGACCTGTTAACTCTAGAATGCTAGGTTTTCCGAGCGAGAAAAGGCTGGTCTGGGGCTGGGGCCTTGGTCAGATCTTATCCCAGGGGAAGAGCGCCACCTAGTGAGCCATCTCAAGAATGTCCCAGAGCGTTGGGCGGGGACTCAGGAGATCCGGTGCCTGGGGGCTGCTCTGCCCACATTCAGCTGTGCGGTCTCTGGCAAGGTGCTTCAACTCTCTGAATCCCAGGATGCTGATTGGTAAGATGACAGCCCAAAACTAGCCAACGATGATAATATTTATAATGGCCAACATTTCTTTCCCTTCACATTTTCTCACCACTTTATTTTGAAACCGTAATGGGTTATAAACCAACAGGAATGGTAAATTTTAGAAGTGGTATAATATTTGTTCTGGGCACTCTGATAAGTTGTAACATCGCCTCTATTTTTTCCTATTTTTTTCTTCACATTTTTTTTGTTTTGCTTTTTTTTTTTTTTTTAATTGTGGTAAGAACACTTAACATGAGGTCTACTCTTTTAACAGATTCTAAGTGTACAGTATAGTCTTGTTAGCTATAGGCACTGTTTTGTGCAGCAGATCTTGAGAACTTGCTCATCTTGCATAACTTTCTACCCGTCGATTTAGCTAACGCCTTTTGAGTATTTATTACATGATAGGCCCTGTTTTAATATTACGTATATTAGCTCATTTAATCCTCCAAATAATCATGTGAGGAAGGTACAGAGGGACTGCACAGCTCACTACATTAGTCCATAACTGATGCACCAGTAAGAAAAGTCTACAATAATGTCCTTTGTGAGGTGATTTACATTTGATCAACATGACTTCATTGAATCCACTCAACCACCCATGAGATGGATGTTATCTTTGCTTTAAAGTAGAGAGACAGAAGACCACCCAGTCAGCACATACCTGCCCGCTGTGTGCCAAGCCCTGCGGTAGGCCCTGGGGGTGTGCAGGAGCGGGGTGCATGGCGTTGCATCCTTGCAGAGTTCTCTGTCTGCCAGGAAAGGGAGACCCCAGTAAGTACCCACAGGATGCATGTACGCTATGCAAAAATCTAGGAGCCGTAGGAGCGTCACTTGGTCTGGGAGAGAGAAATGTCACAAGTGGTTGTGCCCAGGGTCACATGCTCCTCGTCATGGGACCCAGCGCACTGTTTCCAGACCTGTTTGTCCACCCCAGCTTCCACCTTAGCATCTGAGCTCCTGTGTCCTAATCACCTTGGTAAACCCAGCAGCCCACAGAGGGGCTGGCACATGGTGGCTGTTCGACAAATGTTCGTCCAGTGAAAGCCCCTCGTCCTCCTCCACGCCCAGATGCCCTCCCTCCTCTCTTTCCTCAGACCTTCTTTTCCTTTCCAGTAATCCACAGAGATCAGGACAGTGGCTCCCTAGCCCAGACTCCTGCCATAATTCTCCAACTCAGAGAAGTTCAACAATGTTAACTATCCCCAGTATAACCGAATGAATGTGTTGAGGGGGAGACCGGGGGGCTAACAGTCTAACAGTGTCAGACACGGACTTTGTGCTGAGCATTCTGTCTGTATCACCTTAAATCTCCCAGCCCTGGGAGGCAGGTAGTAAGCGGCAGGGCTGGCATTTGAACCCGGCAGCCTGGTTCCACACCTTTGTAACCATGTTCGCAACGTTCTGCTGCCCTTTGGATTTTTCCTCCGAGCTTCAGTGAGTGGCCAGTGCTATGTTAGCGAGGGACAGAGCTCAAAGCCTGCCATTCAGGCTTCTCCCCCACCACACTTGGACCTTTCTAGAATCAGAAGATTCTTCTGGAAGCTCCATGTCACTCCCTGAAGGCCAGAAAGCATCTTCCCAGGGTTTCCCATTTCCAGTTTCTAGCCCCTTGTTCCTGAAGAAACGCCTAAGGATGCAGAGGTTCAGGTGCAGGCCACTGGGTTGAACCAACTAATGACACTGACCCCTGAAAGATGTACCATTCTCTACCTGCTTGCCTGGGGAATAAAGCCAGTGAGGATAATAATAATAATAGCAACAACACTGCATGTCCTCCTCGGTGCTGGCCTTCCACTAAGGCCTTCTCAAACTTTCGCTCGTTCAGTCCTTACAACAGCCTTCAGAGGTACGTACTATTTCATCCCCATTAAGTAAGGGTCTTGAGAACAGAGCTCTATCAGTTTAGGCGTGCCAGGAAGCTGACACTAAGACAGAATAGACATGTGAGAGACTTATGGGGAGAAACACCTAAGAAGGTTTAAGGGGGAAGGAGCAGGAGTGGGCAAGAAAGCCTCTGACCCTGATGCAGGTCTGCCACTTATGGAGAGAGTGAGGCGGGGAAGGATTGAGGGAGGAGCCCAGGCTGCAGCACGCTAGTCCCCTCACCAAGGCCTCAGCATGAGCCACACCCCTCCCACGAGGTTCTCTCTCAAAGTTGCTCAAGACGGTGTGACCCCATGGCTGCCACAGAAGACTCTGTGTTCCCTGCTGATCCCCAGCATCTAGAAGAGTGCCTAGCACACTGCACTCAATAAATACTTATTGAATCAATCTGTTACCTGAATTAACCGCCTTTTATGGGTAAGGAGACTAGAGTGCAGAAAAATTGAGTGACTTGCCCAAGGTCACACAACTGGTAGGCAGCCCAGCCCAGATTTGAGGCCCGGTTTTCTCACTCAAAAGCCCACACACTGAAGGCCATGTTCCTCCATGCCTTGGTCTTGCCCCCCTCCCTCCTCTTTCCTTGCACTGAGCACTCAAACATTGCCTGGCTGTAATATCAGGACTTTTTCTGGCATTTTTTTCACTCACTCAACCCCCCACTAATTTATTCATTCATTCAGCAAATATTTCGCAGGTACTACACAGGATATGTGGGTGACACAGACCAATAAGAAAGGTCCCTCCATTTGAGAAACTCAAAGTCCAGGGCAGGAGGCAGTCACATCACAAGGGATTAGTGCACAATGTGACAAGTGTTACAATGGCAGTGCACTGCCAGAATTAAGTCTCAGGGCCGAGAAGGGCCAAGAAGTGGGGCAGAAGCCCACATAGTCCCAGCTAGCTTCTGTCACTGCCCACCTCGCCCCACTTCCCCCAGCCAGGGCACCAAAGTTCTGCAGGGGGTTTAACCTCTGAACACACAGGCCAGCCAGGGGTCATGGGGGCTGGAAATGCTGCTAGTATGAAATCACTTTAAGGAGGTAATGAGAGCAAGCCTGGTAACCATGGTTACACACAATTCAACTCAACAATGCGGAGGGAGATGGGCAGCCCAGGAACCCACCACAAAGCTATTCAGGTGGTGTTTTAGCCAACCAAATGTAGGCTACATTTAAGGAAAAGATTGAAAGAGGCCTTTAAACATCTATCATACATTACTTCAATACCATTTAGAATCTCCTCCTAAAGGTCCTGAACAAAATGGATGTCAATGATCAAAACTGCCAAGACAGGAAAAAAAAAAAAAAAAAAAAAGCCTACACAGATGGTATCTTCAGCAAAGTGGAAACACGTCCCCAGCAGAGAACAGGAAAACCTCAAGGGCAGATTTGAAATCAGAGAATCAAAAAATTACTTAATCCTACTTGCAAACATTGGAAACAACCTAAATATCCATCAAAGTAGGATTGAACAAATTTGCATGTTCACAAAATGGGATTTTAAAAAGTCAGGTTACAGCACAATCTTGTTTTGCATCATGCATGTGTATGCACTGAGGGACATCCGAAGGCCGTTCACTAAAATGTTAACAGGGGTGCCCTCTGGATGGTGGAATTTCAAGAGAGTTTGCACTCTTCTTTCCACTTGTCTGTGTGTTTGGATATATATTTTTTTAATTTTTATTGAGTTTATGATAGTTTACATCCTTGTGAAATTTCAGTTGTACATTGTTGTTTGTCAGTCATGTTGTAGGTGCACCACTTCACCCTTTGTGCCCACCCCCGCTTTCCCCGGTAGCCACTAATCTGTTCTCTTTGTCCACAGGTTTAACTTCCACATGTGAGTGGAGTCATACAGAGATTGTCTTTCTCTATCTGGCTTATTTCACTTAACATAATTCCCTCAAGGTCCATCCATGTTGTTGTGAATGGGACGATTTTATCCTTTTCATGGCTGAGTAGTATTCCAGTGTGTGTGTGTGTGTGTGTGTGTGTGTGTGTGTGTGTGTGTGTATATATATATATATATATATATATATATACCATATCTTCTTTATCCAATCATCAGTTGATGGCCACTTAGGTTGCTTCCACGTCTTGGCTATTGTAAATAACGCTGCAATGAACATAGGGGTGCATGAAACTTTTGGAATTGCTGACTTCAAATTCTTTGGATAGATACCCAGTAGTGGGATGGCTGGGTCATATGGTAGCTCTATTTTTAATTTTTTGAGAAATCCCCATACTGTTTTCCATAGTGGCTGCACACCAGTTTGCATTCCCACCAGCAGTGTATGAGGGATCCTTTTTCTCCACATCCTCTCCAACATTTGTTACTTTTTGTTTTGGTTATTTTTGCCATTCTAATGGGCGTAAGGTGATATCTTAGTGTAGTTTTGATTTACATTTCCCTGATGATCGGTGATGATGAACATCCTTTCATATGTTTATTGATCATCCGTATGTCTTCTTTGGAGAAATGTCTGTTTGTGTCTCCTGCCCATTTTTTGATCATGTTGTTTGATTTTTTGTTGTTGAGTTGTGTGAGTTCTTTATATATTATGGAGATTAACCCTTTGTTGGATATATAACTTGTAAATATTTTTTCCCAATTAGTGGATTGTTTTCTTGTTTCACTCCTGTTTTCCCTTGCCTTGAAGAAGCTCTTTAGTCTGATGAAGTCCCATTTGTTTATTCTTTCTATTGCTTCCCTTGTCTGAGAAGACATGGTGTCCAAAAAGATCCTTTAAATACTAATGTCAAAGAGTTTGCTGCCTATATTTTCTTCTAGAAGCCTTATGGTTTCTTTAGGTTTCTAGAAGCCTTTAGGTCTTTGATCCATTTTGAGTTTATTTTGGTGAATGGTGAGAAAGAATGGTCAATTTTCATTCTTTTACATGTGGCTGTCCAGTTTTCCCAGCACCATTTGTTGAAAAGACTTTTTCTTTTCTCCATTGTATGCCCTCAGCTCCTTGTTTGGATAGTTTTAAACAAGCATCAATCATTTATAAAATCAAGAAAAAAGTATATGAAGTTATTTTTACTTTGAAAAACAAAATAATCAGAAAAGCTCTGAAATGATCCAAAGGCCATGGACAACAAGGAGATAAAATGAAGACCATGGTCCAGGGAAGTCTGTCTAAAATGTTTTTTTATGAACATTTAACAAAGGATGCAATTATGACCGAGAGCCAATTGTTAAATGAGTCTCAATGAGTAGATTTCAGGGTCGTCTCTAGAATGTTTGTAGTGACTGCAATACCATGTGCCTAGCACAGAGTAGGTGCCCAGCAAACATCTGTTGTCTGAACCAATGAACCATCACGTTGGGAGACTACCAGTTCCTCGTAGTTATGTCTCAGTTCCTTTCAAATTCAGTGAATGGCATTGGTTGACCTGATGGATTCACTAGACCTCATTTCCTTCGATTTGCAGGGTCAGTGGTAACTCCAAAATTGACACCTGGGGGCAGCTTAAAGGCAGCAGTGTAGTTGGAGATTCAGCCTGGAGGCTTGTCTTGAAACTGTGTTTGCACAGTACCTTAAATTAGACTGAGATGATGCCAGTTGTTCGTATCAACGGAAGTGGAGGCTGGTGGAAATGATGGAGAACCACAGTCTGCCCACGTGACCCCTTGGCTCTACCAAAGCACAAAGCTAGTCAACCAGATCACAGGCATGTGGCCAGCATTCGTGGTCTGGCCTCTCTCCACTACTCCAGACCAACCCCACAGCCCAACAGTCATGTACACCCTTGCCCCATTCTTTCAATGGGTTTAGAAACCAGGGCCCCTGAGCCTCTAGGAATCTCACATCCTGGAAGTCACCTCCTTGTATGTGGTTCCCTCCCATACTGACTCTCGGCTTGGCCATGTGGCTTGCTTTGGCCAATGGAATATTAGCAAACGTGATACAAGTAGAAGCTAGATAAGTGCTTATGCACCGGGGCTCATCCTCTTGGAATGTTCCCTTTTGGGACCCAGTTGCCACATAAGAAGGCTGGACAAGACATGTGAATGATGAGAAACCGTGTCAGGAGAGAGGCCCAGCCATCCTAGTGTCCTGCCTTAGCAGCTACATGAGGGACCTCAGGTGAGACCAGCAGAATAATTGCCTAGTCAAACCATAGAATCATGAGAAACAATAAATTGTGTTAAGCCAATAAGTTTTGGAGTGGTTCCTTATGCAGCAGTAAATAACTGAAATAGCCTCTGATCCCTATTTCCCTGTAACCCTGTGCTGACCTCAACTGCTACTCCTCTCCCTGGTGCTTACTCCACTCCACCCACACTGGCTGCTTTACTATTCCTCAAATACACCAAGCCCCCACCTCAGGGCCTTTGCACTTGCTGTTCCACTCACCTGGAAAGTATTTTCCTGAGACACCCACATGGCTTGTTCACTCATCTCCTCCAAGTCTACTTAAATGCCACTTTCTCAATGGAGTCTTTCCTCACCAGACCATTAAAAATTGTCACCACTTTCCCTGTCAGTCCTTATCCTCTTTCCCTGTTTTTTTTCCAGGCCAGATCAAGAATGTTGACCACATACCGACTTTTAATATAGCTTATAATTTACTTATTTTATTGCCTCTCTCCACCCACGTGACTATAACTCCTTCAGGGCAGGGACTTGTGTCTGTCTTGTTCACTGCTGTACCTCCAGTGCCGAGAACAGCCCTTGGCACTCAGTAAATAGTTGTTGAATGAATGAATGAATGAAAATACAGGATAATAAATGTGATGCTCAGTACATAAAAGAGCCTACAGGAATACTGAGGAGAGATGGCTAACCCAGTTGTGGAAGTTAGGCAGACCACAAGAGAGTGGGAAGATGTTCGGGACACAGACCCAAAGAAAAGACACATTCCCTGCTCTGGTGGGCATACACAGCAGGAGAGAAAAAAGGGTCCATGCAATGTAAGAGATGGAACACCGTGCGAAGCTTCTGTCTTAGTGTAGCCCTTCACAAGATGTCTCCAGCCTGCTGCTCCTCGCCCCACAGCTAAAAGGTTGCGACCCCCTACCTCCAAGTCCGGTCCTGCTTCGACTTGCCAGGACAGACCTGAGCTGAGACGGCAAGGACCGCTCCAGCACCCCTCTACAGAAATCAGCATCGAGGCATCCCTTGTCAGGGCAGGGGCCAGGGAGGGGGCCTGGCATTGACTCCGGGTTCTGATGACCAGACTCCGACCTAATTTCCAGCACCTGGACCCTCGTCTTGGCAAACTCCCAGCACCTTTGGACTCCGGACCTGCCTTGGCATGACCACTTAAATCAAAGGAAAACCCAACTCAAACTGGCTTAAGCACTAAGGAGATGTATTGGCTGGAACAACTAAACACAGTAGCCGGAAGTAGGTCTGGCCTCAGGCACAGGGCTAAATGATGTCATCGGATGGGTTTCTCTCCATCTCTTAGCTCTATCTTTAGCCAGGTTGGCTTCATTCATCCTCATGTTCCTCAAAGGCCCCCAGCCTCCGCCATACTTTGGGCTTCCACCTCAGGGTGTCAAATTAGTTGATGGGCCTCCAGCCCCACCTTTTCCCAGTCTTAAGCACCTGCCTCTCTCCCACCAATCCCAGAAAAGTCTCTGCTGCATTTCATTGGCTATGGCTGGGTCATGTGGCCCATCCCTAAACCAATCACTGTGGTTTCTCCCATGCTGGGAGTGGAAGAAAGGATATGATGATTTGATTGGCCAGGTGGGGACTATGTGTTCCTGGCCTGGAGCTGATGGTGGAGGCTCAGAGGGATCCCACAGCAGAGAGGAGAAAACGCAAATCTGGGCTGGCACCAGGAGGAAGGGGCACCGCTGCTGGAGGGGCAGACAATAACCTCTTACTCCAAGTTTAGTCCCACCGCCTGGCCTCCGGTACACAGCGAAAGAGAAAAATAATAGTCCTTGATTGAAGAACGTTTTACACCTTCTGCCACGGTCTACAGAATGCAAAAATAAACGGTGAGATCTTAGCTTTTATAATAAAATGAAAATCAAAGATGTTCAAATATATTTAAACCATTGAAACACATGGAGGCCTAAATGATGACAATGATTTTTCAATATAATTTGCTTTCAGGATTTAAAGAAAAGAATGCAATGCTATTAACACACACCTTTGAAAAGGTGGGATTAAATTAGGGAAGGGAAAACAGAGATGAACGACTTTATTATTATCAAAAACCCATTTCGACAGCCTCCAAAAGCTGTCGGAATTCCTCTCTGGTGATGCAGATTTGCTCTGTCACATATTTCATCAAAGTGGGTCACTGGCTAGAGCCAAACATTTTTTTTTTAATGTAGTGATTTGTCCCATATGATTTTTTTTAATGCTGGATTTTTAAATTGAGCCAATATTTTTGTCCAGCTGAAGAAATGGATCAGATACATTTGTTTAGAAATCAGCTATCCTAGCAATTTCTAAAATTACTAAGGGAACATTTGATTTAATAATTCTTCTGCTCCTTAACTACTCCCTGCTAAGCATCTTAAGGCAGGAGAGGAGGTTGAAGGCAGGTCTGTTTTTTTTAAAGCCTGAGAAACTGGGGCTTCCCTACGTTACAGAGCACAAAGGCCTATTATTCGAGGAAAGGGGCCAGGGAGGCAGAGCGATTCAATTTTGTAGGCCGCCGTGTACTTCTTCCTTTCTCCTGCCAAACGAAGGCTCACCCCAGTCCCAAGTGGACCGCAAGCAGGGCAGTCCTCTGTGCAAAAGTGAAGGCAGTCGAGGAAAAAGAAACAGCGGCCAGCCAGGAGAGCCTGGGGAGCGCTCGCTACACTTGAATAGAGCCAGTGAAAGGGGCCTTTGCTGAGCTGCCTGCGTGGGGCCACTCCATTCACGTTCCCATTGTAAATTCCATCTGTGTGCTATCATTTCCTGACCCAGAAACGGGGAATTGTTTTGGCCATAAATTTCCCTAGGACCTTTCCTGGTACTTCGTTCCCTCTGAAGTTCCCCGGCACTTTGAGATTTGGTAAAGCTTTAAGAGCGACGGTGTTTGCCTGTGGTTCCCTCTCCCCATTTACGAAAGGGTCTCCTTCCCCTCTCTCTATTTTCTTTCTAGAAATTGGATCCTCAATGAAGCGAAATGAAACTGGGATGATCATGAGGAAAACTCTGGAGGAAACCAGAAGCTCTCCTGTCCTCATATGAGAAGCTTAAAATGTCTGACTGGCCTAAAGCAGAAGCTAGTCGAGTATCAAACGGTCACTTGACTGTGTCTGAGTAAGTCTGAGAAACTGAGGGTGTAAGTAAGAAGAGAAAACAGAAAAGATGGAGAGCAGTGGTTCTCAAACTCCAGCATGTATCAGAATGACCCAGAAGAGTTTCTGATTCAGTAGTTCTGGGGTAGGGCCTGAGAATGTGCATTTCTTACAAGTGTCCACTGGTGCCAATGATGCTGGTCCAGGGACCAGACTTTTGAGAACCCTGATGTAGGGAGTGGCTGTACCACACCTCAGACCTCAAGCAGGACATTAGATATATTCAGAGGCTCAATAACATCTGGATTCAGACTCAGTAAACATAGTCTCGTGCCTACCTACAGACACAGACTAAGTGCTTTCTATGGTAGTGGTCACAGCTCCCAATCTCTCACACGGTTATACACAAAATAATAACAATTTTATAATTTAACTTTGCTTTTAACCCCTATTTGACCAGAGAGGTAAAAATGTCACCACAGCTAATTTGATGTCTTCCTCTACTTTCAGGGAATGCCTCTGGTTCTCGTGTTTATGGAGAATCATGGCGGGGGGCGGTGGCAAGGAGTGCATTCTGCCTTGCTGTCTTCTGTCCATGCGGTTGTCAAGTAAAATCACCATCACCTTGTCTGGCCCGTAGGCTTCAATCTTCACTGATCATCACTGACATGTCCCTCACCCCCAGGCTGCATGACCCCTTCCAGCCTGGCGCCATTTCTGGGCCACGCTGGGACCCCAGAATCTGCTGGCCGTGTTGGTTCTGTTCCCCAGGGCTCTGCCCAGAAAGCAGCGCTCAGGGCCCCAATCTCTCTTGGGGACTTGCTGCATCTCGACTTTTATCACACCCGCTCTGTCTCTTCTCCTTCCCACACTTACCTCCCCTCCTGTGCCTAGAACAGTGGGATCTTTGCTAGCCTGCGGGAGAATCTCTCTCTCTCTTCAGTCCTCTTGCTCTCACTCATTTTGGCCATGCCCAGTGTGCTTGATGTCCCCCTATGAGCTTTAGGATTTGAAAACCAAAGCCAGAAAAATTCCTATTTGTTTTTTCTGCTCTGACATTTCCTTCCCTGAGACGATGAGCACAGAATGGCCTAGCTGCTTAATGGGGAAAACTGCATAAATGGAAGATGCTTAGAAGGGAAAAAGTAAATTAGTTTTAAATACACACACATGTTAGCATTTTAGAATTATTATCTATAATTATCTTGCAACATCTGCATTCTCATGTTTCATCTTCAAGGCAATCCTGTAAGATAGATATTATTCTTCCCATTTTACAGATGAGAAAATTGGGGCTCAGAGAGATTAAAAAGCCTTGCCTAAAGTCACATATGCCACGTTTTGAACTCTGTGCTCCTGGTTCTGAATCTGACGCCAATTCCACTGTATCTCAGCTTGTCCTCCAAAAGAAGAAAGGGAGAGAGGGAAGCCTGTCAGTGGAGAAGGCATAGCCCAGGATACTGATCAGTGGATGTGTGTTAGGAAATTATTTGGCCCAAGAGACATTATTAAGCCAAGACATGGGTGGTAACAAGGCAGAGTAATAAAATAAACCAAGAGACAGGATGCAAGGGAAGTAAGGGGTTAACAGGTTTGCAAATACCAGAGACTAAGGAGCCAAAAGGCCCAAAGTCAAGGCCACAGGTCAAGGAGTAGTTATTTTCCAACTACAAGAAACAGGTTAAGACTCCAGAAAATTAAGACCAAAAGCAAAGTGCTCTGTGCCCCTCAAACCCTAAACTGGCCAGGAGTCAAGAATGCAGGGAGTCACAGAAGTCATTGAAGGCATCAGCAGCCAAGAGCTAGACCTTAGACTACGAAAGGGTGCATTTGCCCTGTTAGTTGTTCTCGTGGGAAACAGAGCTGACAAATTGGGTAGGAACATGATTGTGAGTGAGGACGCAGCTAAGTGGAAACCAGGACACAAATGGGAGAGCAGAGATTAGAGAGTCCTCGGGGTCAAAGGCGTGTCATTGTGTTCAGGGAACATCTGTTGTCTTGTCGAGCATGCCCACTTCTGATAACAAAGCCCAGCTCATCTTTTTGAGGAACAAATTCCCCCAACCTTAGTTCACAGGTTCAAGAAGGACTGACTGCCTACTGGCCAAGCCAGGATTCCATGACACAGTGAATGGCTCAGGGGTGAGTACATGATCCAAGGTAAGCCAATCAGTGTTGCTATGGGCTGAATGTTTGTGTCCCTCCCAAACCATATGTTGAAATCTTAACCCCCAAAGATGTTGGTATTAGCTAGGCGGGGCCTTGGGGACATGCTTGGTGTTCTTATAAAGGACACCCCACAGAGATCCCTCACCCTTTCCACCATGTGAGGACACAGCAGGAAGGTGCCATCTGTGAACCAGGAACCAGGTCCTCACTAGACACCACACCAAATCTGCCAGCACCATGGTCTTGGACTTTTCAGCCTCCGGAACTACGAGAAATAAATTTTTGTTGTTATAAGCTACCCAGTCGGTAGTGTTTTGTTACAGCAGCCCAAATGGACTAAGACAAACATCAACCTTGGCACTTTTCTGGAGCTATAGGAAAACAGACAACTTGGTCTCCTGGGCTTGGTAAGCCAGTGAATGAAGCTTGGAGCTGATGCTGTCCATCTGGACTGCCTCCCAGGGAAAGTGAGCCTGAGAATAAGGCCAACAGCACAGGAGGTAGGGCTACAATAGAGAGGCAGACCAGAAGAGAAAGGAACTGCATCCGCGGCTGGCCCCGTGGCCAAGTGGTTGGGTTTGCGCGTTCCACTTCGGCAGGCCGGGGTTTCACCAGTTCGGATCCTGGGCGCAGACATGGCAGCACTCATCGGGCCATGCTGAAGCGGCATCGCACATGCCACAACTGGAAGGACCCACAACTAAAATATGCAACTATGTACTGGGGGAATTTGGGGAGAAAAAGCAGAAAGAAAAAAAACGAAGATTGGCAACAGTTGTTAACTCAGGTGCCAATAAAAAAAAAAAGAAAGGAAGAAACTGTATCCTAAGGACATTCTTTGAGGCCCTGGATCTACTCATGACAAATTCGCCCCTTTGAATTTCTCAGTTAAGTGAACCAATAAATTCCCTTTTTTGGTTATCTGTCAGTTTCTGAAAGGATCCTTGCTAATTTAATTCACTGTGCATAAAAATTTGCACTGAATAATGAAAATATGGACAGAAGCACTGTAGGCACAACACTGTTTTGCGGAATTACATGAGGAATAACCCTAACCACATTTCCTCTCAGCTTTTTCTGTTAGAGATCTTATCTCTGGGTCTGGCTACCTCTCACTGACTAAAGGAAGTTGTGTTTAAGGCCCAACAAAGGGCAGAGAGGTTAGGATTCCAAAGTAGTTCTCTCCAACCAGCAAATATTTACTCTGGGCATGCTGGCTATAAGGCTCTGAACAGTGTTAGCTCCAAATATTACCAACAAAAACACTTTCCAACACTTAATTATTCATAGTGCTATATGAGGCCCACACAAAGAACATTGCACAAACACATCTATGTCCAATATGTGCTTAACATCTGATAGTTTTAAAATATGTCCACAAATTATTTGAGGCTCCTCCCTTTAAAAAATGGAGTTTAATTTACTGCCCCTTGAAAACGGGCCAGACTTCGTGACTCATTTCTAAGAAACAGAACGTGGTGGAATGGATATTCTGTGACTGGCTCTCTCGCTGTCTCTTTCTCGCGATTCTAGCCTTTAGAAGGAAGGCACCACATTTCAAGGATGCCAGGCCACATGGAGAGGACTCATGAGGCTGTTAGGCAACAGCCCCAGGTAGGCCCTCAGCCAACAACCAGAATCAACCACTAGACAAGTGAGTAAACAAACTTTCAGATGACTTCAGTCCCAGCCTTGAAGTCTTCCTACTGAATGCTCCCCCAGGTATGGCGGAGCATGGACAGCCCTTCTGCTGTGCCCCGTCTGAATTCTTGATCCACAGAAATTATGAGGGATTGTAAATGATTTTTACTATTTTTAGTCCACTATGTTTTGGATAGTTTGTTACACAGTGTTAGATAACTAACACAAAGTCCAAGAACAAAATAGCAAATGGTTATTAGCTTAAGTGCTAACTCTGATCAACTAATAGTTGTCTGCAGAAAGCTGCACCAGGGCTGAGCAGGAAAGAGAAGATGGAATCAAACTGGTGATATCTGCCATGAGCACAGAAATGGGAAGTGACAGTATTTGTGTCTTTTATTTGCCAACCCTGGTCTAAGACATCTCACTACAGACCCAGAAAAAAATACTCAAAGAGGGAAAGGGAGAAAAAGGCAGGTAGAGGGGGTGGCAGAAAAAGCACTTGACTTAGAAATAAGACACAAAGGTTCAAATCTCAGCCACTTAGCAGCTGTGGGAACTTAGGCAAGTTGATGAACTTCTCTGGGCCTCAGTTTCCTCATCTGCAAAATCATGGGGTCATTGTGAGGGTTAAATTAAATTAAATCATGATGCAAATGTCTGGCAGTAGGTCCTCAAGCAGTGGGAGAGTGGTGGGAGTCCTGGCTGAGCCTACGTAAACTTTGGATGTGTGGGATTGATGTGAGGTTGATTTGACTTTTAAAAACAGCAATAAGTCACAGCATTGAAGGTCTTCCTGAAGCTGTATTTCCTCCAGTGCATTCTGTGAAATACTAGCTCTGCAGGATGTTAACAGCACGTTCTGTGAGATATTGGTTCTGTGGGATCTTAATAGGTTTTACACAAATAAAAAGAATTTATTTACATACACTTACCAACTGACCCGGCAATCCCCTTCTTGGACATTTACCTTAGAGAGAGAAAAATTTGTGTTCACACAAGAACCTGTGCATGAATGTTTGTAGCAGCTCTATTCATAATTACAAAGACTGGAAACAACTCCAATATTCCTCAATAGGATAAACAAATTGTGGTACATCCATGTCATAGAATCCTACTCAGCAGTAACAAAGACCCAACCATTGATGCCATGCAACAGGATGGATGAGTCTCGAAGGTATTACTGAATAAAAGAAACCAGTCTCAAAGTCTACATAGTGTATTATCCCATTTATGTGACATTCTTATAGAAAGAAATGCAAAAAAAAGAAAACTATATTGGTAGAGAACATGTCAGTGGTGGTCAGTGGTTGCCAGGGGTTGGGCAAGTAGGGGACGTGACTAGAAAGAGAAAGCACAAGGGAGTTTTGGGGTGTGAGGAAACTGTTCTGTCTCCTGATTGTGGTGGTGGTTACATGAATCTATAAATGTGTGAAATTTCATAGAACTGTACACCAAAAAAAGTTAATTTTACTGTATGATATTTTTCAAAGTAAAATTAAAGGAAGAGTTCGCTTAAGTTTGGGAAGTTTTGGATTAAAGTGAAATAGGGTGCCTTACAACAGGATTTCTTGGAGACTTTAACATGCTTTAATCACATATTTAATTTAATACATATTAATTAATTTAATGTAACATTTATTAATCACAAATGAGCATCTGTGCTTCTCAAAGATTGGAAGAGAATATGCAGCATTTCCCTAACTTATCTGACCAAGAGCATCTCGGGAGCCTGGTGTTTCCCAGATTCACTCTGGGGAAATTCAGATCTGGTAACAGGAGTGAGCTGGTGCCTTGAAATCTGGGATCCTGGAAAGACGAAAATGGCAGGTTGTGAGGCAGGTACCACTTAACACTGCCGTCTCAGTACCGTATACGATAAGGATAAGGAGTTTACAAATAATGAAAAGGAATAGGTATTTCTGTGGTTTTTAAAATTTATTCTGTTTTGTTTTGTTTGTTTTTTGAGGAAGATTGGCCCTGAGCTAACATCTGTGCCCATCGTCCTCTATTTTATATGTGGGACGCCTGCCACAGCATGGCTTGATAAGCGGTACTGGGTCCACGCCTGGGATCCAAACTGATGAACCCCAGGCCACCAAAATGGAGCATGAGAACTTAACCGCTACGCCACCAGGCTGGCCTTCTAAAATTTTTCATATATATCAAACTAAAAATATACACAAATCTCTCTCTGTCTCTCTCAATCTCCTTCTCTAAGACATACTTACCCATATGTGGTTATGCATTGACAAAAAGTCTAGATTCTAGATAAATTTCACCAAAAGATTGGCAGTGGTTAAATCTGGGTGGTAAGATATTGGATAAATTGAAATATTTTTTCTCTTTTTGCTTTTCTATATTTTCCGATTTTCCTGCAAGGAATGTGAATTACTTGTAAAACAAGCAAACAAAAATAGCTAAGGATTTTAAATAAGAAAATGAAAAAGTAAAACTAGCGATGATTCATTTGAATACTTACCATGTGCCAGGAACCGTGCAAAGAACTTTCCATACATTATCCCTCCCATTTAATCCGCACAATTTCTAGGAGAGGCACAATTACTGTTCCCATTTTAAAGATGAAGAAATGCGACTTGAGCAATTTGCCCAACTAGTATGGTGTGAATTGACTTTGAAACACAACTGCAGAAGCAGACATGCTCACCTCAGCTACTCCCATAGGTACTCCACTTTGGGGACAGCTGACTCAGTTGGCAACTATTTAAGACTCAAAACCCAGATATGACCACCCTTCCCAGCCTCAAATATCCTAATAATTTTCTCCTAGATAAGCAGCCATGTAGTAGACAGGAAAACTTGGCCACAAGACTTTTGGGGCTCCTTCTTGCAAGAGGTCGATTCCCCACTCCTCAAACCTGAGCTGATCTTGAGACTTGCATTGACTGATAGAATATGGTAGAAATGATACTGTGTTAGTCCCAGAGGGCTTGCAGCTTCCACGTTCATCCTCTTGGAACCCCAAAACTGAAACCAGCAAGCAGTTAGCCATTGATGATTAAGTAGCAAGTAACTAAAGTTTTTTTCCTTTTTGCAATGACTGATTATAGCTTTTAGCTGTTCACCCGCCCACTGCTAACCATGCTGTTTAGGCAATATGCTGTCTGACTCCCACTAGGTTCCTATGGATAACATCTCCCTGGCACCTGGGTCATCATGGTAATGGGTGTTTGAACTGTTTTTCAGGAATTAGAAACCTTTGTCCACTTCAGGCTGATTGAAACCACCGACCTGTCAACTGGGCTGGTGCAGATGTCTGACAAATGACCTTTTGACGTCAAGAGACTAAAAATTCCACCCTCAGATCATGCTAACACTGCCATTTTGTGAACATGCATCCTCTGGAGAGGTATGACGTCTGACCACACTTGTGCATGTCATCAGTTACCTCACCTCTCCTCACCTCCAATCATCTATCTGCACATTTCAGACCACTTTGCCCCCTACCTCATAAATATCACTGAGTCCCCATTTTCAGGGAGGCAGATTTGAGACTCATTCTCCCATTTCCTTATGTGGCTGCCTGTGATTAAACTCCCTCTCTGCCGCAATCTCATCATCTTGGTGTTTGGCTTTCTGGGTGACAGGAAAAAATGAACCTGATTCAGTAACAAAACCGCCATGGCATGAAGAAGCCTAAAATGAAATACCACATGGAGAGAGGGACCCAGACATTCCTGCTATCCCATATGAATCCATCCCCTAGCTAACCTTCCAAATGAATGTAACTGTATGAGTGAGCCCAGGCAAAGCCAGCAGGAAAACTACCCAGCAAACCCATAAAATAGTGAAAAATAATACACTATTGTTGGTTTAAGCCATTAAGGTGTGGGGTGATTTGTTATGCAGCAATAGCTAACTGATACAACTTGAATTTTTCTCTCTCAAATCATTGAGGTGCCTGTGCTGGGTCAATGCTACAAAGAAAGACTAAATTAACACAATGTGGTAAAAGCCCTTTTGGTGAGTCTCTCTTACACTTCTTTTCCTAATACGTAGATCAAGCCCACCCTCCACGCCCAGAAAGTGATTATAGATTTCACACTCCCTTCCAAATTGACCAAAGATTTCTTCTTCGCAAAATAGAACTATGTACAACTGAACAGAGAGTGCTAAGAAAGTATGGAAGATTACACAAAAAAAGAATGTCAAAAGAACTTTTTCTACATGAAAGTAAGGATATGTTTGCACAGGAAAATGTGTGCTGAAACCACTTATTTTTTTTCCTTTGCTTTTACAGCACATTAGGTTTTCCTTCCAAGATTTATTGACTCATGAAACATATTAACTGTGGCAGGCTGAGTTTCAATTAAAGAGAGAAGGCAAGGGTCATTTACCTACAAATAAATGCTTCTTCAATGATAACAGACTCATGAGCAAAGGAACTTGGTGCAAGGAGAATATGACAAATTGTTACTAAAGCTGTCATGTTTATTCAGACAAAAATGTCTCTAGACCAGAAAATCATATTAGCGCAAAACATGATACGGAACCCACTGTTAGCACCAGGAAATGTTTCTTGCATGCGGGTAATTCTCTATTAAAATCAGCAACCATGATGATAGGAAAAAAATACCATAGATTCTTGACTTATAACCTCTCTTGACAGGATGACTTAGCATATTTTAGTTTTACAAAATACCAGAATGTTATCACAGATTGACCAAATTTTTAAAATAAAATTCTAGTCTACATTTTAAAAGCAACACCATCAACAAAATAGTGCAGTGGTGTTTGGGGTTTGAGGATGACAATCCTTTTCAGAAGAAAGTCTCACCGGGAAAAGAATACGGCTTGTATTTTGTGGCTCCTTCACAGCAGGTCACTTTGCATTCCTTGCTCTCTTTAAATGCTATCGACAGAACTCTCTCAGTCTTTCCTTCCTCTCCATTTCTCGTATTTCTTGGCCCGTTCCCTTTGTTGATTTCAATCACTTGGCCCCTTCTAATTCCTCCTTTCCCTGAACCTTCGTCCTCTCTTTTCTGCCTTCCCTGATACACAAAGAGTGTAACTGCTCCTCACATGACAGCTCTGCATTTCTCTGGCGTTCGCACAAAGAAAGAATTCTCTCTCAGACAGGGTCTGGTTACCCTGCAATTTCCCATGTCCTTCTTTGCTCAAAGATACAAGTCTCTCTCTCTCTCCAGGTATCTGATCTGTGATAAAAGAGTGAGTGTATTTGGTTCACGTTCAGATGGAGTGAAAGTAGACTTCATCATGGGCAACTTTACGCTTTCAAACATTCCCTAGACTGGTAACGGACATAGTTTCTAGCATATAGAAGTGTATTTTGAAATCAGCAATTACTAAGTGTCTACCACCTGCCACACCTCATGCTGGGGATAGAGATCTACCTGAGGCTTAGGCTCCGCCGTCAAGGAGAAAGTTATAAAGAAAAGCAAATAACAATCAACTGTTTCATGGAAAACCTGGCAAACATCACCTGAGTATCACCAACTGGAAAGAAATGCTCAGGATACTGAGCTTCTGTTTCCTCATTTTTAAAATGGGTATGATGATATTAATAATAATACTTGTTTTGCAGGATTATTACTATAGGAGTCAAATGGGAATGTGACTGAATGTATCTTGCAACTGTGCAATTGAATCTCAATTCCTTTTGATCAGCGTTTATTCGCACCTACCCTGGGCCAGGTCCTGTGCTAGAGATTGGAGATAAAAAGGACATCTATAATCCCTGAAACAAAACCACCCAAGGACTGAGGGAGTAGAGAGACATGTAAGAAGATCTTATACGGTGTGATGGTATGCTATCATAGAGATACAGGAAACGTACCAGATCTCAGGTGAGGTGAAATTATCCAGCCAAGGGAATGGAAAGTAGGGGAAGAAGGAAAGGGATGCCAGAGAGGCAGAGTAGATAATCCTAAGAGTAACTACCCTTCAGTAAGGCCCTTCTAAGTACTGGTCACTATATTAGGAACTTTATGACAATATTCTCAATAAATAAAGACTAGACAGAGGGTTCCCCTTCTTGGAAGCATCGTACCCTGTTAACTTACAGAGGTTGGCTTTGGTAGGAGCCAGGTCTATTGGCCTGGAGAGGCTAACGGTCGATTGCCCAGATGGAAGGGGAAAAAGCTCTGAGTAGAAGTGAACAGTGATGAGTTCTCATTCTGCTCTGTTACTGTGTGGCTCCAGGGATGTCCCTTAGCTTGCCAGTCCTCAGTTTCTTCCTCTGCAAGATGGAGATTTAATACCAGCAGACTTTGCAAGACTGTTGGGATAACGCATGTGTAAAAGGCTTTCAAGTCTATTCAGTGCTCTTCAGGGTAAAGCCCAGGTCAGGAACTCACTTGCCTACAGGGGCCAGGAAGGTAACACAACTGAGTGAAGCAAGCCTCTGCCAACTGTTGTATCAGTTAGCTATTGCTGCATAACAAATCACCCCACAACTTAGTATCTTAAACTAACAACTTCACTATTTTATGGGTTTGCTGGGTAGTTTTTCTGCTGGTATTGGCTGGGCTCATATGGCTACATTCATTTGGGAAGGTTGGCTGGGGGCTGGGCCCATTTGAGATAACAAGGCAGCCACTCTTTGTTGGTTAATGTTGCATGTTCCCATGTAGGAAATTGGGTTCCTTGCTGCCAACCTATCTTTCTTGAAACATTGAAAGATTAGTCTGTGTGTGTATGTGCAAACATGTGAGGGTGTAAATCCCTAATTTTTAAATATTAACTAATTTTTTTTAGAGAAAAACATTGTGTGACTCTACAAAACAGATCTACGGACAGGATTTGGGGCTTGGACCACCAATTGGTAACCTCCATGTAAAGTAATGTTTATAGCTGGACTTAACATCTGCGTCCATTCTGTTAGGTTTTCCTCAGTACCAAGGGGTCGTATCAGGCCCACCTGGGCTTTCTGCCTTAGTCCTGGACCTCTTGGTCAATTGTTCTCAAGGCGTGGTCCATGGATCAACAGTGTTAGCATCACCTGAGCATTTGTTAGAAATGCAGAATCTTGGGCCCCGCCCAGGCCTACTGATTCAGACACTCTGGGAGTGGGGCCCAGCAGTATGCATCTTAACAAGCCCTCCAGGTGAATCTGATGCACACTAGAGAATCCCTGCTCTCTGCACCTAGGAAGAGAAAAGTGAGGAGGGCTATAGAGACTGCCTCGCAGAACTACAGAGATTCTCTTCCTTGAGCGCCACTAGGCAAGCCACAGCTGCCACTTTTAATAAGATGAGATTGC
Source organism: Equus quagga (assembly GCF_021613505.1). Taxonomy (NCBI): domain Eukaryota; kingdom Metazoa; phylum Chordata; class Mammalia; order Perissodactyla; family Equidae; genus Equus; species Equus quagga. Next base: position 106,263,894 of record NC_060267.1, on the reverse strand, counting down.
AACAGGCCAGATTGTGTGATACAGACCAAAAGGGCCTTGGGACAACGTATGCCTTCTCATCAGGAAGACTTCACGCTAGTTCTCAATCCCTGCTGTGCACTGGAATCACACAGAGAACCTTACAAAATACTGATGCCAGGGTCCCACCCCAGAGATTCTGATTTAAATGGTCCGAGGTGCAGCCTGGCCTTCAGTATTTTTAAATGCTCTGCAAACAACTCTAATTTGCAACCATGGGACTTCACTTGGTCCTTGAAAGAGGGTGAAAGAAACTGCTAACTATAGATGTCTCTGGGGAGGAGTCTCACTTTTTTATCTACCACTTTACAATGGGAACTTCCTCCAGATCTTCCTTCCTTGAATTTCCAGCAGATTAGCATTCCAGTCACTTCCCACAGAACACAGTGCTCAGGAATGAATGCAATTCAATGCCTTTCAGGACTTGTCTCTAGAAAGTTTATTTTCTGGAAAAAAATAATATAGATATATTAGAAAGAAAGGAAGAGAGGGAGGAGAGAGAGAGAGAGAGATGGATAGAAGGTGAACACAGAGGGAAAGGGAGGGTCATATTCTAAGCACAAGAAACAGTTTGGACAAAAGTTGGAGGTGACTTTTGCAAGGGGTGTTTAGAAATAATAAGAAGACCAGCTTACCTGGGGCAGAAGTTATGGGCTGGGAAATGGAAGGAGATTAACTCAAACAGGTGGGAAAGGAGTCTAATCTTAAACAGTCTTGCAGAAGAAGATGGGAGCATTTTAGTCAGGATTCTCCAGAGAAAAAGAACCAATAGGATGGCTATATCCATAGCCATCCACAATATTATATATTGTACCCATATATATATAAAGAGAGAGAGAGAGATCTTATAAAGAATTGGCTCACGCGATTTGGAGGCAGAGTGGGAAAGCTGGAGACCCAGGAGAGCGGTAGCATAGTTCTAGTCCAAAGGCCAGCAGGCTCAAGACCTAGGAAGAGCCTATGTTTCAGTTTGAGTCTGAAGACGGGAAAAGTGGATGTCACAGTTTGAGGCCATCAAGCAGGAGAAATTCTCTTACTCGCAGGCGGATGTGTCTTTTTGTTCTACTCAGGCCTTCAACTGATTGAATGAGGCCCACCCACATTAGGGAGAGCAATCTGCTTACTCAGTCTACCAATTTAACTGTTAATCTCATCCAAAAACACTCTGACAGACACATCCAGAATAATGTTTGACCAAATATCTGGGCACCCCACGGCCCAGTCAAGTTGACACATAAAATAACCATCACAGAGAGCACGGACTTGAATCTGTGGACCAGTGTTTCCAAAATGTGGTTCATGAAGACCTAGACCAATGAAATACTCCACCGAAAAAGGTTCTGTGAAAATATCACTCTTAGAAAATGCTGCATACTAAGGCATATCTATCAAGCTTCGAATCCTCCCGCAGGAAAGAAATGGCTCATAACTTTGTCAACCTAGCATTTCCCTAGGGTTTGATCACAGAACCTGTTTTTTACTTGATGCCTATTAATTTCTCATGGAACTAACACACTAACATAACACCCTTTGGGAAAAGCTACTCTAAGCCATGGGAAGATAATATAGCTTTGGAACCTGGAAAAGAACATGAAAAGAGGATTAGTAAGACAAATTTGGCATAGCGCTCAGTGATATTAAAGGAAGGAGAGCCTGGAAGCAGAGACACCAGTGAGGAGGTGACTTCAGCAATCAAGGTCTGAGGTGATAGAGGCATGTACGCAGGTGGGAATGATGGAGGTGAGGAGGAGAAACAAAATAAGACATTTAATGGAAAAGTGCTTGCATATATGGATTATGAATAGAAAAGAGTTGTAGAAAACTCCAAAGTTTAGAGCTTGGTAAGTGAAAGTATAATTAGCCACTGATGAAAAAATTGTAAGGAAAGACTGGTTCAAGGGCAAAAACACAATACGTTCAGTTTTCAACATGTCGAGTTTGGAGTCTTGGTAGACAGAGGGCTGTAAGAAATATCTAGCGGTTTTGAGAATTATGAGACTTGTGTGAGAGTTATCAAAATCATAGATCAGTTTGGGAACCACCAGCATAGTTGGAAACTAAGCCACAAGGGTACCTTCTTACCCACATCTCCATTTCCCTCTGCCAGGCGAACCCCTTCTCTTTGAAAAGGGTTTCCTTTTTTTTTTTTTTTAAGATTGGCCCTGAGCTAACATCTGTTGCCAATCTTTTTTTCTCCTTCTTCTCCCCAAAGCCTCCTAGTACATAGTTGTATATTCTAGTTGTGGGTCCTTCTAGTTCTGCTATGTGGGACACTGCCACAGCATGGCTTGATGAGCAGCGCTACGTCTACGCTCAGGACGTGACCCAGCAAAACCCTGGGCAGCCCAAGTGGAGCTCGCGAACTTAACCACTCGGCCACAGGGCCAGCCCCATGGGCTTCCTTTTGAGGGGCATGCTTCCTAAGCCAGCTTCAGGTCCTCCTAAGAAGCCTCACAAAGGAGCACTGAATTATATCCATGCCTGAGGATGGTTCCGGGCTCCAGGGTAGCAACCAGGCATCATCAGCAGTTAGTTTAAGGAAATAAGTCCTGGAGGAAACTCTTTAGACGTGCAAGGAGGATTCAGTTTGGAATTTTACCACATTTATAGAGCACAAGTCAACTGGTGATAGAAACATTATGCCCTCCTTGTCGCTTGCCAAAGATACGCTCTACTATAGAACCTCTCATTATTATGAAATCCCAAAGCCCAAGCCAGCCAGATACCAGGAGGCTTTAAACAAATTTCATAAGCTAAAAAACATGCTTACAATCTTCTGGCTGCCTGTACTTACGAAAATATGTTTGAGCATTGTCAACCAATTCAGTAAATACTTACAGAGTGCCTACTGTGCACTTGGCCCCAAAATGACCCATAGACTTTTTCCTTGTCATTCACACTAGACCTCTGAAGTCACACAGTCCCATATTTGAATCCCAGTTGTAACCTCTGCTGGCTGTATGATTCTGAGCAAGTTACTGATCTGCTCAGGGCCTTGGTTTTCTTATCTACAAAAATCGGATAAAGATACCTCATTTATTTATTTACGCGTTCATGTGTAGATTCATTCATTCAACAAATACTTTTGAGCTCCTACCATGTAGCTTTGCCTATACCAAGTGCAGAGTACTCCCACAAGTGGTAAAAGAAATAGGTGTAGGAGAGGAAAAGGTTTTTCTTCGATCCTCTTCGGGTGCCTGGCTGGGTCTGAAAACTGAACTGACAAAGGCAGATTAACAGGAGAAAAGCATACGAATTTATTTAACATAAGTTTCATGTGACCCAGGAACCTTCCTAAGGAAATGAAGACCCAAAGAAACAGTTAGCCCTGGGTATGTTTATGCCAGGCTTGATGGAGACTGGACAGCTGTGGAGGAATAGGATAGGGTAGGAGTATGAGGCCTTACTTAGCAAGGCCTGTTTGTTAGGATTCTTCTCAGCATCCTTTTGTCTCCAGATATAATGATGCTCCTTCCCTCCAGGCACAGGGAAGGTCTTACGACCTCTTCCATGAAGGCTTTATGACTTGTTTCAGGACAGATGGGCAGAGAGAAGGCCAGACTGACCTTCTTGCTTCTGCCATGTTCCCAAACTCCTTCAGCTTACAATACTTAATATGCCAAGTTGCCATATTTTGGGGTAATGTGTCCTGGACCTCCCCATCAGGGACCATCACAGGACAGTTCCTGTAGCTTTGGAGTTCAAATCTTACTGGGTTGTTAGGAAAATCAAATGAGACGATATGTGCAAATTGCAAGATAGAAGTCACTCTGTAAATGCTAGTTTCCTTCTGAAGCATACCAGGATGCGTCATCCAAAATATGTCTCTTTGGCATGTGAATTATTTTGAGCTAAAGGCAACTGAGAACCAGCAGAGGCAGAAAAAACTCTTTGCCTCCCCCAACTGCCTAAAAATGAATATAAATTTCCCTTTTTGTAAAGGAAATTTATACTTATAAAAGAAATTTCTGTTTGTAAAGGTGTCTCTGTACCAGGAAGAGACAAGTTTTTTTATCACCTGCGAGACTCTTACCTGAATAACAAGACAACCCACCTTTACCACGTATCTCCCCCCCTCGCCTTCCCAAAACTTGCCTCCCCCACGCAGAAGCCCAAAGCCCCTTTTCCTTTGTCTAGCCTAAGATAGTATACAAGCCTCAGCCATCTGGCCACCTGCTTGAGTCTCATTTCTTTGTGAAACTCCCACGTGTACCTATGTAATTAAAACTGTTTTTTTCTCTTGCTAATCTATTACCAGTTTGATTCATGGGTCCAGCCGGTGAACCCTGGAGAGTAGAGGAAAAAAGTTTTTCCTCCCCTACACATCTTTCCTATAGACCATGGGACACAAACTCAAGTGCCTATGGTGGCCAACAGAAATGCGTGCAGCAGCGGGGACTGTGGCAATGTGGAGAGCTCGTGCCCCAACTAAAGGGCAGTGACCCACTCAGCATCAGCCTGTCGTTTTCAGGAGGGAGGCAGGTCCAATGTTCCAGATCTTCCAGTTTTAAAAAGAAGCAGGAAACCTGGATGTGAAATATCCCTGTTGTTAAATGTTGGCAACTAATTCCAAATTCTAGGTAGACCAAATAAAATACATATAACCCAGGCACGGCCCGTTTGCAATTTCTGGTACAGACTAACCCCGAGCAGGCAGGGCACTCAGGTAACTCCTGATTTTAAGTGTCCTCTGAGGCATTCTGCAGGAAGACTAAGGCACCCTCCAGTAAAATCCTTATTTCACTTCAGCTGAGTCTCAATCAATCAGCGTAACTCTCTTCACGCTCCAACGAAACAGCAACCTGGTGTGACAGGATCATTATCATCAGAGGAAAGGACAGTCTCACCATGGGTCATCAGCTTGCATTATATAAATGAATCTAAGGGCTGGATAGAAGGAAACAATGAAAATGCACTCAACAGGGCAGTGAGGCACAAGCAGTCCAGGAACCGAATTGTGCTGATCGGACTTAAAGGGCCAATCACAAATACGCTAGGAACATTCAGTCAGCGCTTTCAGGTGATATTTTCCCAGTGTGATATTGATTTCATGCTTCCTTTGTCTCTGACTCATTCTTTCCAGTTCAATCTATCTTGTTTATAGAGTTAATATCTGGCACTATTCCTCTAAAGAGCTCGCAATTTCCCTCTGTCTTCTCTTCTCCCTCCTGCTTCAGAGCAGGGCAGATGGAAAACCAAATAATAAACAATGACACATGTAAAAAGATATGGATATTTATAATGCTTCAGTTTGGGGCCCCAAATGAAGCTGGTGTAACAGACACAAACTTGGAGCTGCCTCATCCCTTCTAGAAGAGTCTAAGCATTGCTGACTCTGACATACACCTTGCTTTATAAAACTCAGTAATTATAATTCTGTACTAGAGACTCATATTTCCCCCCTTAGCGTGTTTCTTGTATTCTGCCACTAAGGGTAACTGGGCACTCCCTGAGTCAGAGGCGACCCTGATACACCTGAGTCATCTAGAAGTCCACCATATGCTCTGGGAAGACCAACATCCAATAGTCTTACCTTTTGGGAAGGTTTGGGGACAATGAAACTGGTACCAAGCCACATTCCTTGATGTGCGTGGGACACAAGAGCCCCATGGAGGAGATGTTGAACACAGCCCACATTTGTGATATACTACAGTCCTGTATGATGGACAGGGAGTTCCTTAAAAAAGGTCAGAATGTTAGAGGAGACAATAGCGCCACTAAGAGAAAATCACCATGAATGAAGGAGTCTGGCAGGGTGGATGTCTTAGGCAGCGCAGGCTGCCATAACAAAATATCATAGCTAAAATAAATATTTTGATTAAGTTTTGTGAGAATGAAAATGACTTTCATGGGAACTTGAGTTTCGTGGTACCCTATGTGTTTGGTGGCAAATAGCCTCTAAATTGCCAAACGTAGTGGGAACTTTTCAGCACTTATATTACTTGACCTCTCTGGCATCTGATATTGTTGACAATTCCTCCCTTGAAATTCTCTCCTCCCTTAACTTGCTTTTCCCTCTGAACCCCTCTGGCCACTTTTGGTATGCCATGGCCGAGCCTAGTGCAGGTGCAGAGGCAGGAAGAAGAGAGAACACACGAGGATGTGCCTACGGCATGGCAAGCAATTGCCTTCAGAGGTAGCACCTAAACCCTTGAGGGCTGCCAGCCCTCTTCCCCCGCATGAAGAGCAGTGAGCGGCAGATCAGACTTGAGAGGGACTGTGCCAACCCTGAACTTAGGTCACAACTCCATGGGGAGCAGACGAAACTCCAGTCTACTCCTCACTTACATTCTCATTTCCTGTGTCTGTTGCAATGCTTGCTTGCAGATTTGGTAGTAAGCTTAGATGAAAGCAACCTTAAACTTGCCCAACTGGTCATTCTCGCCAGGCTTTGAACCTGGATTAGCCCATTATGGGCTGGCCCAGCTCACCACTCCTCAATATTCTCAGTGACCTACTTCCTCATCCTGTCTTGAATTACTGCTGTTCCTCAGGTTTTCTGCTCAGCCCTTTTCTCACTGTACACTCTCCAGGCAATACCCAGTTTTAACAATCACTCATATACTGATGATCTCTAATTCTGTCTCTACTGACCAGATCTGAGCTTCAGACTCATGTCCCACAACTTGGTACACCTCCCACAAACCCCTCAAACTCCACGTGTCCAAAATTGAACTGGTTCTCTCACTCCACAATCCGATCCTCCTCTTATATTCTCTTTCTTGGTCAGCTGGACCTCCATTAACTTAGCTAAACAAGCTAAAAAACCAAAGCCTTATCATCAGAGTTGGCTCTGAGTTTATTTAAATGCATTATTTGAAGGTACAATAAGGATATGGATGAATCATGCTGGCTCTTTTAAAAGATCAGTTTTATTATTGACTTGAATGTGTGGTGTGTGTTTATAATTCTCATAGAACTACTGAATATGTCTTCGATCAGCTTTTCCTTCTCTAGCCACACTGCCATATCCTTGGTTCTTTCTTGCGTTGTCTTTTCCCTAAACCATTGCAGTAACCTCCCATCCAATCTCCTTTATTCATATTCTTCTAACCACTGCTGCCAAAGTGATCTTTTTCGTTTCAAGTATATTTAAATCTCTTTTCTTATTATAGAAGTAATACATGTTTATTGTAGACATTTGAGAAAAGTCTGTAATAGTACAAAAAGATAATCACTATTAACATTGTATTATATATACTTCCAGCCATTTCCTATGAATAGACATACATCTTTGGATGGAAATGATTATATTATACATACTTTATATGCCCTACATTTTAAAATTAGTGCTGTGAACAATTTCCTAATAGAAAAAGTATTTTAAAATATGCTATAATAAACATCTTTGTACATGCATCTTTGTTCATATTCACAATTATTTCTTTAGGAGTGGAATTGCCGGGTCACTAAGGATGCATATTTTTAAGACTTTGAACCTGTTAACCAAATACTCCCCAGAAAGGTTTTATTCATTTATTATACTTCCGCCAGTAGAGTGATCATTTTAATGTAGAAATCAGATTGTTACTCAAAGCCTTGGAAGAAAGTTACAAGGTTCAAGAACACAAGACCAGAGAAGGCTCAGAAGTCAGTCATTTAGGCCAGCACGTTTCCAAGTATAGCTGTGACCGCTAGCGTCTTCCTGTTGAACCACAAAGAGATCAAAATATGCAAGTTCTTTCTTCAACTCTTAGAGCAAATGCCATGCAAGGCCAGGGACTTTCATTTTTACATATGACAAGCTACTTCATAGCTTCCTTCGTTAATTATTAAGAGTGATTAAAATTTTATATTCACCAAAAAAAGTGCAGTACTGCCAATTACTGAAAATTTTGGCTGTCACTGAAGGCTTGATGCAAATTTTCTGCTGCACATGTGACAACGTAGACTGTTGGAATTTCTACAATTTTCAAGAAGAATGCTTGTTCGGGGGGAAGGTGGAAGGACTTCATAATGTCTTGAGTTTCAAATACAGTCCTTCTTGTATGTGTTATTTCACATGTCAAATATTGTTGTTTTTCTGTTTTGGATCATTTTGTTGATGCATAAACATTATGATGTTGCCGTTTTGAGTTCCTATTTTGTTCCTCTCTAATTCTTTGTTATCATCAAATTCTTTTCACACGAGAAATGGAACGGATGGGTTAGGTGTATTGCGGGGTCTTTTGTGCCAATAAATTAGCAGGTTTGAGAATCAATGGTCTGAATGCCTCAAAATCTCCCTACCCTGAGTCTAGGTTGGTTTATTAAGTTGGTTGACTAGTAAAGAAGGTTGGTAGATTATTGCCTATAAGATGATCATGAGTTTGAAAGAAGGAAAGAAAAACAGAGTGGCTGAAAGCAATTTTGAGGAAAGGTGACAGGAGGTTCACAGACTCGCCCTTTCTCCTCCCAACTCTCAGTTTTTAAAACACTGGTCTTATGTGACGGAAGAATATATGCAGGAATATATGTTCTAAGAATGTATAACAGGACTCTATTAAACATTAGCAGGGCTAAGAGGTCAGAGCTTCCTATTAGCTTAATCAAAACATAAACAAGGCTGTGCTGAGAACTGCATCAATACTGTTTTGTCCTTAGCCCAAGCAACCCTGCCACCGGCCTGCAGATTCATGAAACGCCTGATTTGAATCTGAAAGACTAGCAGGAAAGAGGAGAGAGATCTTCCCACATACGTGACCATTTGAGGAAATGAAGACATCTGTATAATTGGTTCTGTTGATAGGTCCAAAGCCTCTTATTTTCCCATCTAGCCCTGGGAAGTCGTGTTTTTAAAATGTAGGGGATTTACCTCGACAAACAGCTTATGAGAGGATATGGGAATCTGATTTCCACCAGTCCAGCTTGATTTCAAACGGGATTCTGTAATGTTATCAGCCTGAGAAAGAACTGGTCCAATGTGTGGTAGTACATTTCCATTCCCTTGTGGAGAGAAAGGGGAAGAGAAAATTGGTTAAATCAGTTCTACTTGATTCTGCTCACATTTCTTCTGCCAGAAGTAGCACGGTTTCTCACCAACAGGCACCAGAAACATCCCCACGCTCAGAGACAGTCACGGACAGGCATTTGTTAGGCTATAACTTAATGAGCTTGCTAGTTTTCACCATCTAGGCCTCTGGTTAAAACATTCAGCAGCACTAGAATTGGGCTTACCTCAATAGCAAAATTTTATGCACAGTTCTAGGTCAGCTATGAATCACAAATAGTTATATTTCAACCAAGACAAAGTTCCAAAACCTTTTTCCTGCACAACCTCCAAGGTAAGGTGAAATAACACCTATGAGGGTCCCTGGCAGGCCACAAATAAGGGTAAGAGAGAAGATGCAATGACAGAAAAAGAAAAAAATGAAGAAAGGGACAAAGCCTGTAAAAGAAAAGGGAGAAAGACTAAAAGTAATAGAACATTTTAAAAGATAAATGTGAGTGATCTCACTTATTACAGTACTGACTTGTCATGGGTTATATTGATTGAGCATCATCTACTCTATGCCAGACACTGTTGTAAGTGCTTTCACATGCATTATTTAATTCACTCAACACACATCCACTGCACATCTTCTGTGTGCCAGGCACTGTTCTAAGCAAAGAATATTCTGTAGAGAACAAAACAGATGAAACATCTCGTCCTTCTTGGAGCTTACATTTCAGCAGGGAACATCTTATTTAATCATATCAATAAGGAAAAGAGGTAAGAAAAGCATGGTGAGAAGGGAAAGGATATGTATGGACAGAAGAAGAGAGAATTTAAGAAAGGAGACATAAAGGAGACAAAGGCTAGAGTAATGTGTCATTCTCGGGGCTCTGAGATGCTAGATTAAAAGGAGAAGTCTCTGTTCCTGCCTCAAATCCTGCAACATAAAGGCTTTGGGAGGTCCTATCACAACCAATTTAGTGAAAAGTCTGAATTGTTTTAAGAAATATGCCTTTATATTATTTCAAATGTATATGGCAATTTGAAATGCTAGCAAAGTTTTTCTGAGTACATACCCAGCAATATTCTGTTTCTATAAAAAGACAAGATATATTTGTAATAAGCAGTGTTCATCTGCACACATAACCCTCATTTCTCCCAGTCTTTCCCAGTGAAAGGGGAAAAACAATCAATGACCTAAGAAAAGATGAACTAGATATTTGGCTGAATTCCTTACCAGCACCAAGTATAATACAAGTAGATACCATTTATTAAGGACTTTCTATTTGCTGCATAACAAACCATCCCCAAACTTAGTAGTTTAACAATGATTTATTCTTTTTTATGACTCCCTGGGTTGGCAGGTCAGTTCTGGTCTTGTTAGGCTCACTCATGTGGCTGCATTCAGATGGTGGGTTCAGCTGGGACACTGGCTCCTTGGTGCCTCTTTCTCCGGGTGGTCTCCTACCATATAAGAGTCTAGGCTGGGCTTCCTTACAGTGGCACAGTAGTCCAAGAAAAGAAAAACGGGAGCTGCCATGCCTCTTAAAACCTAGGCTTTGAACTGGCCAACGATGCATCTGCCAAATTACTGGATTGTCAAAGCAAATCATAAGCCCAGCCCAGATTCTAGGGGATGGGAAATGGATTCCACCTCTTGTTAGGAGGAGTAGTGGTACTTAGAACAATGAGAAGAATTGTTGGCAACCATCTTTGTAAGTAATGTGCCTCATTTGCCACCTGCCAGAAACTGCACATTGTCTCAACGAATCTTCACAGCAACTTATGAAATAGTCACCCTTTTATGCCTGTTTTATAATTAAGGAAAAGTAGTTCCTGAAAGGTTAAATATCCTCCTATGAGTAGGTGGCAGACCTGGGCCCAGATCTTAACCGTCTTAGAGTTCCAATTCACAACGGTCCTTCAATATGAGGGAAATAGAGTTAGAGCATTTGCATCCCATGGTTCCTCTCCCTGAGGGAAGCAGGAAAGCATAGTAGTGAAGAGCTCGCACTCTGGGGTCAAACGCCTTGGTTCGAATCTTGGCTCTGACTTTCATTACTGTGTGACTTTGGGCTAGTTAGCTTCAAGTTCATCATCCATAGAACAGGGCTGATAACAGTATTCACCCACAGGACTATTATGAGGAAATGCATGTAAAGCACTGCCTGGATAGAGCATGCGCTCCACAAATGCCAATCACTTTTGTTGTGCCCTGAGTGTCTTGATTCAGTTTACCATGAATCAAGCAGTACTGCAGTCCATGGCCTTCAGGGCTGTTGCCAACCAACGATCCTGTGTCTACATGACTTGATCATCACTGTCCCTGCTAGCCTTGCTTCTGATTCTGCTTTGCCTCTGGACCCATGCTGCCGCTGCAGTGACCGCTCTTGATGGTCCTGCCCTGCTGTGGTCCCTCTCTGCTCATTTGCTGCACTTTCTGGTTCCTTCTGGGGTTGCCACTTCATGCTAGAGATGTGGCGGCTGTCCATGTTAACCTACAGTGTTCTCCCTTTGTTGGTGCTCTTTTAATTCTTCTCATCACGCAAAGGGAGAACAGCTCTCAGAGGCTAACCCTATTAATACCTTGTTTTGTCTTTGATTATATGCAAAAGGCTCACTAACATCCCTTTCTAACATTACAGGAGGAGGGAATGGAAATTTCACCAGTTCAGGATACTGGCTGGATATTTCCTGTACTAACTCAGTTCCTCTTCTGTTGTCTGCGCTTTGAAACAACTGCAGTGTTTCAGAATGAGTAACCACTAGGTGGCAGGGGTGTTTCGCTCCCCAGCTCATTATCTTCTTTCCCCTTGTAATCTCAATTACAGCCAAGACACAGTTCCTTTCAAAACGAATGAGTTGCTTTTAAGTCAACTTACTTATCCATTTGAAGTTGAAGGTGAACAACAAATTTCATGTACATTCTCTCGAAAATTCACTGTGATGTCACTAATTCCATCGGAAAGCTCTCACAGGAGTTAAATTACTAAAGCAGTTTTATAGCCTTTGGCCTGAAAGGGCATGAGAAAAGTAAATAAACCTCACCTTGTTTAGGGCATGGCCAAAGCTGATTGTTTTCCCTTCTAGTTGTTAACAGCCGACAGGCCAAAGGTCCACTGGGTTAAGAGTTCATGGGACTCCTAGGCTGTCATTTCATTAAATAGGATTGTAGATACATCTCGCATCTCCCAGTGAGATCCCGAAAGGTTTTCTTGGGGAGATAGAATTTCAGGAGCTTCTTGAGTGAGAAGCAGGTGTAGGGGCATCCTTCTTTCAATAACATCCCCACAGGAATCCAACTTGCCAAGTGGAACTCTCATTTAACAAAATAGTTTGGGAGGTACAAAGGGAGGAGAGGTAGAGGAAAGGCCAGGAGTGCTGATAAAACCCTCAAACTATATTTGAAACAAACTATATTGGATTGTAACTTTAATGAGAGGAGAAGAAAGGGGGAAACAGAATGGTAGGGATGTTAGGTTAAATCTCAAGTACCACAACAGAGTCTGTAGATAATGCCTAAAACTGAAAAAGCAAGAAAAAGCACTATAAGCATGTTATTTAGAGACAGGGAGGAAGTCACCATGTGAAGTAAAGGCAGAAGTGGTCACCAGTCCTCGCCCGCAGAGAAGAGCGAAGGAAGGGGTAGGGCTGGGGAGTGGCCGTACTGTTCCACTTTCTAACCACGACTTTGTTTCACCCTTAAGAATAGATAAAGACAGACAGCTCTTAGGGTAAAATAGATATCTGGGTTCATGGGAACAGCGACCACTGAATTCCTAACTGTGTCACCGTAGCTGATAGGAATTATCAAATTCAATCATTTGCTTATTTACTTAGGGGTCACTTTAGTTTACTATTTACTACTGCCAGTCAGAAAGAAATGAGAGGCTTCAATTTCCACACGTATGTGTTACTTATCCAAAAATGGCATTTTTGAGCAAGGATCCACTTTAATCAATATTTTCACAGCAGATCATCAGGGTTTTTCTAATATAACTAAAATACTATGACTCTTTGCAATAAACCAGAACTAGAACTCTAAAGAGCAAATGTGTCCATTTTTACTTCCTTTGTAGCACTTTAGCCCAAGTTCTTGAGCAGGCCTCCCGCAGCAGAATATGGGCACTCTAGATCAGCAAATCTGCCAGGTCTGGCCCTCAAACTTCCTGTCCTTCACCTTCTTTTCAAACCCACACCCAATCCATCCGCAACGATAGGTCACCCTTCAGAACACACCAGAATTTGACACTTCTCACCATACCAACTCCTAATATGCTAGTTTGAGCGAACATCATCTCTCACTTGGACCACTGAAATAGCCTGGTAGCTGCTGCCATCCCTGTCCCCTACCATTCTCCACACAGCAGCCACAGTGATCGTTTTCTTTAAAAGGAAGTCATGGTGATAATTTATAAAACATTGGCCTATATGATGTACCCACCCCATCTCATCTTCTCTCTCTTCCCCTCATTCACTCCTCCTCAGCCACACTGGCCTCCTGGCTCTTCCTAGACCCTGTCGAGCATGTTCCTGCCCTCTGCCTGGAATGCTCTTCTCCCAGATATCCAAATAGTTGGCTCTCTCATTTCCTTCAGACTGTGCTTTGTCACCTTATCAATGAGGCCTTTCCTGACTATCTGATATAAAACAGGCATTCCTCTCCATCTCTCCAGCACTCTCCATCCCCCCACCTTGCTTAGTTTTTATCCATCATACTTATCATCACAGGAACGTTATGTATACATCCTCTGTATTTTCTGTCTTTCCCATTAGAATATAAGCTCTAGAATAGGAGGTCAGAGAATTAGGGACTTTTTTTTTTCACTGCTGTATCCTCAGTGCCTAAAAGACTGTCTGACATGTAATAGATGATCAATAAATTCTGTTAAATAACAGAACTTAATATGATACTACTAGCAGATAAGATGTCTTAGAATAATGTTCCCCAAGTGTGAGACTTATTTATAGAGATGATTTTAGATAGTATAAAGGTATGCATTAAATAATACACAGTCAGGTGGAGAAAATCTTTTCAATGTTTTAATCCCCCTCATTATGTCAAGAAGGTCCAGTGCTAGTTTGTCACTAATACTTGATAATTTATCCCTTTAAAGTATAGAGAATGGGCCTTACATTTAGAACCTACTAAGAGCCTTTTGTAGGGAACAGTATCTGGCCAGAATTTAATAATCTTGTTTGGTTTTCATTCTATTTATTTCTAAGGGAACCATCTATTTCAATTATGTGCCTGGCAACATGTTAATCTCATTTGAATCTTGCAACAACTCTTAAGAGAGAAGTATCATTTTGCATGTGAAGAAACTGCAGTAAGTTTCCCATGAGACCAAAGTTTCTTTTGAGATAAAAATTCATATAACATAAAATTCACCATTTTAAATATTTTAAAGTGTACAATTCAGTGTTTCCTAGTATATTCACAATGTTGTGGACCCATCACTACTAATTCCAGAACATTCTGATCACACCAAGAAGAAATCCCACACTCTGTAGCTATCACCCCCATCTCCTCATTCCTCCCAGCCCAAAGCAACCACTACTCTAGTTTCTGTCCCTATTCTGGATATTTCATACAAATGGAATCATATACACGGTTTTGGGGTCTGGCTTCTTTCACTTAGCATATTTTCAAGGTTCATCCATGTTGTATAGCATGTGTCAGGACTTCATCCCTTTTTTATGACTGAATGATATTCTATTGTACAGATATAACACAGTTGTTTAGTCATCAGCTGATGGACATTTAGGTTGTTTCCACTTTGGGGCTATTACGAATAATGCTGCTAGGCATACTCATGTGCAAGTTTTTGTTTGAGTACCTGTTTTCAACTCTCTTGTGGATATACCTATGAGTAGAATTGCTAGGTCATATGGTAATTGTATGTTTAACTTTTGAGGAAAGGCCAAACTGTTTTCCGAAGTGGCTGTACATTTTAAAAGCATTCCCACCAGCAATGTACAAGCCGTCCATTGCTCCACATCTTCACTGAAACTTGGAACTGTTCATTCTTTAGAAACTTTAGCCACTCAGCTATTTCATTGCAGTTTTCAAATTTTCCTAACCACTAGCGAAGCTGAGCATCTTTCCATGTGATTATTGGCCATATGTGTAGCTGCTTTGGAGAAATATTCAAGACTTTGCCCATTTTAAAACGGGGTTAACTTTTTGTTGAATTGTAAAAGTTTCCTTCTAAAATAACAACTTAAAAACATGTATTTAAAGAGAAGTATTAAGTAAACAATAGTGCAATTGGTGCAAAAGCAGTAAAGGCAATATATAACTCTGGGACCCGTTTGAGCAACACTGGCTCAGACACTAAAAACAAGAATTCTAGAGTCACACCACCCAGGTTCAAATCTCAGCTCTGCCTCTAAAGCGCTGTGCGTGACATTTTGGGCAAGATATTTAACCTCTTTAAGACTCAGATTCTCCCGCTTTAAAACGGGGATGGCCCAGGCGACTTCAAAGAGTTGTAGGAACGGATGAAATGACACATGTGAAGCGCCTACTCAGTGCCTGGCACGGCTACGCACTCTATAAACGCCAGCTACTACGATGACAGGCGACGAAACCCACGGCGCTCCAGGCCCAGCTGGCCGAGTATCCCGGCCCGCGGCAGGTGCGCGCCGCTCCACATTCGGCGCCACGGCGCAAGGCTTTCCCGCGCACGTTCTCTGCCTGACCTTGCGCAGCGCCCGCCCCTAGTCCGGGGCCGCTGCACCAGCGCCACCTGACTTCCGTTTCCGGGGGTGACGGGGTGGCTTCCGGCGGCGTGACCTGGGCGCGCTGGGCTGGCGGGTGCCGCAGCCGGAAGGGTCTGCGCTGGCGACCGGTAAGCGGGCGGCGGGTGGGAGTGGCCGGGTGCGGCGCCGCTGACCTCGGGCGGGAGGGGCGACCTCCGTCATGCCACCGGGGCCAGCCGCGGGCTGCGTTGAGCCCGGTGCCACGGCGGAGCCCTTCGCGTTGCCTCTTCCCGGCCTTGCCCGGCTCTCGGGATTCTCGCGACGAGGGCCCTGCGGCTGGGAGTCGAGACCGTGCCCGCTGATTGGCTCTCTGATCTCGGACAGGCTGCGTCCTATCGTGGGCTTTAGCTACCTTGTTTGGAAGATGGAGGTCGTGTTCGCGGTGACTGTGAGCTCCTTAAGGGCAAGAACCGACTTGCGTTAGTGTTACACACCGTTGCCTGTCCCGCGCACAGAACGAGGACGAAGTATAGGTACTCTGTGCCTACTTGAGTTGTTTTGGGTCCCAAAACCTTGAAAATCTGGTGAGAGCTATTGATCCCCACCTCTCACTTCTCAACCCCCCCGCCGTGTTCAGATACAGAAATTTTGGTTTACTGTTTCAGATATTTCGTAGATCTCTATGCCCATCCCTGGATCCCAGAGCCTGGTCTTTAGTATGCGTTCAGGTATTTGTAGCCATTAGATAGTGGATGTTCCGTTAATCAGATTTAAACGCATGAGTCACTATCCGTTTCACAGGAAGGAGGAGGATATCCTGTTAGGAAGGTTTAATGATGAGCCTGGCAGTATGCTGTTCTCTCTCGTCTTCCAGCAGCTCTGGGAGAGCGGTCTTATTTAAATCCCGTTTTGCAGATGAGGAAATTGAGGCGTAGGGGAATTAACTTGTTTTAGGTCATTCATCCTACGAACGATGAGGGCAAGAATTCAAACCCATTTCTGTCTGAGACTCCAAAGCCCCATGTTCTTAGTTACTAGCTAAAAAAGAACTAGATGCAGAAATGTATTTGAATGTGCTCTCACAGCCTCTGTTCTGGGGTTGTTAAGGGTTGTAGTCATGAAGTGGCTATCATCAACATTGATGATTCCGAACTAAACATTGCATGCTGTGGAAATACTCTTACTTGTCTGCCTCCTTTTTTCCATAGTATCTGTAATGCTTGTTTAATAACATCATATTTTACGTTCTGCACTCTGTGCCCATGTTATTCAGTCCCTCTGTCTGTGCTGAATGTTGGTTCAGATGTGTTGACTGAAAATGGTTATATCAGTTGTGTTGCTTTGTTCTTCCAGTCTTCTAAAGCAGATTTTGGGGGGGAGGGGGGGGACCAGGAAGATTGGCCCTAAGCTAACATCTGTTGCCAATCTTCCTCCTTTTGCTTGACGAAGATTGTTGCTGAGCTAACATCTGTGCCAGTCTTCCTCTATTTTGTATGTGGGATGCTGCCACAGCATGGCTTCATGAGCCATGTGTAGGTCCACACCCAGGATCTGAATTGGCGAACCCCCAGTGTCCAAAGTGGAGCCTGCAAACTTAACTGCTACGACACGGGGCCAGCCCCCAGCTGTTTTTAATTATGGTTGAAATATGAGGTGGTAATGTTTGGGCCTTCCTTCTTTTTCTTTTCTGTACTAATTTTAAAGGGACTGTATTAGGAACCTTGGAAGCACTGCCAACATGTCTGACGTTCAAGAAGCCACCAACCAGCTCCTTGATGTGAACCTTCATGAGAACCAGGAGTCTATACAAGTGATGGAAAGTGGCCCCAGAAGTGAGTCCGAGCAATTCCAAGTCACTATTGGAGCCACTGTACCTACTGGCTTTGAGCAAACAGCTGCAGATGAAGTGACAGAGAAATTGGGGTCATCATGCCAAATCAGCAGAGACCGGGGCAAGATATATTTTGACATTTCAGTGGAAAGTCTGGCTCAGGTTTGAATGAAGCAATATTTAAAATCGTTTACTTAGTAGGTTACTTTCTGGTTTACAGACCCCTCTGGAATCCTTTTTGCTTTTCTTTGCTCTCCCCCAGTCAGGTGAATTTAGAGTATTACTGCATTTTCTATTGGCTATTAATCTATAAGTTTGACTAGTAGCTTTGCTGTATTTTTAAAGAGATCCTAATATTTCCTGAGGATGAATTCACCGGAAAAAATCCTGTGTGACTTATGAAGAAATTCTCAGTATCTACTACACATCTTTGAGTTTATTTACTTCAGCGTCTAACTGAAGTTTAGACTTTGGTGATGAAGCATAAAAGGAGAGATTTTTCTTTTAATCTGTGTCAAAGAAATTCTTGCTCAAAAGTAATTAGGAATCTGAAGGTGAGAAGTGAAGGTCAGCAAACTGCCATTCCATAGGATAAAAGCTAAGCTGTTTCTCATCCCCGTAAGCGCCATGAGGGCAGGGATTGTTCTCTGGTTTTTTTCGCCTTATCTCCCAGGCTTTTAGTGTCGGGCATCAAGTAGGCACCTAATAAATATCTGTGGGATGAGTTGGTAAGCAGGTGTTTTTCATCTAGTGTTTCGGTTAATAACCTCAGCAGCTTTGTGAAGATAGGCATTATTGTCATTAGGCTTAGGAATAAGTGATTTGCCCAGGGTTGCTCAGCTGTTAGTCACAGAGCTGGAGCTCAAACCCTGTGCTTTTAACCACTGCAGTCTGCATCGTGCCCCAGAAAGCCATGCCGGAAATAGGCTAAAGCCCCACTTGACTGTCTTCCTCTTGCCCTTCTCCCCTAAACCTGTGGTGCCCACATAATACTTGAAGCTTCTATCCTTCCATCTGTCCTTCTTCCTTTTCTCTAGGGGAATAGAAGCTGATGGGTAACCAAAAAGATGGGAGACTAGAGAGATGGGAAAATTTTAAAATACAAATGATAGCTATTAGCTGCTTTACAATCTTTGTACCTGATTTTTATATTTAAATGTTGATAGTTTGTGTGATTCAAAAGCTTTCTCAAAAGTTTGCTTCTAACATTTTTTTCCCTCCCCAGGTTCATTGTCTGAGATCAGTTGATAACTTATTTGTGGTTGTTCAGGAGTTTAAAGATTACCAGTTCAAAGAAACAAAGGTGAGCTATCCCAAACATGGTAGCTGTTTTTCCCCGATATTTCCACTTTTTGCATTCTATCACTTAGCATTACTGGTGCTTTTATAATATGGAATACTGGAGGCTTTTACAGCAAAATCTAGAGATGTGTTGACAGTCCATTCCAAAAGTTTTTTTTAAAAATCAATATTGCAGGCAGTGGGGAGTGGGTGAAATGTGTGGGAGGGGGTCAAGAGGTACAAATTTACAGTTATGAAATACTTAAGTCACGGGGATGTAATGTACAGCATGGTGACTATAATTAATAATACCGTATTGCATATTTGCAAGTTGCTAAGAGAGTAGATCTTAAAAATTCTCATCACAAGAAAAGAATTTTGTAACTGTGTGGTGACAGATGTTAACTAGGCTTATTGTGGTGATCATTTCACAATACATACAAATACCAAATCATTATGTTGTACACCTGAAACTCAAATAATACTGGATGTCAATTAGACCTCATTTTTTTAAAAAAGATGAAAGAATAACAAAATAAAAATAAATACAAATCAATATAGAAAAATATCGAAATTTATAAGAAATAAAACAAATTGTTTGACTTTCTTATGAAAGATATATACCTTAGATTAGCTTTGCTAATATATGTATTGCAAAATAGAATTGCTTTTAGATTGTGAACCAAGGAGCAAGTAACAGTTGTGTCATCTACAAATAACACTTTCTCTCACCATCTGCTTTTGCCCTGCTTTCTTCTCTAACTTTCTTTTTGGACATAAAGTCAGAGTAATATCTAAATACTCCTTCAGTTGTGAGGACAACAGCTTTGTCTCAAACTTGTATTTAGCATCTGATTCCTAAATATCAAGATGCTGTCTAAGCTGAAGCTTGAAATTCGATCTCAGTAAGGCTTGAGTATTTTTCCACATGGCTTTTTGGTCAGGTTTCCAGAGTCAAATGCTTGAAAATTTTTTTCTATCAGTTTTATTGTCTATATTAGAAATAATCTGTTTTTTAAAATGGTGATAGATACACTGCCTAATTCGCTAATTTTTATTTATTGGCAACAGGTTGATTGCCAGAACATGTAAAAACCAGTCAAAATGCTATGAACCCACAGCCTAGAAAAAGTAAAACCAGACCTAAAAGAATTCAGACTGAAAATAGATTAAATTTTTATTAACTACAAATGTAACTTTCAACACTAGTATTTATAACCCTTCAGACTTCTTATAGTCATTGCCAACCGAATCGTGTCTATGAAACTAGTAAATAACGGGAGGCTACTGAAAATTTTTGCTGCTAAGTATTTCAGAATTTTAATATCCAATTCTACACATGAATAAATGTTAACAAGCGTTTAAAAAAATTATGTTTCCCTCTTAAATTCTTGCCTCCAACTAACTAGGACGTTATTAATATTTTCTTAAATTCCTGCATTTTGCCATCCTGGAGTTTGACTTATTTTGGGTATTTTGGATCTCTAATTGGAGGTGAATTTGATATTATGGAATGGTTCTATATGAGCCAGCTTTTCAGAGTTGCCTTGTAAGTAACTGCAAAAGAGGTTGCTGTCAAAAGTCTTAAAAGAAGAGCGGCAGTGATTGAGGTCGATTTTTGGATCTGTGCAAGGGCAGCTTCCGTTGTGTGTGACCATGAAAAATTGTTAGGCCCGTCACCTTATGGACTTAAATTACAACATGCCTCAGTAAAACCTTGTTTTTAAGTATTTGCTTCTAGCTTTCATTCTGTTGACCATCGATTTTGTTCTCTGTAGTATTAGACTTTCCCGTGTCTTATCAAAAGCCCGTTAGTTTCAGCATTCTAATGGGTTCTCTTGTTTTTAAGTATTCTGATGATATGACTTTATTAGCCTGTTTGGTTTGTTTTTTTAAAAAAACTAACTTCTGTGACTTATATGGGTTTTTAAAAGCTAGTTAATACATGTACTGAGAGCAAAATTATAAAGATGGGAAGGTATATACAGTGACAAGTAAGTGTTCCTATATCCCCATACCATGCAGTTCCTTCCCTGGAGGCAACACTGTTAGCAATTTCTTGGCTATCCCTCTACAGCTATTTTATGAATATGTCTTTTATTCATGTATTTACACAACTGGAAGTATGCTATGCATACTGTTCTGTGTTGTGCTTTTTCTCTTTGTTTTTTTTCTTTTGTTTTCCTGTTTTATCTCCCCAAATCCCCCCAGTACATAGTTGTTTATCTTAGTTGTGCGTCCTTCTGGTTGTGGCATGTGGGACGCTGCCTCAACATGGCCTGATGAGTGGTGCCATGTCTGAGCCCAGGATCCGAACTGGCGAAACCCTGGGCCACCGCAGCGGAGCACACGAACTTAACCACTCAGCCATGGGGCTGGCCCCTGCTTTTTCTCATATATCTTGGAGATCACGCCAATATCATTGCTAGATTTGATTACCTCATAATTTAATCAGTCCCATTTTAGGATATTAGGTTTTTTTAATATTCTTTTGCTTTTACAGTGGTGGTGCAACAAATATCCTGTATACATCCTTGTACATATTCAATCTGAGGGTCATTTTTTGTTTAATAAGAGAGTTTATCCCATTGATATTTATTGATATGACTGAAATGTTTGGTCTTGGTTTTGTCACATTTGTGCTACACAATTCTGCTTTCTTTTTCTTTCTTTTTTGAAATTATGTTATGTATTTGCTTCACTTTTTCCACACGCATGTGTTTTATAAGGTTTGGAAGGTTTGTATTTGTTCTCCAGTTGTTATCTTTATAACAACAGGTTAATCTACTATTTACACAGTATTTTTGGGGGGAATTTTATTTCATATTATATAGTTTTATTTTTTTATTCAAGCAGTTTACTTTTAACAGGTTAATATAGTAATGGTGCAATGGTCTAAAGGTGTAGAAGGGTATACCATAAAAAGTAAGCCTCTCCCATTCCTGTTAACCTGGAAGGCACCCAGTTCCTTTACCTGGAGGAAAAGATTGTAACCGTTTCTCCTATAACTTTCTAGAGGTGTCTGTGCATATATAAATGTATGCATATATGCATATTGTCTTATCTCTACATAAATGATAGTTGATCCCTGCTTTAAAAAATGAGAAACTCACAGAGTTTAAATGGCCGTCCCACAAACACTCAGAATAAATGGCAGAGCCAGCCTTTGAGCTCCTACCTCTCTGACTGAGTATTCAAACAGTATATTTTGAATCCCTAATAAGAGCAGTGATGAAATTGGCATGTTTTTCACATCTCCCTCCTTCCCTTTCACCTTCCAGTTATTTTTCTTAGTGTTGACCCATATGCCTTTAAATATACTTTTATTTACCAGCTGTACCTTCTGTCCTTTGACCTCTGGCTATAAGACAAGAGGATATCAGCATGTTTACATAGCTTCCCATCTCTTACCTTTCCCCTCCAACTGCATGCCAGTTTGTGATATTTACATTCTCTTTCGTAGTCATAATCCCTATATTTGTTTTTATTTTAGTCCTATAGCTAAATAGATTACAGGTACACTACCTGTCCTTTGTTATAGTTTTTATCTTTTAAATGGCATGAATTCAGAAATGTTTGTCTTTCATCTGTATATTTGATTAATAGTTTAGGTATAAAATTTGGAATCATGCTGTTCTTCCTTAGAAGAATATTATAGGCAGTGTTCATTCTCTTCTAGCATTAAATGTTGCCATGGAAAATTCTGAGGCCATCCTGATATTTTTTTTCCCCTTATTTGTTGCTTTCTTGATATTTTTGTTTGATGCTCAGATACATATATACATTTATCTTTGAAGTCTAGCAAACTCAGTAGGATATGTCTCACTGTTGATAATTTCTTGTCAAGACATGTCAGTCCATAGAGAGATTCACATCCACTTACATTTCTGGAAAGTTTTCTTGAATTATTTTTTTAAAATATTTTTTGTTTCATTATCTTAAGTTCCTTCTTCAGAGATACCAGTTATACATATGTAGGATCTCTTCACTATCTTTCATGTTTTACCATATTCTCTCTAAGCCTTTTTTTACTTTTTGCTCATTTCCATTGTATTTGTTTTGCTTTTCTACACATCCCTTACTGTGTTTGAAGCAGTATCTTTTTCAGTATGGTCTTCATTTCTGCAATGATTTTATCTCTTTTTTTTTGAGGAAGATTAGCCCTGAGTTAACATCTGCCGCCAATCCTATTTTTTGCTGAGGAAGACTGGCCCCGAGCTAACATCCATGCCCATCTTTCTCTACTTTATATGTGGGATGCCTGCCACAGCATGGCTTGACAAGCAGTGCATAGGTCTGCACTTGGCATCCAAACCGGTGAACCCTGGGGCTGCCAAAGTGGAATATGTGAACCTAACCACTGCACCACCAGGCCGGCCCTGGTTTTATCTTTTTATTCCTCTTTTTCTTTGATGTCTACAAGCACCAGTTTCATCTCCTTGTGGTGGCTCACCTCATCTTCTTTCTTCTTTTGTATCTCTGCTTTGAACTCTTATTTTCAAAGGTATTCCCTCATTACATTTTTTGATGTAATGTCAGTACGTTTGATCAGTTTTCAACTGCTCTCTGGCAGTGTCTTTCTGGTCACTGTTTTTTGTCTGCTATTTGTTTTTCCTTTTTCTTTTTTTGTGTTTCTATAAATCTTGTGCTGATAACTTTTGATAATTGCTGATCTTTGAATAAGGGAGTTCCTCTTGGACCTGCTATTTATAGGAGGTCCTGTGGGAGAGGCCAGGAACTGTTCTAGGCCAGCAAGTAACCCCTCTGGTTCACTCTGAAGATCCTGTGACAAAGGGTTGTAGGTGCATGAGTTATTCTCCTCTTCCTTCTTTTTTTTTAATAGTTTTATTGAGGTATAGTTTCCATGCCACCGAATGAGTTCTTTTAACCATTACTTCTCCCTAGCCTGAACAGATCAGCATCTTCAGCGTTATTCACAGCGTAGAGTATCTCTCCGCAGCTCTGTTTCACCAACAGTTTCCAGCAAACAGCACATCTGGAATTCCTTGTTCAGCTTTCTTTTCTCTCTCCTGCTTCTTCATACAAATGTGGTCTAGGGAAGCTCGCTCTGTCAGCATGTACTTCTTTCCTGCTGTTCCAGAAAAGAGTTTATTTGCTACTCTTTGCAGACTGCTCTACCCTTCGTCTGAGATCTATAGGCATTCTCCCCCTTTTGTCTTCCTGCACCTCTGTTTGACCTTCACTACACTTGGGAATTCTTATGTTATGGTTCAAGTTTCTGGATACTGTGTAGATCTATTTAGAGTTGCTATTTCTGTTGTTTTTTCTTTTAGAATGGTTTCTGGAGAAAGAAAGGGGCTACACCAGTGTTATTCCACCATGTTAAACCTACAAGTCCTGTGGATGCCCTTTATAGGGAAATTATTTGTAGATAGGATTGAATTTGCCAAATGTGAAATTTGACTTCATTTCATCAGGTTTCAAGCAGTATCACATCAAAGTCTTCACTCTCGCCCATTTCAGGTCTCAGTTCTATCAGTCAGCACTGATGTCCTTCTACATTGCTTTTCGGTAACATATATTGTCTGTACCAGCACTCTGCAATAGAACTTTCTGATGGAAATGTTGTGTCTACACTTTCCAGCATGGTAGCCACTAGCCATCAGTGTGTGGAGTGTGGCTAATGTGACAGAAAAACTGAGTGTTTTATTTTAGATCATTTCAATTTCAATAGCTACATGTGGCTAGTGGCTGCTGAATTGGACTGCATGGCTCTGTAACGCCCATTTTAACATTTAATCACCTATTATCCTGGAGCTGTTTATTGAACACCTTTTGTATCCCACGCACTGCTCTAGGCATGTCGCTTATAGCAGTGGTCACGACGGGGAAGGTCCTTTGCACCCTGAATTTACCTTCTGATAGGAGGCTTGATGGTGAACAGTATGTAAACCTAGTAACTTTAGATAATGCTAAGCTCTGTAACGAAAAAATGGCAAGAGAATGACTTGAGAGACTGCTCTAAATAGAGTGGGTCTCTTGGAAGATATGCCTTTTAAACTACTATTAAATAATGAGACAGGAGCCAGCAGTGCAGCGAGACCACGTGAAGCAAATACCTTTCAAGCAGACGTGGGAAGTGAGGGAGAGAATGATCTTCAAGTGATGTAAGAGAAGTAGGCAGGAGTCAGATTATGTTGGGCTTTTTAAGGAATGTAGACTTTTTATATGTAATGGGAAACTGTGGAGGGGCTTTAAGCAATGGAGGGGCGAGATCAGATTTATTTTTTAAAGAGGTGACTCTACATACTATTTAGAAATTGGAGAGATAACATTTTTAACTGCTTAAGGTTTATTTTTTTTCTTGTAAAAAATACTACTGTTAAAAATAGTTACTATGTATACACAGCAAAAGTTCACAAGGAAGTCAGTCAGTGAGAGGTAAATTGCTCTCCTTGCCGTGCCTTTCATCCACCCACTTTCCCTCCCTAGAGGTAGCCACTGTTAACAGTTTTCTATTGCTCACATTTTAATCTTAAAGTCCTGCCTCCCATTTACCATTTTCTGTTGTGTATTATTCTTTAGTGGCTTACTTTGTATATATCTTTAATTTTCAATGAGATTTTAATTTCCTTAGTTGCAGCCATTATTTTATTTACTCTTGTTGTGCACCCCTGCCACCCCCAACTTAATCATTAATGTAGTCTATAGGCAAAGTAGGGGTTTATGTGTTCAATTGAAGTGGTGAGAAATGAATGAAATGGATGGATTTCATTCTCTGTCCTTTATAGGAAGAAGTTTTAAAGGATTTTGAAGAATTGGCTGGGAAGCTCCCATGGTCAGACCCTTTAAAAGTATGGAAAATTAACACCAGTTTCAAGAAAAAAAAAACAAAGCGCAAAAAGATAAATCAGAATTCAGGTAAAGAGAAGATTGATAATGGACGAGGAGACAAGACTGATGAGAGAGATGTTAAAAAAGCGTTCACTAGCAATCCCTTAGATTCACATATCTTAGACTATTATGAAAATCCAGCCATCAAAGAAGAAGTATCAACATTAGTAGGTGACGATTTGGCATCTTGCAAAGATGAGACTGATGAAAGCTCAAAAGAAGAAACTAATCCTGAAGTGCTGAAGTTTAGAGTCACGTGCAACAGGGCAGGAGAGAAGCATTGCTTTTCCTCAAATGAAGCCGCGAGAGATTTTGGGGGTGCCGTTCAAGAGTACTTTAAGTGGAAGGCTGACATGACCAACTTTGATGTGGAGGTAGGTACAGGCTCTGATTATGATGATTCAAGAAGGCCGTAATTACAGATTTGTAGAATTGTCAGACTAACCAATCTTAGGGACAGTTAAACTGAGGCCACAGAGCTAATAGGATGTGTGTGATTTCAAGAGCATGGCCTATGGAGACAGATCTAGATCAAAATTTTGACTGCACAACTGTGTCACTTTGGACAGGATGCTCTCTCTGAGCCTCTGTTTCAATTGGAGCCATTTAAGTGTGTCCCAAAGGTGAAATGAGATAATATATTTTAAATATTTAGTGCAATACGTGGTATACTGAGGACTCAATAGATGGGAGCTATTAAGACTTGAGTTTCTAAAGTCTGGTACTTTTTACAACATTATGTGGACTTTCATATTATAAAATTCAACCAGAATTAAACAACTTTTCTGTTTTTTGTGTGTCTTGGTTGTAGAGTTTTGCTACTAAAAAAAAGTGGAGTATATTTTTAAAACAAACCTCAACCTCCTAAAATGAGGACCTCATTGCTAATACTCATGCTAGAGCCAGCTCTCCTCTTTCTTAAATTCTGCTTGATTCCCAAACCCAGATACCTCTTTTTAACATCCTTACTCTCCTTGGTCTCCATCTTCTGCTACACAGATGATTCACGTGTGGGCCATACTAACTAGTCTTTAAATCTCTGACAGCTTAAAAGGCCCCTCGCAGCTGACATTTTTACCGAGAAGTCATTTTCTGTTGCTTTTGGGACACTTAAATCTGGGGCAAGTCACTTACTCTCTCTGTAATTTTTTTTTTTTGCATATCAAATCAAGAACAATTCCCCAATCCTTTTTTTCTCATAACAGCTGTTATGTGAATATATAGGCTAACTAGAACAATGATGTCCAAAAGTTAGCAACAGGGCTCGTAGGACAGATTCTGGAGCCATACTGCGTGGTTCAAATCCCAACTTAGAAGCCAGATGACTTTGGGCAAGTAAGCTGACATCTTTGCCTCAATTTCCTCATCTGTAAAAGGGGGATGATAATACCTAGCTCACCTAGAGGGTGTGAATATGAAATGAGGTATGAATGTCAGGTGTGTTGACAGTGGCTTCCGCATAAGAAGCTCTACATACGTGTCAGCTGCTGCTGCTGTTAAGACCATGATGGGGACATTTTAGGTGGAAGATTCGAGAACATATTTTATTTTTACTTTTATTTTCATTTGGATAGTTTATATTTAACTGTGTGTTAGAAAAACTGTAACTAGGACAAAAAAACATTATTTCACAGATGTTATTAAGTTTTAAAAATTACTAAGTAAGAAAATAATAGGTGGTAAAGCAAATGCAGCATAGTGTTAACGGTTGATCTAAGTGAAGGGTATATTTAGGAGTTCATTGTGCCAGTGTTCTTGTAGCATTTCTGTATGTTTGAAATTTTTTCCAAAAAAGTAAAAAATTTTTTAAAATGTATGTTAAAAAACCCATAAACCTTCAAAATATGTTCATATTATAAAAATGCAGGGGAAATCTGGTTATAGCTCACTTATAAATATAGTGAATGAAAAGTAAAGAACAAAACAGATTTTAAAATTTAAAAGTAGTATATACTATATGATTTCATTTATTTGAAGTTCAAAAAAAGACAAAACTAACTTACGGTGGTTGGTAGATTAATGGTTACTTCGGGAGGGTACTGACTAGGAGAGGGCAAGGGGAGCCTTCTGGTATGCTAGAAATATTATCTGTCTTTATCTGGGTAGCAGTTACACAGTGTATATATATGTGAAAATTCACTGTGCTGCACACTTAAGATTTGTGCACTTTACCGTACATATGCAAAGTATACCTCAGTAATAAAGTTACAAAAAGTAATAAAGCCTCAAATAAACCTTAGTCATAAGTACAGTTCAGACAATCCTAAAACTATTTTATTCTGTCTTGTTTTATTGTAGGTTCTTTTGAATATCCATGATCATGAAATTGTTGTGGGCATTGCATTGACAGAAGAGAGTCTCCACCGAAGAAATATCACACATTTTGGACCCACCACTCTTAGATCTACTGTTGCCTATGGCATGCTCCGGTAAGAGAATGGGTTTTCTGTCTAGATTCAAGTGACGCCTTGGTTTGAATTTCCCTTCACAACACTTTAATTTTTATGAGGTACTGTGTTAAAATCGGTGGATAAAGAATAGGATAAAAGCTAATGCTCTATTTCCCTTGTATCCAGTGCTGATTCCTTGTAATCCTGAAAATGTCACTTAATCACTGTCTCGGTTTTCTCAATTTTAAAATGGGAATGATAGTTCTCATCTGCCTCTTAAATGGGGTTGCCACATGTCTGTTTAGAAAAGATATATTGTATCTTGGGAAATAGAGCAGATTTTGCTTTGTTTCATTTCTGTGCAATGAAGCAGATGAAAGCAAGATTTTTTTAAACGTATAATGTGTAAATGAACACAGAGCTTTTACTTATATTTTTAAATTTTATACCCATAGCAACCCAGGCATCAACTTGGAATATTCCTCTTTTCCAACTGTAAGACCTAGCTTGCTTTCTCCTTTTCCCTTTTCCCTTTTTATTAGGTACTTCTTTGCACCATTAGGACAAGTTGTCTTCTCGAAGTTTCTGTTTTCTAGACTCCAAAATGGGTTTGATGTGAGACTTAAAAGATTATTAGTGAGGAGTAAATGCAGAACATATGCAAAATACTTTTTATATATAGTGCCTGGCATATCCTGGTAGTTAGCTGTATTTCCTTCTTTTCCAATCTTTGCTTCCTCTTCTACCCTGCTCGTCCACGGAGTTACAGTTTGACACAATTGCAACCTATCAATTCAATGACAGTAATAGAAAACTGGGTTCATTTGATTAAGGAAGAGCTCCTAGTCTTAATTCATTTAACAAACATTTAGTATCTCCTGCCAGGCATTATGGTAGGAGCCAGGGATAGAGTTATTTTGGATTCAACGATTAGAAACCTAAGTAAGCTAGTTTAAGATTAAAAAAGTGCTGATTGTGTGGGAGGGGGATTTTTTGGCAAGATACTGAGAAATCTTGGGGGATCCACAGAAAACTGAAAGCTATGGCTCAAGAAGGGTAGAACCAGATCTTGGGAAACCACTAGAAACCTAGCTAGCTACTTTTCTTTCTCCTGGGAGCCTATGGGCTCTTGTCTCTGCTCATCTGTGCAAATGGCTGCTCTTCATCTAAATTTATGTATTTCCAATTTCACATTACTAGCCTCATACTACCTAGGGCTTCTAGCTCTTTATTCTCAGTTCTTGGAAGAGAGAATCTGATTGAACACTTGCATAGTTTCGGTCAAGTGTTGCTGGGACCCAACAGCAATGGCTGGGAGTCCAGGGTTGCGTACTCCCAAGAGGGTTGCCGAGGATTCTTCTGCCTTGTGTTGAGGGGCAGGAAAAGCAAAGTAGAGCTGGATGGGTATTACAAACAGTATCCAGCGTTAGTCCCCAAGAATCTGGCTTGTGAGGGAGATAAATAATTACCTTACATGTGGTAAATATCATAATAGAACATGAAAAGATTAGTAGGACAAAAGAAGGAAAGAGAAACCTAGTGACCTGTCTGAGAAGGGATACTTCATAGAGGGGGTCACATTTAAGCCACTAACAGTAATGCCTCTTAATCCTGACTCTGTCACCTATTAGTTTTGTATCCATGGACAAGTTTTTTGTCAGCTTATCTGTAAAATGAGAATAATAATAGTAACCTACCTCATAAGATTGTTAAAAGGATTAAATGAAGGGCTGGCTCCGTGGCTTAGTGAGTAAGTTCAGTGCACTCCACTTCGGCGGCCTGGGTTCCTGGGTTCCGATCCCGAGTACAGGCCTACACAACTCATCAGCCATGCTGTAGTGATGTCCCATGTACAAAATAGAGAAAGACTGGCACAGATGTTATCTCAGGGCTAATCTTTCTCAAGCAAAAAAAGAGGAAGATTGACAACAGATGTTAACTTAGGGCGAATATTCCTCAGCAAAAAAAAAAAGATTAAATGAGATAATGCATGCAAAAAGCTTAAATCCATGCCTGGAAAATACTAAATGCTCAAAGGAAAGCAATTATTTTATAGAAGGTTATTATCTTTAAAATTAAATTCATAAGGACAGGAATACTGAATGTCTAATTGCCATTAAACTTACATTGATATGTATTTTACTTGATACGTTTAAGGGGTTTTTTTTAGTGTAACAATACCGGTTTATATGTAAATAACATGTTGTCTAAAGGCATATATATATGTAATATATAATACACATACATATTCAAAGATCTAGAAACTAAATGCCATCTGGGAGTGAAATGGAATTTCGGATGATAGTCAAAGGAGACTTTTAGTTCTATGGAATTTTTTTTTTAAGTGCTAGGATATAAAGTCAACATGGAGTTACAAATATATTTTTTAAATGAATATTGATTGGTGTTCCTTCATGCTAGCATAATAGGTCCTTAATTTTATAGCTTCAGGAATAATCATTGTGGAGGCCTCAGCTGTTGGTTGAAGTCTCTTCACATAGGCTGTTTTCTTTTCTCTAGGCTCTGTGCTCCTCAACCTACTGATATAATAGTTGATCCAATGTGTGGAACCGGGGCAATACCAATAGAGGTAATAACTTTTCTTTAGCTTTTAGATAAGCAAGTGATACGTCCAGAATGTTCTAGAATTAATGGGCAAGTTAGACTTAATGATATCACCAAGGTTGGGTCAGTGGACCCAAGAATTTTGAAAGAATTACACCAGTAAAGCTAGAACTTCTCTGTAAAGGATGTAACCACTTACTACGAAAACCAAGGACTAGGTAAATTATAAGTGATATTTATCCAGTGGATTCCAGAGAAGGCTGAGAATTGTAAACTGGTGAGTCCCTTTTTATAACAGACAAGCTGGCAGACTTGAAAGAAAAGATAACTGAAGGCATAAGCATAAACTGGAGGAACGCGTTTCATCTCTACAAAGTGAGATTACGCTTCTTAATGCACTTAGGTTCCTGAAGGGAGTAAATATAGTTGTAAAAAGGGAAACCTTTGAACATTATTTTGATTTTTTTTTAGGAAGTCTAACAAGGTTACATACTAAATGCTCTTAAATAGTTTTCAAAATTACTGTGACATTGAGAGGACTCAAAAACTGCCTAAAGCAAAGTAAGAAATGGAAAGGCATTTTTCTAAGTCGAGGATATTTAATAGGAGAGTCTCCTTGAATCAATATTATCTATACTTTTATAAATAATTTGGAAGAGGGCACTCCCATTAAAATTGCTTAAATTTGTGAAACATAGTAAGTTCTTAGATACAGTATACCTAAATCCAAGGGGAATAAAGTGCATGGAGAC
This sequence comes from Equus quagga, assembly GCF_021613505.1. Taxonomy (NCBI): domain Eukaryota; kingdom Metazoa; phylum Chordata; class Mammalia; order Perissodactyla; family Equidae; genus Equus; species Equus quagga. Next base: position 106,232,583 of record NC_060267.1, on the reverse strand, counting down.
AGCCAGAGTCTGTGAGTAGGCAGAAACTGGACAGATGATGAAGTCCAAAGCAACCCACAAAGGGAAAAAGAATCCAAGTTGCAATTAGAAGATGACATCTGTCATCTGGGAGTTCAGATCCCAGAAGGAAATCATAGTAGTCTAAATGCCTACTGTTTTCTGCCAGGTTTAGAAGAAAAACACAAATGTTGAGGAATCAGAATCACCTGTGAGGCCTTCCTCACACTCTATAGGTCTCTCCCACATCCCTCTATGTCACCCTCCAGCATCTGGGCAGAAGACAAAGCTGTGAAGCACTGTGTTCATGGATGAGGGCATTACTGTTCACAAAGAAGAGGTGTGTGTTCCTCATCCCTAAACAGAGGGCAGCATTTTCTCTGCTTTCATGTCAGAAACCGTCTGTTAATCTGCATAGAACATTGTTCAGGCCTCAAGTAGTATGTCACCTCATTCCACAAGTGATATTTGACAGCTTGGTATTTATGTTCTGCTGGCATGTTTTGACATGAAATTAGAAAATGCTTTCAGGGATCTGGTGGTTATCATTCAAAAGCCGATGCAATGGAGATGACATTTTATTTTGAAATTCTCAAATATTCCATTATATTAGATTACATAAAGTCCCATAATCACAAAAGGGTATAGGTTGGTCAGTTTGATTTGGTTAAGTTTTTCAAACCACGTTTGTATTTAAGATCTGTAATGCCTTCTATGTGCCAGACACTTCTGGGTGCGGAATTGCATAAAATACCACACCTGTCCTTAAGGACTTCCCAGATTCATTGAAAGGCAGACAGGTATAGAAATAATTACGAAGAGAACAAGTGCAGTGGTGGAGATATGTACCAAGTGCTTTTCGGGGTGCATGAGAGACAGCTTGAGGAGCTGGGGTTGATGTCACAGAGGGCACGATATTTGAGCTGCGTTTTGAGAGATAGTAGGAATTCAGCAAGCAGAGAACAGGAGGGCATTTCAAACAAGTGGAATAGCAAAACTGACAACATGCAGTGTTTTGCCACTTTAGAAAAGCATTGGGTTGTCTTGTTTATTGAAGATTGAAATGATTTTCCCTTTAATCATTTTTTTGCAGTTTTCTACTTGTGTTTTAATGTATACTCTTGTCTTTTAGGGGGCTACTGAATGGTCTAACTGTTATCATATTGCTGGTGATAATAATCCGTTGGCTGTGAATAGAGCTGCAAATAACATCTCATCTTTATTGTCCAAGAGCCAAATTAAAGAAGGGTAAAAATTTAATTTAAAAGATTTTATAGCATCTCGTAGCTTTAGATAAGATAATCACTTTTCTTATTGACTTTATGAATTAAAACCCCCAGTGCATTGTGAACATACTGTGAGACTCTATTTAGATTTTAAAAGTTTATTGAAAATAATTCATATTTTAAAAATATTTTTCCATTTAGCTATTATTTCCCCACCCTAATGCAACTTTTATTTCTATCTTCCTTTTTCTTTCCTTATTCATATGTCTTTTTTCCACATAGTGGAAGAACATGTAGATTCATTTTAATTTCACAAATTTTCCAACACTTTTTATATAGTCTATTTTTTAATGACTGCTTAATATTCTTTGTATAGAAATACTACAGTTTATTTAGCCTTTCTTCTATTATTTGGCACTTAAAAAAATTTCAGAATTGGAAGAGACCTCAGAGCCATTCCCATGGTGCCTAAGTGTCCTCTGGGAGATCCTGACCTTCTAGCCTGTGTCAGTACCTCTCATGACTGCCTCCAGTCCAAGGCTTTGATTGCATCTTTACACAGCTTTGAGTGCTAGTCGTACCTTTTAGTGAATTGAGTCTCTCCCTGTACCTTCCTACAGATTTGGTTCTTTTGTCCCATTTGGGCCCATAAAGAAAAATCTTATCTCTATGTCAGATGATGACTGACATCGGGTCTTTGAACGGCTATCCTACCGCCCTGCACTTGTCCACCCACCCTCCACATCCTCTCTTCTCCAAGCAAAATATTCCAAGGTCCTTCAACCATTTCCCTTTCCTACTCGTGTATTGAAAACCCATTAGCCTCTGGGAAATTTTGATTTTCATTGAAGATGTACGTCATTGTAGTATCTTAAGTCTAACCCGCTACTCCAAATTACATTTGACAGTACCATCTGTGTCAGCCTTTCACTATTCTTTCAGAATCTCAGCTGTCTTTGGGAAGAATTGGTTGAAATGTCATTTGGTCTACAGTTTCTTATCAGAGGCCTCATCATAAAACTGTCTCACTGGTGCCCTTCATTTTCTTAGAAAGTGGCAGGAATAGGTAGTGGTCAGCAGATTTGTTTGGTCTTACAGGTGCTCCACATCCTGAATAAACTTAGCCTGGGAAGTCATTATATCCCATGATTGGTCTTACCGTATCTAGAAACAGCTGCCTCGATAACTCTTAGTGTGAGGTTTGTATTTGTATGTAGAAATTGTTTTGAAAAATATGTACTCATTTTATGCAAATACTTATATTTATTACTTATACATGGTATGCCTAGTACTATTTTTGTCTGTATATTGGTTATCCTCTTTTCTTTGCTAATTTTTTTTCCCCTTTTTTGGTTAGAATTGCCAGTGCTTTGTTTTGTTCTTTCATATACTATTTGTTCTATGGCTTTGATGCTCAATGCTTTTTGTTTTTTATTCCTATTTCCTATTGAGGTGTTTTTATTTGTTAGCTAAAATCTTAAGTTATATGCTGTGTCATCTTTTTTTTTTTTTTGAGGAAGATTCACCCTGAGCTAACATCCGTTGCCAATACTCCTCTTTTTTTTTTTTGCTTGAGGAAGATTAGCCGTGAGCTAACATCTCTGCCAATCTTCCTCTATTGTTTTGTATGTGGGACACTTCCACAGCATGGCTGGTGAGTGGAATAGGTCTGTGCCTGGGATCCAAACCCATGAATCCAGGCCACCGACGCAGACTGTGCAGAACTTTAACCATTACACTACAGGGCCAGGCCCAGCCTTAAATGTCTTCTTTATAATGATAAGATTTTTCTTAGAGCTGACTTTCATGCTAAGTACTCCTGTTGACCATATATATCCTATAGATTTTTTTCTTCTTTTTTTTTTTTCAAGGAAGATTAGCCCTGAGCTAACATCTGCCAATCCTCCTCTTTTTTCTGAGGAAGACTGGCCCTGAGCTAACATCTGTGCCCATCTTCCTCTACTTTTTATATGTGGGACGCCTACCACAGCATGGCTTGCCACGCGGTGCCATGTCTGCACCCAGGATCCGAACCAGCGAACCCCGGGCCACCGAGAAGCGGAATGTGCAAACTTAACTGCTGCGCCACCAGTCTGGCCCCCTATCCTATAGATTTTGATAATTCTCTATTTTGGTTACTTTCTAGATTGTTGGGTTGTATACTTGATTGTCTCTCATCTAGTTGTTTAGGCTAGTGCTTTTCAAACTTTGATGTGCATATGAATCACCTGCGGATCCTATTAATGTACAGATTCTGATTTAGTAGTTTTAGGATGGGACCTGGGAGTCTGATTTCCTAGCAAGCTTCTGTGTGTTGATGCTGCTGGTCTGTGGCCCTACTCTGAGTAGCAAGAGCTTAGATCATTTTTTATACATGAGTAGTTGAACGGTTTTAATTTATTTTTAATTTATGTTTTATTATAATGAATAGATTTTTATGGTATATTTTGTTTCATATTTATTGGGATTTTCTTGAGGTTTACTACATGGCCAGGGTTTTTTGAAACCTGATAAACATTTTTAAACAAGTTATTTTCTATTTTCTGAATATTTTATCTTATTTTTCAGACCCTCTGCACCTTCACTTTTTGTCTGTGATTTGTACTATTTATATCAGTCTTACCTTGATTTTTAATATTTTTGGCTTATGTTGTTTTGTTTCAGTTATTGTTACTTGTGATTGTAGTACTCATATTTTTGATTTTTTTTTCCATTATATAGTGACTGTTGCATTTTATTTTTTATTAAATATCAATATAACCCTTAATTTCTCCTCATAATCTTTGATTTGCCTTACTACTTAGCCTGTGCATTATTGCCTGTTGCATTTTGTTTCTTAACTCAGTAGCTTTGCCTTAATAGGGAAGATTTAAATCATTTATATTTATTATTATATTAATTCTGTCTTCTGTCATCTGTTTTTTTGATCTTTTTCTTTCTTCGCCTTTTTTAATAGTATGATACATATATTTGTTTTTAAATCTTAAAACAGGTACCTCTATATTTACTAATTTTACATATCCTTTGCTTTAGATGTCCTCTTATTACTACATAGATGTACCAGACTTTATCCTTCAGATGTTAATTCATAATCTTTTTTTCTCTTTAGTGTTTTTTCCCCCAGTGTGTCTGTTTCATTGATGTTTTACATTGTCACTTCTGTAATTTAGTGCCTCACCACTGTTCTCAGTTGTCTTTGTGTAGCAATCTTGTTTTCCTCTTAATCCATTTGCTTAAATTGTAGATGAAACAGATGTAGACATCTTTTGAAAACCGGTCTTAACCGTTTTTAAAACTTCCTTGTCATTCTTATAGATTTGCTATTTGTCATTATAAAAGTTTTATCTTATGACCTGTGCTTTCTTCCTACATTCTCCTTTAAAAATTTTGCTTAAGTTGTTGTCACTGATATTAGTAGCATTTTGTACTTTATAGCAGCCTCTTCAGAAAGAATTTTCTTAAATTTCATACATCAGAATACGCTGAAGCCCCTTTCCTTTGTCCCCACAGCAGACCCTCCTGGGGCTTGCCCATAGATGCTGTCCAGTGGGATATCTGCAATCTGCCATTGAGAACTGGCTCTGTGGACATTATTGTAACAGACATGCCATTTGGAAAAAGGTGGGACTTGGTTTTTTAGAAAATGAGTTTTACCTTCACTTGTTATACTAGTGCCCACTTGTCTTCTAAATCTGTTCTGTTTTCTTTGAGTTTATTTTGTCAGAAATCTTCAGTTCCTTTTAACAGACTTAATAGAGCAGTTTTTCACTTAAGAATTATAACAATATGATGGATTCACTCATTTTCTTTCTTTGGAGAACTCAGGAATGCATTAATTTCATTTTGATCCTCACCACAGGGAGTTCATCCACTTCCTAGCCCGTTGTTGAATTACATGGTACTTCATACAGATGGAGGAAAACTTGGTTCTAGTTCTCAGGATAATGACTTCTAATCACTGGTTTGGTTTATAGAGCTTGCTTATTATGCTCATTAAGAGGACAATTTATATAATTATTATAGTTGTCAAAAATTTTTTTCTGTAACCAATTCATTCACTTCAAAATTCTAAGCAGTTTACTAAGTTTGATCACTCATTTCATTGACATATAATGGCAAAGCTCTAGCTTCTCTCTTTTTGAAGATTAGCCCTGAGCTAACTGCTGCCAATCCTCCTCTTTTTGCTGAGGAAGACTGGCCCTGAGCTAACATCCATGCCCATCTTCCTCTACTTTATATGTGGGACGCCTATCACAGCATGGCTTTTTGCCAAGTGGTGCCATGTCTGCACTCGGGATCCAAACCGGCGAACCCCAGGACACCGAGAAGTGGAACATGCAAACTTAACTGCTGCACCACTAGCCAGCCCCTCTAGCTTCTAAAAGGCAACTGTTGGGGCCGGCCTGCTGATGAAGTGGTTAAGTTCACACACTCAGCTTTGGCAGCCTGGGGTTCATGGGTTTGGATCCCAGGCACAGACCTACACACTGCTCATCAAGCCATGCTGTGGTGGCATCCCACATACAACATAGAGGAAGATTGCCACAGATGTTAGCTCAGGGACAATCTTCCTCACCAAAAAAAAAAAAAAAAGTTCTTTATCTCCACTTGCAAGAAATAAACTTACCCTTCTTTAAAAAAATAAAAAGCAACTATTTTTCATACCTTTGGATTTTCTTATTGCAATGAAAATGAGTTTTTAATAACTTGTTTCATATAGTCCTAACTATTCAAAGTATTTGACTCATCAAACCTCCTTTTATAGGATGGGCTCCAAGAAGAGAAACTGGAACCTTTATCCTGCTTGCCTACGAGAGATGAGCCGTGTTTGTAGACCAGGGACAGGCCGAGCTGTCCTACTCACTCAGGACAAGAAATGCTTTACCAAGGTGCTGTACGTTAACTTAAAAGCTCTGCTTGTGACCACCTTAGGATCTTTTAAAGTAGACTTGGGCATATTAGTTCAAGTGGGATTTGTTTTCTCTTCCCCTAGTGTTCGCTCCTGGCAACTAAGACCTCTGGTTGCTCTAGAAGCAGATTGTCAGCTAGTTACTTTTATGCTTTTTGTATGTACACAGGCATTATCCGGAATGGGACATGTATGGCGGAAGGTGCATACTGTCTGGGTGAACATAGGGGGTCTTCATGCCGCAGTTTATCTTCTGAAACGTACGCCTCAAGCTTTTGTTCATCCTTCAGAGCAAGATGGAGAAAGAACTCTTTGGTAATGTAAAGAATGAAGATGATTAATAGCATTTGTGCTTCCCCACACTGGAAACGTCAGCAGGAAGAACTTGCTTTGAGAGAAAAATAGTATTAACAGAAGTGCAGTTTGCACTGTTTAAACTGGTCTAAAGCTCTTTACTCTGGTTAGCAAAAGGTGGGAATGAATGGAATGGAATTCAGTCTTAAGAGAAAGCAGAGCTTTTCTTTGGAGCTGTTGTGAAGGAGTAGCTGGGCAATTAGTACTTTTCTTAAAATGCTTTAAAGATGCAAAGCCTACTAAAACACACTGGGATTTGGGTTTAGAACATTTTATTTTCAGGCTTTTATAGCAGTTCCTATTTTCCATTGTAGGTGGTAGAAAGTTACCCTGGCCTACTGGAAAGGCAGAGAACATAGTCAGAGCATCTTAGGCCACATCTCATTGCCTATGCAGCTTTGCTATTTAGTTGGTCAGGCTCTCTTTATCAACCTTAAAAAAATGAAGCATTATTTTTGTGTTTGCCCCATGACAAGATAAAATCTCACAAGACCTAGAGGAAAGCTTACCATCTGCCTTAAACGTGTTACTCAGATCAATACACAGAACTCAGAGGACTAGGATTTATCAAAATAATTGCACAGATACTTTACTGTTAGCAATATAGAATGTTTCTATTTATAAATAGCAGTAAATGCATTGGTTGATGAAGTATGGGACCAACAAGCCACATTTAAAGAAATTTTTCTTTCAGTACACAAGGTGGTGTTGCTTTTCAAAGTCAAACAAAAACTTGTCAAAGTACTTTTGTTTATTGGTTTCTTAAAAGGACTAGAGAGCTGATGTATCTTTGAAATAAAAAGTTTCATGTAAGTTCTTTTGTTATTTCCTTGTGGGTCACTATACATATTTAGTTGCTTTTCCAGTTGCAGAAAAGTCCTTGAGACAGAGGAAAATGTGACCTCAACATAAAGTCCTTGTGAAAACGGTGCTTCCCTGGGACAAAGAGTAATTCGGGTTTTATGTGAAATTCTTTATATTCAGCTTATTTTGGAGCTTCTGGCTGTATTCAGCTTAAATTTTCAGTGTCATGTTAGTAATAGAATAGTACTACTTGTATTACCTTTTGATGTCACATTTAGAATAAGAGAGTACTTCCTTCCTTTGAAAGAATATTCTGAGTTCACATTAGCAGTACAACCAAAGTCCTAACCTGGTTTCTCTGATATACTACCCCTCACTTGAGAATGAATTAGAAATAAGATATTTATAAGGGTTTTACATCCTAGACTGGAATTTTGACCACCATCAGAATACAGTTGCATTATTATGGGCTCAACATAAAACCACCTTTCACTTCTGCCAAACCATTTAAACCTCTAAATGAGTGTTGATCAGCAGTCCACAGCACTAGAAAGTGCAAGGACCATGTCTCTCTTCACCATTGTTTACCAAATGCCTGGCACAGTACCTGCCAGTGGACTTAATATTTGTTAACAAATGAATTAATATTTTTGTACACTGGCTTAGTTTTTATGTATATCAAATTTGCGCTTGATCCATCATCGTTTTAGTCCTATTAAATACCACTGTAAAAACATGGCCAAATTTATGATGCAGATAGGTAGTGAACATTGTCTGCAATAGTTTGCCATCTTCCTCCCTGGCATTGTCTTATAATCTGGCAACAGGAACAGGAAACGGGCTGAGGATACAGAAGAGCTGGGATTGAGTTTTGTATGCCACTACTACTTCCTACTTGTGTGACCTTGGTTTTTTTTAACCTTTGAAGAGGGTCTCTTGCACCACAAGAATGTGAAAAGGTGGGGAAGGTAATCTTAATAACCTGAACACAAAATGACGAAGTTATGGACCAGAGCTTCTGTTACTGGGAGAGTCAATCAATTTTAGGGGGGAAAAAACAACAAACACTGAGATAGATTTTATAAATTTAATGAAAGATAGTTATTTCTCACATACTGACAATATATTAGTGGCTAGAAAGAAAAAAATCCATTTGTTTAAACATTTCTTTTAAAATGTTCATAAGAATGTCAGGAAACTGCTGAAACTGTAGGTGCTGGCATATCAATGTCAGATATGGCTCAGGTCTCCACTGCAAGGACCAAAAGAAAGTTGAAGGGGACAGCCCTGTGGCTGAGTGGTTAAGTTTGCGCACTGCATTTCCGCAGCCTGGGGTTTCGCAGGTTTGGATCCTGGGCGTGAACATGGCACCACTCATCAGGCCATGCTGAGGCTGTGTTCCACATGCCACAACTAGTAAGACCTACAACCAGAAAGATCTACATCTATAATATACAAGTATGTACTGGGGCTTTGGGGAGAAGGAAAATAAAATCTTAAAAAAGTTGAAGACTGGAAAAAAAAGGAAGTATTTTAAAAGGTCTGTAAGGTATCTAAAGTACAGTAAAGCCTACAACTGCTTAATATTAATTAGTGAGATAGGCATAGCATTATTCTCAGCATAGCATTTCCCAAAGTCAGGTGAGATGTTATGTGGGAATTTCAGTGGGAATATGGTGAAAGTTTGAAAATTGTATGAGGAAAAAAATCAAATTTAATTATTGTACCTTGGTACATTTTTTTTTTAAGTTCAGGAGAAACACCATATAAGGTCTCTCCTGTACCAAATTTTAAAAATGTGCATAATAGGAAAAAAATGTATCATTGTTTACAAGAGGCCTACTCTGTCACCCTTATACTTCTACCCCAAGGTTAACATGTTTGCTTATCACTTGTGAAGTTGTAGCTATTCAAAGATATATTCTATGATAAAAGAAATTTTCAATGGAAAGGGGAATGGTATTTGTTTTTCTTGAGCCCAAATTCTAAATTTCTAACTGCCTTCTATATTTAGCCTTGTATGTCCCACCTCAAACTCAACATGAACATACCTTTATCCACTAAAACCTGCTCCTTGTTCTAGCATGCCCATTCTCTGTCATCCAGACGCTATCCTGGAAGTCATTTTTAACTCCATCCAGTTATTCAACAGGCATTTGAGTGTTTACTATATACATTCTGCTAGAGCAGCTATTTCTCAAACTTCTTGGATGTAGGACCCCTTCATATTCTTAAAAATTGAGCACCCCAAATAGCTTTGTTTACCAATATTTTACCATATTAGAATTTAAAACAAGAAAATTATAATAGTAACGAATGCATTACATGAACATTTTCATGGAAGTAACTATATAACAGAGAAGAGTGGCATTGTTTTACATCTTTGCAATTCACTTCTCTTAAATGTCTGCCTTAATAGAAGGCAGCTGGACTTTTGGTTATCTTCTGCATTCAGTTGGTTGAGATGTTACTTACTTACAATTTTCAGAATTTCATGTGTTGGTCATTTGGAAAATAATGGTTCTCTTAGTTACATAAATTTTCCAAATGTTGACCCAGTTCATTATATAACATCTAAGAAAATTATATTCACATCACCACCTATCTCATAAAAAAAACCCCTCAAGTATTGGGCAGATGTTAAGCTCCTGATAGTAGACAGAACTTTTCCCAAAATCCTAATTTTCACTTCAAAGTTTGAATTTTATCACTGACAACAACTGCTGTTAGTTGTTTTCCTTGAAAGGCTCACTTGGTTCATATTCGAAAAAACGTCTGCCAAATAGCCAACTCTGACAACCAAAATTTGAGTCATTCTTTCATGTAAAAATGATGTTCCAAGAAAACAGCTAATTCAGCTTGCAACGGAATTGCATGAGTACTTTTTCTTGAGACAACCATTATATTTTAGCATATAGCAGAAGTACTGTATGCAAACTTTCCATCTCATCCCTCATGTTAAAGTTACGTGCTCAGGGTCCAGATTTAATAACATAATTTTACTGATTTCACAAGGACATCTTAAGTGAACCTGGCTTCCTCCCCATTTATACTGCAAATGCACGGCAGTGAAGAATGAATGACGACTACAGCTTGGTGCCATCACCATGATTCATGCCAAGGTGCCGGCAGTTTTACCACCTTTGCTTTTTCACCATTAGTGAAAATGTCAGGATAAACCATGAGTGAAAAAGGGAATCAACAGTCTGACCATTTCAGGACATGTTGTTTGTTGCCAAGCTTTCATATAAGAGAGTCTCTGACTAGTGGATGCTGATGTCAGGCAAATACAGGCAAAATAACAAGCCCAACCACGTTTGCAGATCCATCCATTTGTAAGGTCTAATAAATACACTTCTACAGATGAGATATTAACGCAGACTTCTTGTCTGCACACAGATCTTTAACATGACAAGTTACTGTATTGTTAAGAAGTAGCAGTACTGTGATTTTTAAACTTTTCATCTAGCCGACATTAGGCAGTGCAACTATATAGCTTTATGTAAAGTTTTTCAGACATTGTGTATGTTTCTCCAGCCAATCTCATACAGTAACTTATCCTTTAAGATACTTCAGTAGCTTTTTCCTGTGGTTTCTTTGGAGTTGATTCTTCCTATGAGTCAGAGAACTCTGATTAATTTCATCTTTTTAGCATTGTTAGACATAGATGGTGTAGCTGTGGGTTGAAACAAGTAGCCTTATAATCTTTTTAAAGCCATGATCCATTCTTAGGAAAAGCATACTTGGTTTATTTTAGAATAAAGTTATTAAATTCTAAAATAAGTTGTAGTTAAATTTAAAAATTTAGAAGTTTTTGAGAAAATATTTAAAACATTATTGCATAACAAGACAACAAAATGTACTTATATTTATGCTCAGACAGAAAACTACAGGATTGTATAACAACTGCACAATATTGAGGATTGCTGATTACACAACGATAAAAAGTGAGTTAACTTCTAGAAACACAAATATTCATACCATAAACCTACCACCTTAGGAAATTCTAGAAAATTCAAGAATATACAGCACCATTCGATTAACATCAGTGATGTCATCACACATCATGTAGCCTCTGCACTTGTGAGAATGACTTGAAAAAGTAAATAACATCTTAGTATTAAAAAAGTTTTGACCTTGAAGACCTCCCTATGCTTAGGCAACAGGGATAACAGCCGTAAACAAGCACTGTCCTACCCTCAAGGAGCAACCTGAAAAAGTAGGGAAAAACCCACCAATTACATGATTACTAATTTAATTACAATTTTTTGAGAAGTGCTATGACAACATTCAAGTGAGTTGAGGGCCTCAAGGAAGGCTTAAGGAGTGGCGTGTTGAGACTGTTCTTCTCAGTGCTGACACTGGGTCAGTTGTTGAGTCCTTTAACTTCCTTTCCATTTTGATTGCCACTCTACCAGACCTCATCACTTCATGTCTGGACTACTGTGAAAGAACCCCCTAAGTGGTCTCTCTGCCTTCAAATTTCTCCATCCCCACAACCCATCTTTGTATCCTGCAGCCAGGTTAAATTTCCTAAAAGACTGTTTCCATCAGAGAAAGTACCATAAGGTGGTAAGGAACACTGACTAAGCAAGTCAGACCAGATTTTGAATCCCCGGCCCTTAATTTGTTGGTTTGTCCACAGGAAAGTTGTTCAGCCTCACTGAACTTTAGTTTCCTACAATGTAGGATAGGGTTTTATGTATCAGGACCACCCTACATACACTGGCAAAGAGTTTGGCACATTATCCAGCACACAAGTGGCACTCAATATTATTAGTTCATTTCTTCTAACTCAACTATGTTTCCATTAGCTTCTTCCTACAGTACACACTAGAATATGTTGCCATTATTTATTACAGTCAAAAGTCTGGGATGAGATTTTTAACCAAAGGTCAGTAAAAGAGGAAAGGCTGTGAAGAGTGTTGACTGAGTTGACCGGAATCCATACACTAGAGGTGGGGTTAGTCAGCTGATAAAATAACCAATTCTATAAACATGATCTGAAAACATGTTACTGTTGTCAGCAGGAAGAGCCAATCTTAAACATGTTAAAAAAAAAAAAAAAGAAAACCCAAAAAACTAGAAAACCAGAAAACAAAGGGTAACAAACTAAAGGTCCGTGATGACTGTGAACTCTAGGAAAAAAAGCTGGAAAGCAGGATTATTAAATGTAACCACGACTTTCAGATAAAATCAAAGGCAGAAGTATTCTCTCTAGTCACCAAGAAGGTATACACCATACCACAAATAATTCATCAGGTTCAACCCCGGCCTAGATGAAATAAACCAGATTCCATGCTACTAACAGTTCTTAACAATCCAGTTTCTCACCCACTCCATCAAGAATGGGGAGTCATGGACAAGAAAATAGTCATCTGGAGAAATGTCTTCATATAAAATAGTATGTCACTAGGTAAACTAGCAAAATCAAGAATTGTGAGTGAAGTACCAGACTCCTGGATATGTGACCTACTAAGGTGCTCTACAACTAAGTTTGGCCTAAAATAGTCAAACTAGTCTTACCCTTGTGATCCTGATCCCTATCATATATTGGATTAACAGTTGCAAATCATAATTATAGCAAACCTCCTCCATGCATTGAAAAATATGGAAGAAACATGTAGATCAAACTTTGCAAATCTAAAAAAAAAAAACCTTAGAAAAACTTCAACTCTCATGTAAGTACCAGTGTTCAGTATACTTAATTTTTGTCCTAGAAGTCTAAGAAATAATATGGCTCTACTTCAAAAGGAGATAGGTAGCCGGTTTATTTAAAAAACAAAAAAATGAATAAAGCCCAAGGAAGTAAAGCACAGGAAGAGGGTTAAGTGCAACGGTTCGTACAGGAAAGCCAAGGAACTGCTAAATGGGGAATTCAGAGACCAGGAGGCGTCAGCTTCCTTTATGAAGAGAAAATCAGGAGACTTAGGTTAAGTGTGACCCTAAAGTTGCTCCATAAAAGGAGCCTTGTTTCTGTGTTTTGTGGACTTAAGCTATTATTTGAAAACCAATTTCACATATAAATGGTTTTAATAAATCTGCATTTATTGAGTACCCAGCTCTGTTGTTAGGTACTGGGGAATCAAAAATCTGTATCCTTGAGGAATGCATTGAATGGGAAAACAGACAGGAGAACTTACTGGTTCAAAAATCAGTATTTGGAATATTTTAACCTCCCTTAAAAAAAAACCAACAAAAAACCTGACCTGCAAGTTTCCAAAACTATTAACTACTACTACTCTTTGCCTTTCAAAATGTTTTCCCATTCATTCAGTTTTTTGGAGAGGAAAAAAGTCCCAAAGTAGAGGGGACATATAGTATTAGGTGTGTCTCTGAAGTTGTAATAATTTTTGTCAGAAAAATAGGCATACTACACCCCCAGGGCTGTATTTGCAGCATGGTTTCTGGGCCACCTTCAGAAGCAAATAAGGACTTGAAAAAGATTCAGAATTCTAGTGCCCCCCCCATCCGTCTATCTTAACTGAATTCAGAAATCTCTGGGTGTGCAACTGGCAATCTGCATTAAATAGCAAGCCAAGTGTCTGTGTGCACAGAGGTTTGAAGACCCCTATCCTAAGGATCTCATATTCTAAGGAGAAATTTTGTCAAATATATTTTTTAAAAATATAATTGAAATTTACAAGATGCTCTATTAGCACATAAATCAAAAACCATTTTGGTGTTAAGATAACATCTATTAATTTATACTCCATCAGGATGAAACTTACTTTGTGATGGTTCCCTATAACTTAAGATATGATAATTAGGGCTTCCTCTGATGAAGTTTTCCAAAAATGAAAACTCGTAGGACTGAAATTTAGGGCTAGTTTCAGTAACATCAGATATAGTCCTATTCCTCACTAATCTTCTGTCACCATTAAGGTTTAATGAAATCCCATTTCCCTAAAATGCAGTATGCATCCTTTTTTGAAATTCAAACTAGCCAACGTTTACTTTCTCAACACGTTGTCCAAGGCAGGTTTATCTTTAGTAATGGTTTGTTGGATTTAGCTCTCAGCTAAGTACAGCTGAAGTAGAGAAATAGGTAAAATAAAACAAGCACGGAAAAAAACCCTAAATGGGCCAGACAGATTCAACTTTTATTTCCTTACTGCTCAATATGAAGAGAAAATTATCAATGTCCCTATTAAGTATTCTGCAATCCACAACACAAGTTTGTGGCTGCAGCCACATATAAACTGTCTACAGTGGCGATTTAAATTTAAATTACATAAAATTCAGTTCTTTAGTCACACTAGCCACATTTCCAGTGCTCAACAGTAATATATGGTTAGTGGCTTCCATAGTGGACAGCACAGACACAGAACATTTCCACTGTCGCGGAAGGTTCTATGGGACAGTGCTAATCTAGAGCACTAGCACGCATACAAAGAACTGTTTGAGAAACCAATAATCTAAAAGACCTTGTAAAGACATCAACATGTTGCTCACTCCATTTTATTTAGGGTTGGCCAGACATCAAGGAATACACTAGGTGTTTAAGTGATACAAGACTCAACAAGAACCTGTACCCTCAAGAAGCTCAGAACAATCAAAAGAATTTAAACAAGCAATGACAATGACCTGAGAAGTGCTGTGATCCAACTTGCTATGAGATCAGGAGAAAGCATTGCTAACTTTTTTATAGGGGAGTCTTGCTTAAAGGACGATAGATCACAGAAGGCAAGATCATAAGGGAGATGATATTTGAATCTTAAACAGGTGTGAAGAGTAAGGAGCATCAAGGGTAGCATTCCAGAAGGAACTACCCTACAAAGAGGTATGACAACATGACTATGACTTGGGTAAACAGCAACCAATTCTGTATCACTTGAGTAGAGAGGTAGTGTTTGTGGAAAATCGTGGCAAATGAAAAAATTAAGAGAAGATGAAGTTAGCCCATTGAGGGACCTTGTATATCACATTCATGATGATGGAATTCATCCAGCAAGTAGTTAGGAGCCAGTAAAGGAGTTGCATAAGTCATTTTCATGCTTTGTCTGCGTGTTAGGACAACTGTCCTGGCAACATGTAAGATGGATCAGAAGATGATACTGGAAGCTGAGATATCAGTTTAGAGGCTGTTAGCATTACAAGAACTGAGCTCAGTTACTGTTGAGAACAGAAATAAAGAGATCGAGAGGTATTCAAAGGAGGTAAAAGGATGATGTTATTGAACCTCACATCCAATTCGCGGTAAAGCAGTAGTCAAGATCATCTGGATTGTGAAGAGCGTCAAGGATAGAATCCCAGCTGAGGAAAAAGGATAAAATGAAAATCAAGGTAAACATCCAAGAAAACCCATAAAGGAGGAATAAATGTATTGCTGGGTAAGAGTGAGGCCTCTGCTCAAGTAGGTAGCCTTAACTGGTGCTGGAACCAACCCATCTGGTTTCATGACTCACCAGGCTACCAAAAACAGGAGAGGAGAAAGCCAGTGGTATGTCTGGGGACTGGATGAGCAAGTACAACAAACAGAAAATGGGTTCAATGTGTGAGTGAGAGTTGCTAAGATGCCTGACCTAGGGATGTAAGGGAGGGGGCCTAAAATTTTAAGATTAAGATCGAATCTGAGATGCTATACTTTGTTGGTGTAGCAAGGGTCTCAAATGGGGGGGGGGGGTGTCAGTAAAAAACTCAGGTGATCATGCCTTTAATCTATCTCCCTTTATCTCCAGGAATAATGCTACAAAGAGGATCTTAGGTAACCTAACAACACACAGCCTCACTGCATACAATCAGCCCCGGTGAACGCCTGGACTCCATTTCCCTCCTCCACCCTTATTATAATTACTTTGTGACATAAACTCAAGTCTGTGGCAAGACAGAGAAATTGGGCTCACCCTCAAAATCTTACACCTGCTCAATTCCCTGCAGGACAACGCCCAGGCACCAGGTTAAGCCCGGGCAAAAGAATTCCTCCCATGATCAAGAAAGAGCGACTCGACATGGAGGCGATGACGAGATCGCGGGGAGGGAGGGATTCTTCTAGGCCCAGGGCGGTCCTTCGGAGACAGGAGGCAGCAGAGAACTCCCATAAAGGTATTGCAGCACTCCCCTCCCCCTGCCGGGAAGGGTGCGGCCTTCTCCCCGCCTCCTCCACTGCAGCTCCCTCAGGATTGCAGCTCGCGCCGATTTTTGGAGACCATGCACCTCCCACCCACATACCAGCAGGACCGACCCCCGCTCCTTCCCCCACCCCCACGGGCACGGGAGCAGGTAGGGCTTGTCTCGCCCTTTGGGCGGCGGGCGCCCGGGGCGGAGCTGCGGTCGCCGCCACCCAGAAGCCTCGGCCCCGCAGCTTGCCCCCGCCTCCAGCGCGCGCTTCCTGCCACGTTGCGCAGGGGCGCGGGGCCAGACACTGCGGCGCTGGGCCTCGGGGAGGGCCGTACCAACGACCGCCTCCCCGCCACCCCCGCCGACCCGCGCAGTGGTTTCGCTCATTTGGGACCCGAGCCAATAGCAAGGGGCCGTTCCCCGGGCTAAAGCAGCCAATCAAATGCCGAAGCCGAGCAGGCAGCGGGTAAAGCTACTCCCCTGAAGGGGAGGGTGGCAGGACGCCCGCGCGGGAGCCACTTTCACTGACCCTCCCCTCCCCCTCGCGGGAGGCCGACCGCGCCCGCTCGCCCAGCTCTCCCCACCCTACCTACCTACCCACCCCACCCAGGGGGCAATGCGAGTCCCCAGGCGGCTGCGCACTCCCGAGGCTGTAACTGACAGGCGCTTTACTCCAACCAAAACACGCCATTTGTGTTTTCACACACGGCGGGAGGAGAAGCGGCCAATCAGTGACAAGAGGTGAGCCGGAAGCGCTCCTCCCTCTGCGGGAGCAATGGCTCCGTCCGGATTCGAGGCTTTTCCGCTCCCTTCTCCCTCCCCCTCCGGTTGCCGCAGGGCGGGCCGCACTCCCGTCTGCCTCTGACCTCCTCTTTCCCTTCCAGCGTAACAATCGTTCTACTCCCGACTTCCCGCGGGAGAAGGCATCCCGCCCAGCTCCCAGTCAGACCACCTCAGCCACCCATCCCCCGCAATCCGCCGGACCTCCCTCCCACCAGAGTCCCGCTCCCCTACCTAGCCGAGGCTCTCTGAGGAGCCGGAGCCCCAGAGCACAGCCTCTTCTTTAGGCGGCCCAGGCAGCTTCCGCTGATTGGCGGCGAGCTGGCCAATGGATGCCGGGCGGTGGGCGGAGAGGCCAATGGCGCGGCGGGAGGGGGCGTGTCCCGGGTGCCCCTGGCGCCGGCGCTGGGAATCCCCGTGCGGTCAGTGGCGTTTCCGCTCGGGCAGCGGGCTGAGTGAGCTGCTGCTACCGCCGCCGCCGCCGCCGCCGCCGCCGGGGGAGGGGCGGCCGCCGCCCGCCTGCGCTCAGAGACTCACGCAGCCCCAGTCCCGCCAGTCCGCCAACACTGTAGTGCCGGCCCCCCTCCTTCCCTGGCCCTTCCCCCTCCCCGCCTTGGGCTCGCTCCGCCTTTCTGCCCCCCACCCCCACCTCACGGGCACGGGCCATTCCCGGCCAGGAAACGCCGTGGCGCCGCGTTGGGCCTAACTCGAGTCCTGCTGCCTCCCGGGAGTGCCGTGCGCCGCAGCCCGGGCCCAGGCCCCGGCAGCGCCTGGGACAAGGTAAGGGTCCGACAGAAAAGCGAGCCCTACCCTTAAGACCGGCCCCGGGGGAGGGAAGGGTCACCTCCTCCGTCTCCCCGCGCTCGCTCTCGGGACGCGGGCCTGGCCCTCCCCAGGCTCGTAGCAGGAGGATGCTGCCCCTTCTCAGCCCCCTCGCCAGCCCCCACGCCCCACTTTCCCAGGGGGAGAGGTCCCCTCCGTGATCCAGTCGACCCCACGACGCTTTTCCCGTCTTTCCTGGGTCAGGACGCTTCCCCTCCCCCCACGCCTCTTCACCTCCTTCCCTGGGAACTGCCTACTCCACGTTTACCTTTTCCTTGAGGGTAGGCCTCTCCTTGCCCTCCTCTCGAAATACACAGGCATACTTTTTCCCCTCACCTCACCCCCGCCCCCACCCCCGCTCGCGCGGCCTTGTGACAACTCCGATGGCTCTGGGGGCCTCCATCTCTCCTCCATAACGTTCCTGGACGCCTTCCCCCTCGTTCTCGGGTCCCCATCGCGGCTGATTGCTTCCTTTCCCACACTAAAGACGTTACCTTCGCCGCCCCCACCTTGCATTCTTGGGCGCTCAGTGGCGTATACCCCGGTGTCTCCGATAGCCCCCTGCGATCTGTAGGGTTCGAGCTTGGAGTGGAGCCAGACAGTGTCGTTTTCCCTGCCTTGGGCGTGGAGAGCGATCGTTTGAGAACGTCTTTAAAGGAAGAAAAATGTACCCTTTATGAATTCCCTTTCCCTCTGCGTGGAAGCCAGGGATCCGAGGTGAATGGTGGTGCGAAAAAGCCCTGGTTTTTTAAGTAGGTGAATTGCGTGAGAGGGAAAGTTTAACTGTTGGGAAAGCCCCTTCGATGCTAATTTATTCTATGGCGCTCCTTTGCTTGTCTGGCTTCTTAAGAAGAGCTGGTCTTTCCCTGGGATACTGATGCTGCAGCCAGCTCTGCTGGTCTGGGTCAGGGGTGCGTGTATGACCTGCATTTTCTGCTTTCTCATGTTACTTGTGCAATGTGTTCACCAGGAACTCGTTTCTTACCCAGAGCTCTGGGTTCCATTGGGCTTTGTCTCTACTTTAGTTCATTTCTCCAGTTTTCCTCGTGTTCCTAGTACTAGAAGAATCCAGGTTCTTTAGTTTCTTTCGTCACTCGACTAAATAAGTCGCTTTTAAATGCTGTATTTGTGACCAAGGTCATATTTACATTTTTTTTGTTGGGCAGATGTTCCATAGCTATACTTTTAATTGGAGAGTATCCAGCCGATTTAAGTGTTATGAGCTTTTCAGGAGAATGTTTGTGTACCCCGTATTTGGGAAAATTTCTTGGTGGTTAATTTTATATCATTAAATGTTTTTAGGTCACTCTGAGAGAAAAGTTATAGGTGGTAATTTTAGGTGTGTGGAATCTGAGCTAGGACTAAGGCAGAGAATATTCACATAATCAGAGGTTTCTGGGCCTCTTGGAGGACACAGGAAATTTTGTTTTATTGGATTTCTTCCAGTTTTCTCAGGAGGAGCATTCGTTTTCTTCTGTAGCCAAAAATTCTGGCCCCTTATAGGATTGGAGTCTTTAAGGGTTACTCAGACTTTCATTATGTATAGAAAAATGAATTATGTCGTTTAATAGGACATGATACAAGGCTCTGTCTCTAGCTGCAAATTCAAATTTGACTGTAAAGAAATTGTTTGGAAAATTGGCCTTTTAAAGACTAAAGCTTAATTTTCGCTCCTCAATTGCTAGCTTAGTTAAAATGGATGTTTGGAATTTGGTAAATGTTGACTTTTCCAGTAAAAGACCCTAGTTTAAAACTAAAAGGGTGACCTTAAGATTGTTTCTTTCTAAAAGCGTAATTCCATCCCTTCTGGCATAGAACACTGGTCCAGAAAAAAAAAAGTGTGTGTAAGGAGTGGGGGTGGGGTAAGGAGAAGGTTGTTCCTTTGGGTTGGATCACAGGGGTGAGTATACAAGGCAGCAGCAGCTGCTGGCTCTGGAGCTCTGGTTGCTACGTGAGAAGCTTGAGTAGTGCTGGCTGCTGTCTCCAGGGAAGGACAGCAGTGCAGCGTCCATTAATGCTGTTGGCTGCAGGGAGCTGCACTTAGGCGATGGCTGCTTCAGGACCGAGGAGAAACCTTGCTATCCTGGGAATTTTCACTGCTGAGCTGATTCACATTTTATTGGTAGGGAGATGGGAATTAGCAATTTATAATCTTCTACCCATTTATGGATATCAGCTTCTGGAAACTGGATCATGTTAAAGACGCTTTTTTCTTTTTTGTTTGGTTTTTTGTTTTTGTTTTTTTGGCAGATTATGGGCTTTTATCTGGTGATTTGTGCTTGGATAGGACTGAAAGTTCCGTTAGAGTTTTAATTTTTCTGTCCATTTAAAACTAATAGGAATTTAAGGATCTTCCTGAGAACCAGAATGGGAAAAATATCCATTCTTTTTTCTACAACTGACATGTTTCCCTCTAGCTCTTTAGTCATTGAATCAATTTTGATATTTTGTTGTCTCCTTCCAGTCATTAAGCCATAGTTAACTTATTGAGTAGATGTTTTGCTAAACATTTTACTAAATTTGGAATCTTAAACCCTAAAAAGAACTGCCCTTTTCAGAATGATTTCTAAATATAAATCTCAGAGAAGTATTTTCTTAATTTCTGTATTAGTAATAGACTTCTCCAGATCAGATTATTTCCTTGGAGTTTGACCTGTAAAATTGATTCATTATGTATGTGTTGAATATAGTCTTCTAAGATCACAAGGCTGTATGTTTGGCCATGATCCATCTGAAATGTAGGACGGACCAAAAGGAATATTCAGAAATCAAATAAATCTTGTGTACAGGATACTTGAGAAGACAGTCTTGAGAAGAAGCCCCTTATGTGGTCTCCCCTCCCCCACAGCTCCTGCACATTAGGAAGATGTCTGATTAAGCTGAACAGTTTGTTGAGTATGGAAGTACTTAAAGGAGAATCACCACCCAAATACATCACCAGTTGCATACAGTACTTAGCAGATGCCCATATTTTGTCTGCCCCCCCAACTCCCGCCAGCACTCTTGCATCCTATATTTTTCCCTCTCAGAATTTTGATATGTTCAGTTTTGTGTAAATGTAGTTAAATATCACAATCATCTATAATGTGTAGTATGATTCTGGCATTTGTGGCAGAGAATCAAAAAGAATGGAAATGAGTTTTGTCATTCACAAATGTGACTTTCGTTGTCTCTCAATGATACAAGTAGACTAATAAAGCAGAACCTTAATGGATAATATTTTAGGTCGTTCTGATTCTTATTACTATCACATGTAAAAGGTGCCATATCAGATAAGTATGGTTTCACTCGTTCTGGCTGTTTAACATCGTTTAGATATGTTGTTAGTTTATTATATAATATGAAAATTACCTTGTAAAATGATTCCTTTTTCACTTGTATTTCCTGTTGTGATCTCAATGTAATCATTTTCTGAAAGATCATAGAGGCCTTTTTCATAAGATTTATTTAGCCAGTATGCTTGCAGATTTTTATATCTTCTGATACTCTTTTGGTCCAGAAACTTACATACTTTCTGAACTTATTCTAGCCTTTATAACTTCTGGTTCAACTCATGATTAGTTTAATTTGAGACTAACTGGTCTAGCAGTGAATTTTATTTACAAAAATTGTTTCAGGCGTTGAAAACTAAAACTTCTTGATAGAGATTGTTTTTAAAAGACAAATAAAATGTACTTTGACTCTGCAAAATGTGAGATCATGTATATATGGTAATACAACTGGTGGTTATTTGTAATTTGATTTCTTTCAGAGGCACTCCTTAGAAAATAAGTGTGATGTACCTATGATCGTAAGGGATTGGTACCATTCCTACTGCCAAAAATTCCAAAATATGTGGTGAAATGGCATTTTTTAATCTTTGGCTTGATCCAGTGATTGATTACTCTTGTGGTGAAGATTCAGGGAAGTGTAAGAGAGGTAGAGAGAATATAATTTTCTTCGCTTATCAGTACATATTTTGTTAATTACAGGCTTATGAAAAGTATCCTGTATATTCAATTCTAAATTGAGTAAAAGATCCCAGTAACTTTTGAGGGACTATTAGAAAGCATCACTTTGAGAATTCTCTTATTCTGACAAAATATATTTAAACTCTTAACACTTTATGAAGGGAACTATGCTATGAGATATAATAAAGAAACAATGACGCTAAATCTCAGTCTACTTTATACGCCCTCACTGAGCAAGGAATTTGTAATCCCATCCTGCCTCACTCAGTTTTTCCATCATATTGATTTTGTTTGCTGAATACCTCAGGGAGAGATGTAAGGGTCACGTTAAGAGTCTTTGATATAAAGACAAGGAAAAGGAATTTTCTGCTTATTGGAACAATGTTTTAGTATTTTTAAAACACTAACATTGGCCAGTTTTGCCTGATGTATATAGCTGTTGGTTTGGTCTGTTTTCTCTTCTGTGCTCTTCTGTCTTCCTTGTAGTGTGAGAATTCTCAGAGTTTTGATGGCAAATTGAAGTAATAAGAATCATTTCCTCAGACATGTTAGTTATGTATATACACCCAGAGTTAAGGATCACAAAAAAGCAGTGGATATAGGAATTTATACAGAATTTAGTATCTAGGGCATCAAGATTTTGATGTACTACTAATTGAGGGAAAATGCTGAATTCCTTGCTGCTCTGTTTGAAAAATAGATGGAAGCATGGGAGGAGCCTGAGACCTCTACAGCACGATTTGGTCTGAGTAGAAGAGGAAGATTTTTGTTTCAAATTGCCAGCTGCTTATGTCATACTGACTCCCTTATTATGCCTCTAGTTGGCCTGTCAATATGGCCAAACAGCTAGATAAGTGCGGGGCAGGACAAAGGGCTCTTTGCACAGCAGGGAGGCAGTGTTGGTGGGGGAGGGGCAGGAGGTAGGAAAGGCAGGAGGAGGAGGTTCTTTTCCCTGGGAGATTATTCAGTTTGGCATACAATTAAAGAAATCATTTGTAGTTCCCACTCAGGCATTGAATTTGTGCCAACCATATACTGTTAACCCCAAATTCAGTATATCCCTGAATTTCTGGTAGGGACCCATCCCCTCCTTCTCAAAGGAAAAATAAAAACTAAAGCTTTGTTTGGGTTAAAAGAAAATAAATCCCATGCTCTCCACCTTCCTTAAGGTCTAGAACATCTGAATTCTCATTAAGAAAAGGAAAAGAATATCCTATATGAGTAAAATCTTTATATTTCAATACATACATTGTCTTTACTTGGGTTGGGATTAGACCAGAATAGGCAGAATAATTTATTTCCCTTTGTGAACTAGTTGCATATTGTTATCTCCAATTTTATATCAGTAATATGGAGAGGACCCTCCAGCATTTGTATGTTGGGTCGCCATCGTGTAAAAGGCTAACTGAAGAAAGGCTACTTATTATTTCAGTCTCATCCCTACTTCCTGGAGAACCTGATATTCCTTGGAGATTACTCCCTCCTCCACCTTTTAGGTTAGGTGCAATCTTCTTTGATGCATTCATGCTCAGCTCCCAGCATGAATGGGGTGGGGTGGTTGCATCCAGTTTATCAGAATTAATATGAATCATAGAAGAGATCTGTTGGTTATCTGGCCCTTTAAGCAAAATCATGGTGAGATATTTCAAAGTTTGGGTCCCTCTGGAAGTTTTCATTAAAATGTTAAAAGGATCAGTGTCCTGAACAGTATTTTTACTTTTAAAATAAATGTCAAACAGTACATGTGTGCCAGTTGTTTTTTTAAAAAACAAAATATTAAAGAATTCCATTCACAGAAGAAATTACATAGCAATTATTTGGATTGCAAAAGGATTTCTCCTTTGTAAAGAAGTATATGTTGAAGTTCTTTTAAATGCTTAATATATTTTAAGAGAATTTGATTTTTAGAAATAATTGGTTTGAACTCAGTTTAAGGAAACTACATCTCTTGCTTAAATTGAGATACCACCTGTATTGCAATGTTATTAAACTAGCCTTAAAGTTTGTCCTTCTTTCCAAACTGCAGGAGACAGTAAAGGGAGCTAGAATGCTGATTTTTACTTATGGATTCAGAGCTTGTGGCTGTTAGCAAAGAAGAGATGTTTTAACTTAATAGAATAACTAAAAAACTGCCTTCAATGCACATTGTAATATTAAGCAAACCTGACCAAGTTTTGTGTTATTTCCCCTCTGTAAAAGAAAGATAAGTGTCTTACCCACTTAACGTTATATTTTTATGTGTAATGATCTTCGCGGTAATGATATAACATTTTTACCTGAAAAGGGAAATTTAAGTGACTAATTATCATTGCCATTAGTTAGAAGTTTTTTAATCAGTAAAATAACAACAACATTAACGTGAAATTTAGTGGGCTGTATTTTATATTACTATAGAAATTAGGGTAGTCATTTCTTCTCTTTATAATTCATTCACATGGATTATTTCCATAGGTTTGTGGGACTAAAATAGAAGCCATTCAGTTCATTCAGCCATGCCTCCATTTCAGACAGTTTACTCTACATGTACTAAAACCCACATTGCTAGCATTAAGGTAAACATCCTCTGTGCACTTTCGTGAACACACACACACTCCACTTCCCAAATAATTAGAAATCTCTTCATCGTGTGCTCCTGTTACCTGAATCTTGCCAGAGGCCCTTAAGAGTTCTGGCAAAAGTAAGGTGGGGAGTGGCGGGG
This sequence comes from Equus quagga, assembly GCF_021613505.1. NCBI lineage: Eukaryota > Metazoa > Chordata > Mammalia > Perissodactyla > Equidae > Equus > Equus quagga. The sequence goes on along the minus strand of NC_060267.1, from coordinate 106,207,983 downwards.
GCTGGGGGCACCTTTTGATCCCAAAGGTTTAGATAACGGCTTTGGCTCCCGAAACAGCTAATCTCATTTTCAGTAAGACCTAGCCAGCAGTAGACTGAAATGGAGGTGAAACACAGCACTGTACCTCATTTTGCCTGTGCAGCTGCTCCACCTTATTTCCTGCTATTATTATCCCACAACGCCTTTCCCCAGCAAAAAAGAAACTAGGACAAAGGGGGAAAATTGGTTGGACTAACAAGATTTCTATTATGGTTAAGTTGTGGGTGTGTTTATATGTACTTCAAAATACAAAGCTAATTTGTCCTATTCTTAAAATTCAGTAGTGAAAGAGATTTTGTAACTTCAGTATCTTCCACTTTCTTTCTTGATAAACCATTTAGATTCTTAGCCTTACATAAAAAAATGTTTTTAAGCGTACTTAGTTTTCATTGGCTATTCACACAATCATTATTACCACCAGATGCCACCATATTATTAGCCTGAAGAAAAGGAGAATCTTTTCTGTAGATAATATTTGCAATTTGTATTGGGATTTACTAACTTGTGTAACTCAGATTTATGACTAAAAGTTCAAAAGTTAAACCTTTATATATGTTTACCCCTTTACCTTAGTGGAGGTGAATTTAATAGTTTGAATGTAAATTTTTCATTCTTCAGTGTTCTTTCTTCAAGATGCATAATTTATGTTCTCCAAACCTCCTTTTTCCCATACCATGCCCCCAAACGAGAAATTTTATCATTTTTATTGTTGTCTTATGCTAAGATTTTCTCCTCCCCACTCCTGAAATGTAAAGACTCAAATAAAACCCAGTAATCTAAAAAGGCATGTACCCTGCTGGATATAGTAAGAGGATTATTTCATAATTAGAAATTATGATCTGGTTGGGATGTTCCAATATCATGTTAGCTTATTTAATAATGTTGATTTTTTTATATGCACGTTATATACACATTAATTTTAATGTAGGTCCAGATCTCATTTTCTATTTTCACCCATTGTTTGTCATTTTGTATGAGATTGTTTCTTTTCTTTTCTCCCTGTCTCCATGGTTTTTTATTCCTGTCCTGTTATGATCTTTGGCCTATGATGAAAAATTCTATTTCCTTGCACCAGCCTCTGTACATGCCACAACACATATAATTTGTACTCTCACAGCTCTGTGAAGGAGGATGATCTGCAGTTAATAATCAACTGTTTGGGTATTCTTGGTATCCAAGAAAGATTTTACTTATGACAAAGAACCTGGCAGGACCTGTTGGCAGTTAGGCTGCCTCTGCATTTATATTATATTGTCCTTTATTAATGTGGGCTGTTGAGAGTTGACTTGTTTTATAAGAGAAACCAGACAGAAAGGGAAGAGCTGCAGTGAGATACACTATTTTAAAAAATTAATGTTTGTTATGATAACATTTGGGTTAGAATCTAGAGGGCACATTTTTTTTAAACTTTATTTTGGTTCTAAAGACAAAAGAATTTAACCTAAAATAGAACAAAGAGAAGGGCTTTTGAGGCAGTATGATTGATTGCATGCTGAATGTAGCATTAGATTCTTGTATGAATGCATAAATTTTTATTTTCTCAATTTCCACGGTGCAAACTATTATAGCCATGCAACTTAAATATCTGTGCCTACAGCCTGAAAAATATAAGATGGAATGACTTTTTAAAAAAAGTAACAGGTCTGAGGAAAAGTGGGAGCAAATCCAAATTTTTGAAGTCCCTTTTTAATTACTTTTGTTCTTGCTAGACAAATTCAGTTTTATTTATGGCAATTAGAACTTTAATGTCATAGCTTAGTAACAGAACAAAATAAGGGTAAGTTCACATGGTGTCAATGCACATTTTAGGATGAGGTTCAAGTTGTACCAAATTATAACATTTTCATATTTAGGCTACTTTTACTGGAAAAGTTTACCTGGTATTTTAAAACCTATGAAATGGCATAAAATATTCACAGATTAAACAGGTAGTCACCATATTGGTGGCCCATTATATAAGCAATAGTAAAATCGGATACTTACTAAAAATTCAAAAAAATGAAAATTATGCTAACATCACATATGGAGCCATGGGGCTGGCCTGGTGGCGTAGTGGGTAAGTTCATGTGCTCTGCTTCGGCGGCCCAGGGTTCGCAGGTTCGGATCCCGGGTGCAGACCTGCACACCACTCATCAGCCATGCTGTGGCAGTGTCCCACATAAAGTAGAGGAAGATTGGCACAGATGTTAACTCAGGGCCAATCTTCCTCACAAAAGTAAGTAAATAAGTATATGGAGCTCTGAAGTTATTGTAGCCATACCACTTAGAACAAGTAGGTAATAATGCCAACCTCAGGGCTCTTTCTTTGGAGCCTAGGCTGGTTGACCTGACCCAGATATTTTTACCTCACTCTTCCTTACCTAACACCTAGGCCATTAAGATTTGAAGTGTTGCTAGGAATAAGGTATCTGTTCATAAATTGAGTAGAATTCTGACTAGGACATGTGTGGAGGTCCATGGGAAGACGGTATTTTTAGAGAATCAAGGCTCTGGGTAGGTTTATCATAACAGTTGGCATGAAAAGGAATGGCTGTAGGTTTGCAGAGTACACTGAACAAGAGGAGAAGTAGACATATCCCACTTTATGGAATAACTATGTGCCAGGCAAGAGAGAGGAAAAGTAATTTTTTTGTGTAACATTTTTTGGAACTCTATATTAGGAACATGTTTCTATGGAAAATAGTTACCCAACGAATTGAGTTGAATATCTTTTGTGAAAATGATAAAAAAAAAATTTAGTCTTTTGTAGGTAGAGTGAGCGTGTGTCTTGGTTTCCCTGGGCCAGTCCTGGTTTATGCCTGCCGCATAATTAGTAATAGCACCCCTTTCACTCCCGAAAATATTCCAGTTTGAACCATAAATTATATGCTCGCCCTAATTATAGGGGATCATGGAGCTTTTCATCACTACGTAGCAACCCAGTTTTCTTTTATAGAGCTCTTCTGGTTTCCTCTCTACTAGGATTTATCTGTTAGCCTCTCCGAACCCCTATTTCCATGTGAGCAGTTCTTCAAATGCCTTTTTCTTTTCCTCATAGTTGGTGGTGAGGGCAGGGATGGATATACATTTGATTAATTTTTTATTATGAAAAATTCCAAGTACAAGAAAATAGAGGGAATAGAAAAAAGGACTCCCTTTGGATTTTATTTAAACCATTCCATTTGAACAAGATAAGGTCTGTACATTGCACTTGGTTGATAAGTTTGAAAGTCTTTCAATTTATAGGTTGTCTCCTTTTCTTTTTTTAATATAATACCCTTGTTAAAGAAATTTATCTTCATGTAGAGTTCCCACTCTTTGGATTTTGGAGGTTTCCATCTCCATAGTGTCAGGTAACATACTCTATTAGATTACCTCCCTCCGCCCGTATTTCATGTAAATTAGTGATTAGGTCGATTGCAAGTGTACTTTATAAGCGTAGTGTATACGTCCATTATGAGTTACATAATGTCTGCGTGATGTTAAGCAACTGTTGATATTCATTGCCTAGATCAGCCATTCTTAAACTTTACACTCTTAAAAATTGAAGGCCCCAAAGAGCTTTTGTTTGTGTGGTTTATATTGAGATTT